>NC_073262.2:19442651-19745681 GCF_029289425.2 Pan paniscus | reverse complement strand
AATGTTCTCATGATTGTGAATAAGTCTCACGAGAGCTGATGGTTTTATAAGGGGTTTCCTCTTTTGCTTGGCTCTCATTCTCTGTTGCCTGCTGCCATGTAAGCCATGCCTTTGCTTCTCCTTTGCCTCCCACCATGATTGTGAGGTCTCCCAAGCCATGTGGAATCGTGAGTCCATTAAACCTCTTTTCTTTATAAATTACCCAGTCTCAGGTATGTCTTTATCAGCAGCATGAAAATGAACTAATACATGCGCCTTCTATCACGTGAGGAAACAGCAAGAAGGTGCATTTTGTGAATCAAGAAATGTGTGCTCCCCATACACCAAAGCTGCCAGTATCTTGATCTTGGGCTTCTCAGATTCTGGAACTGCAAACAATACATTTGTGTTGTTTATAAGCTACCTGGTCTGTGGTATTATATTGTAGCAGCTGAATGGACTAAGACCAGTTTATTAACAAATTTACAAATGATATTAATATGAAAATGGTAGTAAACATTTACCAGTGTTTGGGCACTCAGCATCCATCCCCATGCCTTCCTTCCATCAGGTCTTGGTGTGATGGTGAATCCAGGTGCCTGGCTCCCACCGTGGATAACAGAAGACTTGCATCCCTGCCCTCCAGTTGGGTAGATTTAGAAGGTGGGATACATTCACCTAAGTGGGCTCTCTGTGAGCACAATCTTCCTGTTTTTTTGAGCTCTGCAGCTTCCTTAGTTCTCTCTGTAACCCGGCCTGGTTTTATAGTGGTTCATTAATTCTATGAACTTCCTAATGCTGTCCTTCCAAGAACCTCCTTCTGCCTAATAAAACAGAATCCAATGAGGCTTTTCCTGTTATTGAAGAGCTTTGTCTGAAGACCAAAGGTGAGACATAATATTTGACAAACATTCCACAAAACCACACTAGATTTGCGACCTTTAGCCCTTCTGCTACCGCTTGCCTTTATGAGAGAGGCTGTCTTGGTTTCCTGTTGTGGTTGCAACAGTTTGTAACACATTTCATGGCTGAAAACAACACAAATTTATTACCTTACGGTTCTAGAGAGCAGAAGTTAAAAATAGATATCATTTGGCCAAAAGCAAGGGCTGCATTTCTTCTGGAGACCCTAGAAGAATCTTCGCCTTTTCCAGCTTTTAGAGGCTGCCTGCATTCTTTGGCTTGTGTCCTGATTCCGCTTTCAAAGCCAGAAACTACATTGCTCCATCCTCTGCTTTTGTCTTCACATCTGTTTCTCCAACACTGACTCTCCTGCCTTCCACTTTCACTTTTAAGACCCCTTGTGGCCGGGCGCGGTGTTTCACGCCTGCAGTCCCAGTGCTTTGGGAGGCTGAGGCGGGCAGATCGCCTGAGGTCAGGAGTTCATGACTAGCCTGGCCAACATGGTGAAACCCCGTCTCTACTAAAAATACAAAAATTAGCTGAGTGCGGTGGTGGGTGCCTGTAATCCCTGCTACTAGGGAGGCTAAGGCAGGAGAATCGCTTGAACCCAGGAGGCAGAGGTTGCAGTGAGTCGAGATTGCGCCACTGCACTCCAGCCTGGGCGACAGAGGGAGACTCTGTTTCAAACAAACAAACAAACAAACAAACAACCCTTGTGATTACACTGGGTCCACCCAGATAAAGCAGGATCACCGGATCACCTCCCCATGGCAGGATCACCTCCCCATTGTAAGACGCTTAACCTAATGCCCTTTGCAGGGTCTTTTGCCATATAAGGAATGTATTCACAGGTTCTAGGATTTAGGAGGTGGATATCTTTGGGGTCCATTATTCTGCCTGCCACAAAGGGAGGATATTTTTTTCCAGATTATTTTCCCCATATAATTTTTCTTTGCTTTTCTCCTTTTCCTGTACATGTTGTGTGGTAAAATAAAACACAGATCCAGAAAATCAAAACTCTAGCTTAGTGAATTATTATAAGGCAAACATCCTTTTAATCGCCATCCAGGGAAATAAACAAAACTTTGCTAGCCATCCTAAAAACCCTTTATATATCCAATCCCAAATGCAGGCCCCTCCCTTCTTCCAAGTATAGTCTAACTTTACGGTACTCACATATTTGCATTTTTATGACTTTGTCATCCTGTGTGCATCCAGACAATACAGTTTATTAGTTTTACCCATGTAAAAAACTTGACATGCCTTTTAAATATTTTTTCATTTACAAGTCTCTTTTCATCCCTTTTTCTTTACCCATGGAAAGACTCTTTTCTGACCCATAGAACCTCCCACAGTCTGAATTTTGCTAATGGCAAATCCAAGGCACAGTTCGACATGTCCCTCTGTTTTCTGTATTTCCTGCAAACTGGTAGATAGATCCAGAGGCTTGATCAGACTCAGCTTGAATTCCCTTGGCAAGACTGTAGCTGGTGATCTGTTCTTTCATCAAGAGCCATATAATATCCGGTTTTTGTTCTTTTTTGATGCCAGTACTGGTGTTTCTCAATGCCCAGATTTGTTAATTTATTAGGGGCTGCAGGATAGTGATGTTCTAATGACATCTTTTTTTTTATACTAGCACAAAGGAGGAAAGGATTTGTGGGTCATAAGAGTTTATGGATATATGGTCCTTCCCAGCAGTCCTACCTTTGCCCAACAAGTCATGTAAGGAGAGCTTCAAGAAGCCCCTCTGGATGTGTCCAGAGTGAAGTTACTCATAAGCCGTCCCCGTGATGCTGTTAGAATGTGGACATAGAAGAGTCTTCAGGAGAACCTGAGGCATCTCTTAGAATTTGGGGTGAAAGTGATAAAGATAGAGGGTGCTTGGAGCTGCCGTTGGCAGCAGAGGAAGGAGAGAGGACTCCAGTGGAGCACCAAGCCATCTGGACCCTGTGGAGAACAGCTGGGCTAGAGCCATCCTGGGAGGCCCCTGCCTTACAAGGGCTGCCTGCTCAGGCTAGGAGACACCAACAAAACCAAGCATTGTGTGCAGTCTTGTTGAAATAGGAGCTGAGGGGCAGCCCCACAAGGTCAGGCAAGCAGGCATTGCCTGGGCCTGTATGGAAGTGCCTGTGGTGGTCATGAGGGACCTTCAGAAGCCCTTTCCCAGAAGATACCTGCATTTGTTTATCAGCCACAACAGACTTGTGAGAATTCTACAAGATGACATGTGTGGAATAGCTTTTCAGTCCGCAAAGGGGTGTACAAATGGGAAATATTTTTAAAAATTTAATTTTTGAATAGGCAATACATTTATATTTAAAATATTCAAATAGGTAGAAAAAGTTCCCTTTACTCCTGTCTTTCAAGCACCCATTTCTCATCTCAATCTCCTACAGGTGTTCACGGTTGTTATTTGTTATTTTCTTTATGCCTATATAAGCAAATACCATCATATATTCTTACTTTTACCCCTCTTTTTACTCAAAGGTAGCATACTCTATGCTTATTGTTCTGCAACTTGCTTTTTTTCCCTTCTAGCTAAAAATACATCTTGAATATGCTTGCATAACTCTATATAGATCATTCATTTTTTTAACAGCTGACTTAGTACATCCTCTATTAATATACCTCTAGGTTGTCCCCAGCATTTTCCTATTCAAATAAAACATGTGTGTTCTTTGTGGTGCAAAGAAACGTGTGTGTTTGTGCGTGTGTATGTGTGCATGCGTGTGCACGCATGCATGCCAGAGACGATTCGTCAGTTTTAGAATTTAAAGAAAGGCAGAAGGCTTGGTTTAGAGTTGAATTTGTCTCCTTGGGGCACGATGAACCTGCCCCCAGAGAGAAGAGACCAATATCACTTCCTTCTCGTATTTTAGAGCACTTTTCTCAACCAGTGAATGGAATAATAATACCCACCCACAAAGCCGCTGTGAGGCTGAAATGAGATTGGAACCCAGTTCCTGGTATGTAGTTTCTCTATAAATGTTAGACACATGGCTATTCTTCTAGCAAGGATTTTTGATGGCCCCTCACTCAATTCACTATTACAAAGAGAAATATGACAGGTGCCAGAGGAGCAGTAGCTGAACAAAACCGTGTGTATGGCCATTGTTCACAGTTTTGTGGTCTCAGAGGTCCAATGACTCCACTTTTCAGTTCTGTGTAAAAGTGTTTGACGCTGGGACAGCTCACCCTGCCCCTGAGAGGTGAGCACAGCCTTGTCAGGCACTGGCAGTTAGGTGGCCTGTGGGAAGGCAGGGGCTGTGAAACGGCAGAGTGTGTTCCGTGTTCAGAGCAATGTTAAGAAGTTCCTGTGGAGAAGGAGTGATGCTTGAACAGAGATACAAGAGGTAGTGGCTGAGAAGTGAGGTTAGAGAGCCAGGCAGAGACCAGACCATGATAGGTCTTGACTGCACAGCTCGAGGTTTTAAAGGATTCCAGAAGCTATGAGTGTGAGTTGAAATGTGTGCGCATTTGCGTAGAAAGGGCACTCTGCAACAGTGTGGAGATAGATGGAAGGGGGTGAAAATGAGCAAAAGACAAGGCTAGGAGCATCCTCTGAGGCAGGGACAGTGGGAATGGAAACTGTGGCATGAGAGAGTGCAGCGTGGTGTGTGAAAATTGGGGAGGGGGAGGAACAAGGCAGAGTGCAGAGTCTGGAATGACTTCCTGATTGCTGGTTTCTTGGCCACATGGATGGCGATGCATGTCTTGGTTGATTGCACAGGACAAGAAGCTGGTGCTGCATCAAGGCTGAGAGGTTCAGTTTGGCGGTGAGCTTGAGTTGCCTGAGGGACACCCAAATTGAGATGTGCAGGAGGCAGTTTGACAGGTGGATCTGGCTTGGAGGAGAGATCAGGGCTGGCAACGGCATAGAACAGTCTCCTCTCTTGTCATTGTTATTTATTTTTCTAAGAATGTTCTTTTCTTTCTGCATTATCTCCCACCTTTTGAAAACTTCTTTTCCCCCTAGAGTGGAGAACATGCCACCTGAGCCCCAATACTCCCAGGACAGAATTGAAGACTCACTACCGGCTTGTTGAAACAGAGACTGGTTCCTAACACCTGAAAGTAAGAAGCTAGTGTTTCTGGCCTCTGATGCATGCTGATTCCACTGGCTACAATCAAATGCAATGAAAAGATAGATTAAATGCTTCCTCTTTTAATTATAGGAATAATTATCGCTTATGCAGCTGTTTGTTTTATCAGCATATCAGTAGGTCTTCCGACTGGAATTCTTAAACTGTGTCCTTTGAAAGCATTACTGGCAGATTTCCACCTCCCTCCCTCTTACTTACATGTACCCACTGTTTAATGGACTTAAGTAGTTATTATCCTTTTTCTTCCATATGGAGGTCTATAAACCTATAGGCACATGGTCTGGTAAGAAACCCACTCACAGAGAAGAAAGTGAAAGCCCTTTGCATGTATCTTCTCAAACATTGTAGGACAAGCATCGCGGCATAAATTGCCCCAAATTCATCAGTTCTGGCATATCATCAAAGAAGAGAAAGACTTTTAATGGGATGAGTGAATCTTTGTCCATTCAATAGCTCCTCTGAAAAAACCCTCACATTTTCTGCTGCCACAGAAACCATCTCTTTCAAGTGGATTATAAATAAAAACAGGGCCCTCTGGCTTCATGTTTAGATTATATGTGCATTCTCTTTTCAATATGAAAAAGTGTGCCTTATTTCTCTTTGAGGTGTCTGGCCCATTGATCTTACTTTGATTTTGTGGAATCGTAGTCATCGGGAAAACTTAAGTTAGTCTTTTTGGGTTAAGGGATAAGAAGTGCATGTAACTTAAAGGTGCCAATATTCATTTTAATGTGGGATTTGTGTTCCTAAAAGCAGATGATTCATGGAAAAGAATAATAAAAAACCTGCCCCTCTCTCCCTAAGCATGGCTAAAGCAGTGTCATAGATTTGCGTGGAATTTCTCACAGAACTCCTGCAACATGAAGGCTGTAGCTGTTTTGAGGCATTTCGTCTGTTGATCACAATTTGTTTTGTGAGGAGAATCAAGTATTTCATTAGTGCAGCTGAGGGTTGCCTTCAGGTAGATGTTTGCCCTTTGCATATCTGACTGGGCTTTGACCGGCAGTTCCTGAATGAAGGAGGGGAGCAGGAGGGTGGGGATTGTGCCTATCAAGCACGGACAGCGACAGCAAGGCATTCTGGGAGTGTCAGGACTTGAAAGCTTTCTTTACTAACCTTGAGGTAAAGCATAACTGATTTTTGCAAATTTAAAATGCACCTCAGGAAAACAGTGCCTTCAAAAAGCTGCCTATTTACCCTTGGATTTAGCTAAATATTCCACTTTTGCATTCCTGTGGTAGACTGCATCTAGTCGCTCAAAGAATATTGATATTATCTGTTTATATCTTTGCTGCACCTGCCAATTGTCCACTCTTTAAGAGCAGGGATCGTGCCTTATTTATTTTTGTACAACAGTGTCCAGTCTAGCATTCTGCACATAGCAGATAATCAAACTGAGTTTAAATGAGTTAAAAAGTCATACTCCATAATAGAGTGAGCTTCCCGAGGGTTAGCACTACAACTCATTTTCTTTGGAATAATTATAAAGATAACAGCTAATATTTATTGGATGTTTACATGTATTATTAATTTTAATCATCTGGTTGATTCTATAAGCTACATTCTATTTTTTGTCCCATTTTTCAGATAATGAAATTGAATCAAAACGTAATTTACGTGAGTTAGTGCTGTCAGTAAGTGGTAGATCTGGGAATTGAATCCAGACCCTCTAATTGCAGAGCATGTAGTTAGTTCCATGATGTTACACTGCCTTTCAGGCCCAAGTTTAGTTTTTATTTAAGGAAAATATTATTGGACATTTGTTGAATAGCAATGAGTCTTATAGAAAGCCTGCTAGTTTAAAGCCATTCGATGTGTTTGGTTTGCTTTTTAGAAGTAGCCAACACTTAATTTCTCAGGGACCTGCTGGATGATATTTAAGAGACCGTTGTGTTAATCATGAGAAGAGTTTACAAATATAGTACTTTGATTCTCATCCTTCCAATAACATAGAAAACTTCACTTCCCTATCGCTTTCTGTTAGTCATGGCTGTACGACTTGCCTTAGCCAATAAAATATGCATGGAAGTGATGTGTGTTCACTCCCGGGCAGAAGTTTCAAGGGCCAGTATGCTCTTCACCACATTCTCTTCCTCCGGTGGTGGTAAATGTGGACAGAAGGGCCAAGATGGTGTCTTTCTCAGCCTGGGTCCCTGAGTGACCTCAATAACAGAGCTCCTCAACCGTCCATGCTAGTCATGTGTAGTGTGATGGAGAAATAAGCCTTTTTTTTTTGTTATTGCTGTAAATCATTAACACTGGAAGTTGCTTGTCAATGTAGCATAATCTCACCCACACTGACTGGTACAAATATCAAATGCTTGCCCTCCTCTCTGAATTCAACCATCTGGATATCATGCACAGTGGTGAGGGGTCAAGGTATAAAAGGTTTCAAAAGATTCCTGGTGATCAGGAAATTTTAAATTGTTTCATATACCATATTCTTTTTTTTTTTTTTTTTGAGACGGAGTCTTGCTCTATCACCAGGCTGGAGTGCAGTGGCATGATCTTGGCTCACTGCAACCTCGGACTCCCCGGTTCAAGCGGTTCTCCTGCCTCAGCTTCCTGAGTAGTTGGGATTACAGGCACGCACCACCACGCCCAGCTAATTTTTGTACTTTTAGTAAAGACGGGGTTTCACCATGTTGGCCAGGATGGTCTTGATCTCCTGACCTCATGATCCACCCACCTCGTCCTCCCGACATGCTGGGGTTACAGGCATGAGCTACTGTGCCCAGCCTCACCTACCCTATTCTTTTAGACTTCAAGCACAATGAGTCTCGTCCTTACCTGGAAACTCTTGAAGGTATAAACTCCTTTTGAGAGTATTATTGATGTTGCTTTTCTGGATTTGGGTATGTCTTAGCTCAAGTTACTCAGAAACAGACCCAGAAATGGAGATTTATGTGCAAGTGCACGATTGAAGAAAGGCTCCCAGGAAGACCAGGGAGGAAGTGAAGTATTAGGTTAGGGAGGGAAGGAAGTCAAGCTGTGGTGTGGTCTCAGGCTAGGTCTTCAGCGTGATCCTACATCATGGAATGTAAACCACACTTCAGTGTTTCCTCACCTGGAAGAAAAGAAATTAGCCTCCCCTTCTCCCTCACTTGACAGTTGTTGGCTAATGGTTGCATCATGGGGTGGGCGGCGTGGGATATAAACCCCCAGGGCCTGAATCTTTAGTAGGTTAAGGGCATCTTACGAAGAAGATATACAGGTGCTGGCTTTTGAAAACACACTGAAGTGAAGAGGAAGGGAATGCACAGAAATCATTAATGTTGTACCATTTATAGCTTTGGCATATTTTTAACTATCCAATTTTAGACATCTATAAAGGAGAAACTGAAGACTGGCCTCCGCATTTGCATGTGACAGTGAAAGGGAGACACAGAGCTGCACAATGACTTTCTTGTCATCAGGGAGGCAGTCATGATGAAATATGAAGCTAATACTTATGACTTCTGAATTCTGTGTCAGTGAATTGTCCACCAGCTTCTGGACACTCTTGACATGACAGCTGAATGTTTCACACTGTAAATGGGCTCTACTTAATAAAATATGACATGCAGAAATCTAAATAGACCACAAAGGCAAATTAGGGTACGACTATTCACATTAACAAAGCGTTTACTGAAGCTAAAAGGGCAAACACCAGCAGTCCTGGAAACAGTTTCCAAGATATCAAAAAGAAGAATCTCATTGTATCGTATTAAAAAAAAAAAAAGATTTACTTAAAGAAGGTGGAGGGTTTCTTTTTTGGGCTTTTAACAATAGCTTATGTGGGGGTCATACCGTTATTATCATAGACGGGATGTGGAAAAAATGGCTTGTCAAGGCTGCTCAAACGTGATCCCACTGCAATAGCATTGCGATTCTACCGAAGTGTGATCAGAACTGTTTATGTACCACACCAAGCAATCCGTCAGCATATGGAAGGAACAGAGACACTGACAAGTGAGCAGATCACATCGTTATGTTTGTGCGGCTTCTGTTTTATACATCTGTCACCAGGAAAGAATGAAGTCTGTGATTATCTTTATCTTAGGCTGGCAAATGAATGTGTACTAGTTGGAGAAAAGGCAGACATTGTATTTATCAGAAACTCATAAACCACCAGAAGCTGTAAGTAAATGTGTTAGAATCAATTTCTTAGTGCTTGGGAATGTTAGCAACATTTCAGTTGTAACTGCAAATAATGTGAGATTTAAAAACATATACCAAATACGTGTCTGTTTGGAAATGTTTTAAACTTTGGTGTTTATCTATAGCTCTAAATCTCTTTACTGCACAAAAGGCTCTGGCATTTTATTTAAAAAATATTGTTTTATCCTTCTAGCACACAACTTTTCTTGCTCCCTTACCTTGTACACAAACAATCATATGAACAAACAAACAAAAGTTGCCCTAAATGTGTAGAGTTTATTGTGCTGTTCTTGGCTCCAACTCAAAAGTTGTCTGAACTTAGCAGAATCATTTTTAACATGTCGTGTGTTGCTGTTCAGCTGTCACACTTATGTTTTATTATTTTTTTTGAGAAGTGGGAGTGGCAGATGTAAAATCTACTTTGTATGATAATTATTTTTAATCAGCAAGGGAAAACGGTCATGCAATTGGCTTTTTTCCTCGCAGCTTTTGGATCCCCTTTCTCTTTGAGGAGTCTCTGTGGGTGGACTCTATAGCACCTCTGCAGTGAAATTCTGCCTCCCTCCCGTCCATGCAGAAGGTGCATGTACGGTATGGTCCCCAGCAGGTAGGAATAGCAGGAAGTAGTGCATTAAAGCCAATGGATACAGGTAGATGTGGGCATGGTGGTTTGAAAACATGTCGATAAATTCTTTAATTATTCTTTCTTCAAGAGGTGGAGCTTAGCTTCAATCTTCCCTCCTCTGCCCCAAGTGTGGGCTAGACTTGGTGACTTGTTTATAAAGACTAGAATAAGGGAGGAGTGATAATACTGATGTAAAACTTCAGGGCCTAGGTCATGAAAGGCATTGTGAGGCTGGCCTAGGTCATGAAAGGCTCACACCTGTAATCCCAGCACTTTGGGAGGCCGAGGCGGGTGGATCACCTGAGGTCAGAAGTTAGAGACCAGCCTGGACAACATGGTGAAACCCTGTCTTTACTAAAAATACAAAAATTAGGCGTGGTGGCAGGTGTCTGTAATCCTAGCTACTTGGGAGGCTGAGGCAGGAGAATTGCTTGAACCCGGGAGGTGGAGGTTGCAGTGAGCTGAGATTGTGCCACTGCACTCCAGCCTGGGTGACAGAGTGCGACTCCGTGTCAAAAAAAATAAAAATAAAAATAAAAAATAAAAACCAAACAAACTAAAAAAGCTTCTTCCTTTCTCTCTCAATCTCTCTCTCCTCTCATGGATTGCTCCCTCGGAGGCATGTGCCAATACTTGTCATAGAGACAGTCAAGCAGCTCTATGGACAGAGGCCCATGTGGCAGGGAATCATGACCTTGTGCCAACAGCCATGTGCATGATCCACTTTGGAAGTGGATTCTCCAGCCTTCAGATGACTACAGTTTTGCCTGATATTCTGATGACAACCTCATAAGAGACTCTGACCCAGAACTGCTCAGCTATTCTCAAATTCCTGACACACAGAAACTGTGAGATATAAATGTTTGCTGTTTTAAGTCACTAAGTTCCAGGGTAATTTGTTACACAGCCATAGAAAGTAATACAGTGAGTATTCAGGGAATCAGGGAAGCATTGAGTGGAGTGTCCTTGTTTCTATTCACCTGCCCAGACACCAGACACTGGGAATTCTTCTTGGGGAATGTCAGCAATGCACCCTGGCATGGGGGACGAAGGAGAGTGGGATCTTAGCAGAAGGAATGAAAATCCACTGTTCTGAGTATTCTGTTTGCCTGTCTGAATTCACTTTCTACCGTTCCCAGCTTGCTCTATGTCCTGGAAGGCTGACCTCTATGGACTGCCTCAATTGGGCTCCCCTGGATTCCTTCCTGGTGGTCAATGGGCTAGCTGTGGCAGCATCCAGTCATTGAAGGCCAGAAGTCCTGTGGGAAGCCTTTCCCTGCTGCTAAGCCAGGCCCACAACTCTCTAATTGCCTCATCAGTTTTAGGAGTGGTAAGGGCTCCCCACTATTGCTAGCCTTTGGATGCTTCACCATTTCTTCTTGGTTTCTATTAACTCTGTTCTCACCCTGAAAATAGTTCTCAATCACCCCTTTGAATATATTGTCTGTTTCTTCTAGGATCTTGACTGACACATTCACTGGGGCTTGCATTGGTGCCCTCCAGTGCGTGTGTGCCACTAAGAAGTGAATTGCCTTGGTTTGAGAGTTGCAAATTATTACTATTTCTACTACTACTTCTGCTGCTACTACTACTACTACTTCTTTCTCTTCTACCTTCCTTTTCTCTCTCTCTCTTTCCTTTTCTTCTTTCTCTCTCTCTCTTTCTTTCTCTTTCTCTTTTCTTTCTTCTTTCTTTTTGCACTAGAAACCTTTCTGAGTGAAAATTTATGCTGAACTCCAAGATATAAAACATATAAAATTATAAAAAGAAACCTGCTCTGGTTGAAGTGGGTGAGGAGGTCAGGAGTCTCGTCTGTACGATCTTCTCTCCTTCTTCTCTAAGGGGATCCCTTGAGGCACTTCTGAGCAATCATAGGGTTATATGGAACCCAGTTTGAAAACTAACACTTTAGCATGTTTTAAATGCTGGGGTGGAAAAGTTTGCAATTTCCAGACATGGTTCTGACTGTATGACTTCTTTGTCCTCTGTCCTCTACTCTCCCCTGCTGTTCACCACCTCAAGTCTCAAACTCTGAACTCCTCCTCCCTAAACATAGCCTCTTTACTTTATAGCAACAGCTGTTATTTATTCAAGCTATTATTATTTTCCAGGCATGATGCTAAGGTCAAGGGCTAATCCTACAATATAGATATTCTCATTCATATTTTACACATGATGAAATAGAGACTCAGAAAAGCTAAATGACTTTCCTAAGGTAACACAACTAGTAAATGGAAAATCTGGTGTTCCAATTTGTGTCTGTCTGACCATGAAAGCTCACGACCTTAACAAGCACCTACTAGTACCCTCATCTTCCTCTTTCTTCTGAATCTGATTTTACCTTCATTAGGACTCTGAACCTTAGTTTTTCTGTATTCTCTTTAATTCTATCTTGGTTTGGATTTTTTTTTTTAATCCAGAAACCCTTAGCTGTGTATGTCATGCCTTTGCCAGTATCCAAAGTTTTCTTATTCTCCTAACTCTTTGAATTTCACCTGCGTTGACAATCCCCAACCACACACAATGCCCCAATGTCTGCATTCTATTTCCAATACTTATTTCCAGTGTCTATTTTTAAGTATGCTGTTGTGGCGAATTAAGATGAGACCGTCTGAGTGTAGTAAGTATCCACGCCCTCCTTTCTCAACTGGGTCCTCACTTCTGCAGGAAACTCCTTTGAATTTTATTCCATCTGTCGATTCTCTGTTATGTCACCTTCATACTCACTATGCCGTAATTAAGCCCTCATCTCATCTGTTCTTCATCATTTTATCGCAGCTTATAATTTTATCTTTAGCTTTACTTTAGGTCTTTCAAGGTGAGCTCTCTTAAATAATTAATTCTTTTATCATTACAGTTGTTTGAAAACTTGCTCCAAACGGTGGTTGTTCAAAAAGGGTAGTCTGTTTTCTTTCTCTTAGGTATAGTTAGGAAGAGGGAAGTTCAGGGTTCTATGTTGGCTCAAGGATCCTCAGAAATCCAGATACCTTCCAGCTCAATGCTTTCCTGTACCTTGGGTGTTGTCTTTATCCTAAGGATTCACAGTGGCTGCTTGAGAGCCCATTATCATGTTCACATTTCAGGCAGTAGGGTGCAGAAAAGGGAGAAATCAGGCATATCTCTCTGTTTGAGGACACACCCCAGAAATCACATACAACACAATACCTTTCAGTCCACCCAGGAGTTAGTCTCATGGCTTTACTGAGTCTGGAGAATGTAGTATACTCTGATTGGCTCTACGACCTATGCCCATCTAAAATGTCAGGGGTTCCTTTTCTAGGGAAGAGGAGAAGAACACCTGGTGGTCCACCCTGCTGCTTCATGGTATCTCTGTATAGCCACCCATTCTTTTATTCTTCTGCCCAGGGAAACTGGGTCCCTCCTCTTTTTCAAAGCAGCACCTTTCACACATGCTGGTGATTGCATCCACTTTAATAACCATTCAAAACTGCTTTCTGGTTTTGGGAATTATGTTAAGTGTGTTCATTTCTCTTTTTACTTCTGGCAACAGACATTTCCCCTGCATCTACCATTTATCACATTTGATTTCTTTGAAGCTGGAGTTATTCCACAGAGGTTTATTTATTATGCTTATTGTTACGTTTTGAGTCTTTGGAACTTGCTTTAATTAAGAAACTGTGGCAGTGTATAATCTTTTTAGACACTTTATTAATGTTGTTATTTAAAAGTCTATAATTGATTAGGAATACATTATTAGTTTCAAGAAATGGTACACCGATTCCATTTCATTTTGTCTGGGCTATTCAGATCTGGGAGATTACCTGTAATCTTTTATTAGAGAGGACAATTTGGAGGTAAATTTCCATTTCAAGATTAAATGTTAACTGGGGCCATGATCCGTGTCTGGGTCTTAATTAATCCGTGTGACTGAGTCACAACACAGAGAGGCCAATGCCATTGGAAGGAGAATTTTTATTACTTACATTTTCCGAGAAAAAGGGGCACCCTATGCCATGCAAGTCCACATGTGGAAGCACCAGGCTTGGTCAGGAGTAAGGCAGAAGCATGGTTTCTATGGAAAACCATGAAACCATCATGGATTCCATGGGAAAGGCAAGGCAGGAAGTGGGAACAGTTTAGGATTGGCTAGTTTGAATAATTCCAGTGGGCTCTGGGGCATAGGAGTTGTCCCTGGCTGTCTTGCACCTGGCCCTGGGATGATCACAGCACTAGAATATTGCCTCTTGGAGTGTAGAGTTAGAGTAGGTGCTTTGGAATAAGGGCTCTGGATTGGGTAGTTTACATATGATTGGTGTGTACCTGCCAATCTCTTGGTTATCTCTAAGAACTGGCTAGCCTTGCAAGGGACAGTTTCTCTTCAGCCCGCAAGATTTTTGAGACATAAAATCAACATAAGGTACAGAAAATTAAAAAAAATGATTAAACATCTGGCCATCATTTTCTTAGTTCTCTTCTCAGGTAACTCACTACCTCCTCTTTTTTCTCTTGCTGTCATTTGTGCTTTTCTGTGAAGTTCAGACTTCAGCCATCTGCTTTTCTTTCTTTACATATTTCCAGTCTGTTGCTGACTACATGCACCCTTGGTGCTTTAAGCAATGCCCCCTTTCAGTCTATCAAGGATAGAAATATGGCCTTGGTCTAGTTACTCTCTAGGCATCTGCTTCCTCATCTATAACATGGGGATAACAGTGGGCAGTTTTATTTTTCCTCTAATCTATACCTTTTTTCTCAGAATCTGTAACCAGCCCTGCAAAGAGACCTCTTCCTAAGACAAGGGGTTGAGGATATTCTCTATCACAAAAATGTTTTCCTTGAAGAATAGGAGGGAAGATGAAACATCTATGGGTTAGATAGGAAAGGAAGGGGAGAAAATGCCCCAACGTCTGCATTCTATTTCCAGTACTTATTTCCAGTGTCTATTTTTAAGTGTGCTGTTGTGGCGAACTAAGATGAGACCATCTGAGTGTAGTAAGTATCCATGCCCTCCTTTCTCAACTGGGTCCTCACTTCTGCAGGAGACTCCTTTGAGTTTTATTCCATCTGTCGATTCTCTGTTATGTCGCCTTCATACAGTTGTCAAAACTCTCCACCATCCAGTTGAATGTCAGCACTCTAATTTTGCTTCTATATTAGCTCTTATGGGCATTCATTTTAGACCTTTATAATATGAATGCCCACCATTTGCCAGCAAAGGCCATTCATTGCAGTGCAATAGGTCTTTGTTAATTGTCTTGCTCATTTCCCTCTGCGTGTTTTTTTCTCATGCTCATGCTCTTCCCTTTGCCTTGCATCCCTCTCACCTTCATCTTTCTTTTAAATGCAATCCTCTAGGCCCAGTGCTTACACTTCTGATTTCCTTCTCTGATATTTTGGGCCTGCATTGAGCTCCACTTTTTGAGTTGGAGTCAGCACCACTGAATGGCCCCTTGACTAACCCTAATTGCTACATATGTGTCAGCTTTTAAAATTGGACCTTAAGCTTTGGATGTTTGAAGATCACTTGGAATGCCCTGCCAATGTTAGATGTCTATGATAATAGTTGACACAGTCCATTTCCTGCCAGAGCTCTCAGTGTTACACTGTTTTTCCTGCTGCACCCACTGAGAAAGAGGCTAAGCTTTCTAAGTTCTTTGCTGCTTTATAATTCAGTGCCTCCCCCAATACAATCTCTTCTAGTAAGGCATTCCCTCCATCATCACTGCTGTTTTGTCTTATTGTTTTAAAACTTGGTCAATTCCATAAGCCTTGGTTTTCTTATCTGACTCTGCCTAGGCTGTCAGCCCCTTGGTGGCAGCGACTTGCAATGCTTGGTACACAGTAAATGCTCAAGAACTGTTCTTAGTATGATTGAATGAATAAGAGGCCCAGCTGGATTGACACGTTTTATACTCCCATCCATGCAGACCCCACCATTTCTTTTTTCTGGTTTCTTTTTTTTTTTTTTTGAGACGGAGTCTCACTGTCACTCAGGCTGGAGTGCAATGGCATGATCTCGGCTCACTGCAACCTCTGCCTCCTGGGTTCTCCTGATTCTCCCTCCTCAGCCTCCCAAGTAGCTGGGACTACAGGCATGCGCCACCATGCTTGGCTGATTTTTGTTTTTTTTTTTTTTTTTTTTTTTTTTAGTAGAGATGGGGTTTCGCCATGTTGGCCAGGCTGGTTGCAAAATCCTGACCTCAGGTGATCCACCTGTCTCGGCCTCCCAAAGTGCTGGGATTACAGGTGTGAGCCACTGCGCCCGGCCTCCCATTTTATCTTGAAGGCTGATGTTTTACCAGCACTGAGAGGGACAGAATGTGCCATGAATTATGGATTCCATTTGATCCTTGTAGAGACAATCTCAATATTTTTCCCTTTGGGTGCTTGAGTGAACCAAATTAGCCCCACGCTTGTCAGATTCCTCCCTCTCTTTGTGCTGCAGATGAAAGTATAAGAAGTGAAAACTGGAACTCTCTTGACCTTTTCAAGTTTTCAAATAATGATTTTCTAGACAGATAAGACTAAATTGGTATTGGATCTCCACTCGGGAGCAGGAAGGGTGGCTGTTTATGGGCTACACGTGTGTTGCTCACTGTTTCATTTTCTTATTTTCTGCCTGGTGGAGGAAATTAAAACTCTGATGGTCAGATTTGGTGGTTCTAAGCCTCTGCCCCTTGCCTGCTGCTGCAGATGTGAGAATTAGGCTTATCTACCAGTTCAGGTGAGGTGGTCGATAATTTAAACACTTGACAAAATAGCCAAGGTAATAAGATCCTTAAAGGGCTAGTGAATTGTTAAAAAAGAGAGAGGGAGAAAGATCCACAACCAAAACCCAAACAAAAGGAAACAGGCAAAAATCCTCACCCTGTGCTTCCCAGCCACAGAGCAAAGGGTCACCTACCTGGGATAAGGTAGATGGCGTTGTCAAAATGGCCTACTTCATGGGCCTGCCTTCCTATCTGGACTGCCTCTGTACCTCATTCTTTCGAGTTGAAGTATCTAAAGTGGAGCTGTATGTTAACCTAGAGACACCTTGATGTTGGCTGGCATAAACACAACTATTATCCAGTTGTTTAGCTGGGCTGGAGGACCTGAACCACAAACCAGGTAAATCTTCAAGGGGAAAGGAGGCTGGCAAGGCTCGGAGGACAAGGGCTATTGCTACATCACTTGGGCAGCAACTGGAGGGCACTGGCTGATTTCCTGAAAACAGAGATTAGTGGTTGGTAGGAAAGGTCCTTAAAAAACACATGTAACCTACTTCTCAGTGTTGCCAAGACCACCTAGCAACAGCCTCTTCAAAGTATCCTTATCAAGGGCTATTAGTCAGTCCACTTTTATTGGGTGCCTTAATGTCTTGGGAAAATGAAAATCAGAAGATCAGATAGAAAATTGAAGTCATCTCATTTTATTCAGTTTAGAGGTGGGAATCATTACAAAATGTACCTGCTCTTCTGTGTTACTAATCCTTTTATGGGGTGGCTTTAATCTCTCATAATATAATTCTGTACTATCTGGGATAAAGTATTATGGGAAATAAACCTTGAATATTTATTCCCTAAGATTTAGCAGAAATTAAGCTTTTTTCTCTGTTCTGTAATTGAAGGATACTGAGTATCATTGCATCTGACTGTCACAACAGTGTGGCTTTTCTTCAAAAACCAGTGGAGCAGGTTTGTGGTTATTTCACACAAATAAAGAATCTGAGAGTCATAATGGAACACTAGCTAAAGCCTAAATAAGACTACACACACACACCCAAAAATAAACCTAATAAGATGCTGGAGTGTTTCTCTCCATCTTTTAATCTCTTGCTCTCTCTTAATATTTCTCTTCGCCTCTCCATCTTTGTCTCTGTCTCTCTGCGTTTCTGTCTCTATTTTTCCTTCTGTTTATAGAAGGAAGAGAGGTTTCTATTAATAGGTATCACATGGTCACTGTCTCCCATCACCTTTTCATTTCACTAAAAACATTTCTCCTGCCTGGGCAGAATTAGGTTCAGAGCAGCATTTACCACTGTTCTTTAATTTACCTAATGAAAGAAAAAATTACTATTTATGTGCAGTTTATGTAAATTTTTGCAGTCCTTAAGCACGAAATTATAAAATGGTATGACCCTTCCATTAAAAAGGCTAAGCAGTTCTAGCCTGCACAGAGCCTAGATGATCAGAGGTCCCTTCTCTCAGTCTTGAACAGACTTGCAAGGGGTTGATCCTAAGCCACACTTTCTAAAAGGCCGTTGGTAAGGTCTAGGATGAAGCAATGCTGAAAAATCATGTCTTATGAGCCAGGGGAATCTGTAGCCTGGAAAACAAATGACTAAAGTGGGAATGTAGTGGTTGTCTTGTGTTAATGAGAGGTGAAGCCAGCTGGACTTCCTGGGTTGAGTGGGGACTTGGAGAACTTTTCTGTAGCTAGCTACAGGTTTGTAAAACGCACCAATCAGTGCTCTGTAGCTAGCTAGAGGTTTGTAAAATGCACCAATTAGTGCTCTGTAAAAACGCACCAATCAGTGCTTTGTAGATAGCAAGACATTTGTAAAATGGACCAATCAGCACCCTGTAAAATGGACCAATCAGCACACTGTAAAATAGACCAATCAGCACTTTGTAAAATGGACCAATCAGCAAAACATAGGCAAGGACAAATAAAGGAATACAAGCTGGCCACCCCAGCCAGCAGCGGCAACATGCTCAGGTCCTCTTCCACACTGTGGAAGCTTTGTCCTTTCCCTCTTCACAATAAATCTTGCTGCTGCCCGTTCTTTAGTTCCGTGCCACCTTTAAAAGCTGTAACATTCACCAGGAAGGTCCGTGGCTTCATTCTTCAAGTCAGCGAGACCACAAACCCACTGGAAGAAACCAACTCCAGACACACTAAGACATTCAAAATGCTGTTAGGTTGTGAAGGGGCAGATTTTGTTCAGAACTAGGCCTGACCTCTAGGAGTTTTGGGCAGGGAGAGCTGAGCTTATTATAAGGAGAAGCTTTTCTATCAGAAGTACTAAGTAAAGTAGTGAGCCCTCTGTTACTTGCAGTATTCAAGCAAAGGCCAAATACTCACCTGTGAGAATGTTGTGGGTGAGATTCAGCTGGATTACACTGTGTACCCGAATCTTGGGTGTGGTTTCCCAGAGAATTAGCACTCAAACGAGCAGGAATTTTCCTGTATTTGAATTTCTACACCGGAAATAAAATGAATCTCGGTTTGGGGAAGACAGGTAAACTTGAAAACACTTTAAGTCATGCTACAGTGAATGCATTGTAAATTCAAATAATAGAATCAATAAAAGATGAGGCAAAGAAATTCTATAAAATTTTAATAGTGGTTTTTCTGTGTCTGACCTCACAATTCAAAATATCGGTGTTGTTATAAATAAATAATTTTAAAATAATTTTAAAATCATGCAATATAGCAATACAGTAAGAGATTACAATGGCAGCGGTTCTTATTTAGGGGTGATTTTGCCCCATCACCAGTGGACATTTGGAAACTTTTGGAGACACTTTTTATTGTCATGACTGAGGGAGTGCTCCCGGCATCCAGTGGGTGGAGGCCACGGATGCTGCTAAACATCTTACAATGCACAGGACGGCCCCCACGACAAGGAATTATCCAGTCCAAATATAGTGCTGCATTGAGAAGCCTTGTTCTGTGGAGATCATGAATGTAACTATAAGAGTAATAAAAATTGCTTCAACCACATCACATGGATTGAGAAAATGCTGTACTTCAAATAACCGTTAAGGGAGTGAAGATGATGTGTTTTGAAGGGATGTGCTTTGAAGGGCTGTGTTTTGTGTTGTGTGACTCGAAATATAGCTCTGGTGACAGCAGACATTCTGTTGTCAGCAGTGTGTATGAAGAGTTTCAAGAAAGCTATTTCATAAGATGCGAGGGAGAAAAAGCCACATTTCTAAATCAACATGTTACTGTATATAATAAGTGACAGTAAATGTTTATATATAACTAATTTAATGAAATAAATCATATAGCTATTTAGAAATTTTATCTGCTTTAAAAGTTGACATATGGAAGTGAGTCAGACACAGGTTTTTTAATTTTCTCATGGGGAAAATGGATGCATGCCTTACATTCAGGGTAGCCTTGAATTTGGACATGTACAGAACATCGAATTTCAGAGTCCTAAGTTCTGTGTTGGTTATGGCATAATTTTTTTGGTTATGATATAAAATTACTTCAATCTTATGAGCCTGGAAACAACTTCAAAAGGCAATCAAGTCTTTCCTGCTTTTATTTGCTTTAAAAAGATTACATACTGTAAAATTCAGCAATTGTATGAACTTTGACAAGTGGATAGTCGTGTAACCACCACCACAATCGAGATGCAAAATAATACTACCAATCCAGCAAACTCCCTCATGCTGTCCCTTTGTCATCAACCTCTTTCCTCTGTGTTCCTATTTTTATATTTATTCTTACACATTTTACAAGTAGAATATTTATTTTCAAAATAAACTTTTCTGCAGAGACCCAGCATCTAAATAAGACCCATGCAGAGCTTCTTTGGACAAAGCAAAGCAGTGAGGCTCAAATCTATCTGCCCTGCTCCCTTCTGGCCTTAACTAGGGCCTTGGGGATTTTTCTGGGAAACTGATGCTCTGCAGAATAATCAACATCACTAATTAAATTCGTCCATCGATCCAAAGTTTGGTGAGCCCATAATTACAGTGTGCCAGGATAGTAGCTGGGGAGATAGGAAGGAACTAGATAGACAGACAGGGTCCCTGCCTTTAGCAAGCTTAGAGTACAATACAGAGACGTTCACCCAACATGCTTGTAAATAAAATGTAAAGTGGAAAATTTGCTCAGTGTCAAAAAGGAAAATTACATGGTGCTTTGAGGGGAAGTGTCAGTTAAGCTTAGGCAAGAATGGTGACCTCTGTGATAGAATTGCTGCTGGTCATCATCCATGTTCTAGGTAGAGGGAAGCTTCAGGAGGGCCCCCAGGTGGAAGGGCTTAAAAAGCCTTGAGAAAAGCTATGTGGTGAACAAGCAAGGAATTCCTGGAGAAGTAGGCATGAGTTGGGCTGAACAGGGCTTTGTGTGTCATAGAAAACAAATTAATAATACAAAATGGACTTTATCTTAAGGTTTAGAGTCACTGAAGGGTTTTAAGTAGGGGAGTGACATGATCGGATCTCTCTCTCTCTCTCTTTTTCTTTCTCACTGGCTGCTCCACGCAGAATGGATTAGAGTGTGGCTGGGCAAATGGAGAGGTGGTGGGAACAGTGAAAAAGCCTTTGCAGCAGCACAGTCAGGCGATGACAGTGGCTGGGCCAAGGAGGTGAAGCTGAAAATGAAGGCAAATCTGAGTGGGAGGTAAGATAAATGATGGCTTGAACTGGGCTGATGAGAGTGTCTGGGAGGTTGACCAAATTTCTGGCTCAAGTGGTTGCATTTACTAAGGTGCAGCCCTCTTGACAAGATCAGGTGTATAAGGAGAACCAAAAGTCCACCTCTGGAAAAGTTAGGTTGTGGTGCATGGGAGACCTCCAGAAGGAAACACTGATGAGGCAGATGGAGATCAAGGCCTGGCCTTTCAGAGCTGGCCTCCCAATTATCGGTTACTTATTCTTTGGAAAGACCCATGATGCCCTCATGCCTGGATTAGGTATTGGGGTGAAAATATAGCTGTGATGTGACTCTTGTCCTGGAACCACTGGAGAAGGAAATAGGATACATTTGGATTAGTGTTGTAAAAGAAATACGAGAGATCAGCAGAGGACAGAATTTTTTTTTGCCTAAGGGAGTCAGGAAAGCTACATTTCTATCTTTGCTAGATGGAGGGTTTCCTAGATGGAAAGTGGGAAGTGCACCATTCTAAGGAGAGAAAGCAGTATATGCAAAGTTTGCAAGAAATGAAAATGAATGGTCCATGCAGGAAATTTCAAGTAGTTTAGTGGAGGAAGGCGGTGGAGTCTGTGTATTATGGGAGGTGGCTGGAAATGAGGATTTCTGCGGTTTTAGTGTTGAACTTACGCAACTTGCAAGGGAGAAGCCAGGAAGGGCTGCAAGGAGGGGAGAGACACCAGACATCACATCTGTGGCAAGAGACACCAGACATCACATCTGTGGCTGTAGACTGCAGTGTGGACTGCAGTAGGAGAGACTGGGGTCAGGGAGGATGCCTGGAAGGATGTTGCAGTTGCCCGGATGAACAAGGGGGGTCTCAAGGCTGTGGCAATAAGAATTGGAGAGAAAAAGATGATTTAGGGATTTAGGAGGCAGAATCTACTGGTCTTGGTGAAAGAAGAGATGAAAGGAACAGAATATTATGTTGTTTCTATTTTGAACACACAGGCAGAAGTGATCCTGTTAACAACAACTGCAGGCTCCAGATGAGAAGGAGTTTTGTGGTGAAGTAATAAATCCTGTGCTGTGCATGTCTGTGAGTTTTTGACGGGCCCCCATGGACCTTCAGTTGGCAATCAGGATGCTGTGAGCCTGTCCACTGTGACTTGCTGGCACATTGTCACTGACCTAGCCATACTGAATTGCTTTCCAGTGATTTGCTTATGTTTCTCTTCAGATTGTGAATATTCTTGAAGAAAGAAATGGTGTCATATTTCTCTTTCTCTCCAGTGGATATGTCATACTTCAGTGTGTGTTAGAGATTTTTTACTTCAAACTACAATAAGAATTAAATTTTACATCATGCACAGACATCCATCTAAGACATACCTAAAACAAAAGCTTTATAAAATGCTTGCCCACAGCCTCCTCAGTGCACTTTTATCTCTCCTTTCCTCTCCTCTTCTCATTTCTCTCTTCATTTTCGATTTGAATTTTATTTTAAAAAGTTACCACTTCCTATATTTAATTTGGGACTAGTGAGCAGACTCTGGAGTGAGTAAGCCACTGACATACATCACAGGGTGTAAGAACAATCTTGGAATCCAAGTGAGACAGACTTAGATTTTGAATTCTACTCTGTCACTGAATAGCCATATGGTCTTGGGCACAGCATTTAGCTTCTCTGAGCTTCAACTTTCTCGTCTATAAAATGGAGATAAATGCCTGACTCATAGTAAAGATCAAATAAGAAAGCAAATGCACGTAAATGAACCTAGTTGCATCAGTTTGCTTTGCTGCTCTAACAAATCATCATAAAATTAGTGTTTAAAACAACACAACTATCTTACAGTTCTGGAGGTCAGAAGCCCAAAATGGGCCTTAGTGGGCTAAAATCCAGTTGTCAGCAGAGCTGCATTCTTTCTGGAGGTTCCGTGAGAGAATCTGTTTCCTTGCCTTTTACTGCCGTCAGCGGCCACCTGTCTGTATTTGTTGTCTCATGACCTCTTTCTCCAACTTGAAAGCCAGGAGTGTAACATCTTCAAATCTCTCTCAGGTTCAGGCCTTCTACCTCCTTCTTCCACATTTAAAAGGCCCTGTGTACACCGGTCTCATCCAGATAATCCAGGACAATCTTTTTGTTTAAGGTCAGTGAATTATCAACCTTATTTCCACTTGCAACCTTAATTACCCCTTGCCATTTAAAATAACGTATTCACCGTTTCTGGGATTAGGATGTGGACACCTTTGGCAGGCTGTTATTCTGTCCACCGGCATAGTACAATGAGTTGAACCTCACATATGTTCAATAAAGACTTGATGACATTGGAGTTCCCTTTTAACTCTAAGATTCCATGAAATTAAAAAAAATTATACCAATGCAACACACACACAAAATCTAACCTATAAGTGCATGTTCAATCTTAACACAGATTCCCATTTTACCTTTGGGAAACTGACATTGTCACTGGTAACTTGAGTTCTTTCCTTACTTTCTATTGGTTGCCAAGAAAGAATACCCAATTGGGAACAAAGTAAGCAGGTTTTATTCCTGGCCAGGGAGGAAGAAGGTGAGCTCTCACTCTAAAGATACCCTCTACCAAACAACAGAAGGCATGAGGTCTTTAAGGACTGGGTATGGGGTGGGAGAGGAATGTTAGTATGTGCAGGGTGGGACTCCAGACATGCAGACTCAATTCATGAACATATATCTTCATACAACCCAGGTAAAATGGCAGAGATTTTCTTTTTGGGAGGAAACGTTGGGCTTATGTTAATAATCTAAAGGCATCTGGAGAGCCCTCTGTTCTACTGTGTGCCAGTTTGGGGGTCTTAGCTCCCTCTGGAATCTGGTCAGGGGTCACGAAACTCTGTTGCCATCCCGGGCCACCTGGTAGCAGCTGTAATGAATAAAGGACTAAAGAAAAACCATAAGAAAAAGAACCTTCCCAGTTATTTCATCATAGCTGCCCTGGAAACAATATTTGAAACTAAGTACGTAAGTCCTCACTAATGTCATGGATAGGTTCTTGGAAACTGTGACTTTAAGTGAAGCTACACATAGCACAGTCCTGGATTAAAGTCCTTTAGCTCAAAGTCATTTCCTTCAACATTCTTTTACAACGTTGTTGAAAAAAATAGTTTTTTTTTTTTAATACATTGCTTCACTTAAACAGAAGTTTAAGATAGTCTTGAACTCAGGCATTACCATCGAAGCATCCTTTTAAACGCTTTGCTTCAACTGAGAATTTGCGTACCTTTTCAATGTCAATGCTTAAGTCAGCAGTAAGTGTGTTGATCAGGCCAGCCCTCAGGCCAGTCTTACTGAGTTCTCCTACAGGCTTTACTCACTCTCAAACTGATCATTTATCAATACTTCCACTTCCTGTAAGAGAGAAAGGAGAGGAGTGAGCAAAGAGAAAGAGAGAGAGAGAGGGGTGGGGGCAGGGAAGAGAATGAACAAAAGGAAACACGTTCAAACGTGTGCTGTATGCAGTAGGTGGTCAATACATATTTTGCGAATGAATGGTAAAAATAAAATCAATATTAAAAAAGAGCAAGAAGTATTTTTGAAAATGACAAAACCAGATGCTTTTTCTGGGGATTGTGTCTTGAAAAAAGGAAGTGGAATTATAATAAGACCATGTCTCAGTAAATGCTAGCATTACAATTATTTTACATATTTTTAAAGTGTTTCTCCTAGACTACACGTGGGACCATGTACAAGGCTCTTGCTGTTTTGTGCTGGAAAATCTGCCTCCCCTGCCGATGAGATTAAAGAGTGAAATCCCTGTATACTTAGCCAGCCTGAAGCCTGCAATCAAGGGGCACCTAATTCCCTAGCACCTTGACTGCCAGAGATTTCAATGGAGGATCAACAACAGCACGAAAGGTTTCTGGGAGCTCTTGAAGCAGCTTACGCAGCAGGGAGAAAGCAAGTAGAGGATGGGGAGTTGGGAACCACAAGTTGAGTTTATCACAACTCCTCCTTCCCTGAGGAGGTGAGATCAAGCAAGACCAAGCCCTTAACAGCCAGCAGAAAGGAGGTGAAGGACATCACATTCATTTCTATGTGGGGCCCTCATGGCATCAAGCTTGAGGAGTTTTGCAACCATATGAATGATGGATTGACTTTTTCAGACTCCATTTGTTCTTCCCCACTCATGAAGAATTGAAGTTTTCAATTTTTAAGACATTTTGCCTGTAGATGAATGATTGAATCATGTAGTTGTCAGCTGATGTCTGATATCATATTGATTCAGGTTAGGGCTGCCTAGAATATGAGGTTGTTTGTTCTTCTGAAGCCATGAGAAGGGGACTTGCTGAGCACATTTCTGTAACCCAGTACCTACTCCAGAGCAGACCCTCAGTAAATTTTTGTTGAATTTAAGAGGTGATAGATTTAAATTGCTTCTCAACTGACTTTTGTACCCATTTTCTTGACTGCTGGCCAACGAATTCCATGGGAATGAACTCTACCGTTTTTGTGAGATAAGATTTCATAGTGGTAAAAAGCAAAAGCTCTGGAATTAGACCTAAGATCAAATCTTCGTTTGCACAATTACTTACAAGCTATGTGACCTTGAGACAGTTATTGAAATTATCCAAGCCTCTGTTTACCCATCTGTAAAGTGGGAATAATAACATTGCCTACCTTATAGAATTCTTGTGAGCATTAGTTAAGCATTAGGGGAGACACTGATGCAGGTTGATCGTTTCCACTGCCTGGATGTAATGGATTGTTGTGTATCATTTTCATTTCCCTCTGGTTGTAGCTCTTGCCAGAATGTGTTCTTCTTCAGGATGCTTGGACTTTTTAGCTGCAGGAACCAAGAGAAGATGATCCAGAGAGAGAAGCCTCCTGAGGGGTAGTGTTGGGGGGAGTCCAGCCCTATGGGAGCATTGTCTGCTGCCTGAAGGGGCTTCTATAAGTGTATCTTTCTTCACCCCAGGGTGGATTTTATTTCTTAGAGCAATACCTCTCAGGTCCTTTGGCTATCCTTATCAATTCCACCACCTCTGGAGAGAGGACTGTGATGGGGAGGCCTTGGGGTCAAGTTTTCAGGAGGAGGCTCTATGGGAGGCCTCAGAGCATTGTCAGTAGAGCAGCCTGTGAGCCAGCTTGAAAGTGCATGCAGACGGCATGGAGTAGCTCTGCTCACCTCTTCCTCTATCTTGCCCACATCCCCTCAGCCTTCCAGCAACCACTGCTCAGCTCAGATCTTTCCCTCAGGAAGTCTCTCCTTCATGATCTGTCCCTGCCACTGTGAGCTCACCACACATCTTTCTTAGCGTTATGTGGTAATGGCTGGTTTATGAGAGCACAGATAATAACATATTTATCTTGATATCTTAGGCTACTAGTAGAATACTGGCACATCATGGGAGCTCCTTGACTTTTTCTACCCTTCCAGAGTTAGGATGCTTTTGGCTGCAGGTAACAGAACCCTCGATGAACACTAACTTTATTTCTAAAGATGTTCATTAACTTACAAAGCAGTTTAGAGGTAGGCAGTACCAGGGTCTTTTGATGGTTCAACAATTTTGGCTGGGAGTCCAGTCTTCATGGGTGTCCAGTCCTCTGTCTTCCCTGGGCCACACCGAAAGAAGAATTGTCTTGGGCCACACAAAAAATACATGAACACTAACAATAGCTGATGAGGTTAAAAAAAATCACCAAACCTCATAATGTTTTAAGAAAGTTTACAAATTGGTGTTGGGCCACATTCAAAGGTGTCTTGGGCCATGGGTTGGACAAGCTTGCTTTATATTTTTCTTCTCTGAGACCTTGTGCTGATGCTTCAGCTTCGGGTTAGTACCTCATGGTTATAAGATGGCTGGTCCAACTCCAGGGCCCTGTGTTCTCAAAGAACTGCCACAGGAAGGGTGGTACCAAAGCTCTCAAGCTCTCTCCTCAGAGAGGTCATATCTTTTTATTCTACACAAAGGCTGCCTATGAACTTCCCCTTATGAATCATTGGCCAGAACTGTGTCCACCCGAAGACCAATCTATGGCTAAGATAAGTGGATTTCGTATTGAGTTAGAATGATCATGACTCATACCCTGAAAGGTGGGCTTGGGTTCTTCCTTCCTTCCCTGTGATCAAGAAGCCTCAGCCCATTAGCAGGGAGATGGAGAGGAATTGCCTGTGGGGCCAACAGTGAACATCTCCTACATGCTCCCCTTCCAAATTCTTTGCCCTGCCTGCCTCCTTCCTGGAGACCTAATCTATGACCCATGCTGTGACCTTAGTTTTCTTCTAGAGGCCAAAATCCCCATTAGACTAGTTGTTCTGAAGGGTTAAGAAATAACCCCTGCCACATGTTCACTTTTGCTATGTTTGCCTGTTCTGTCTCTCTCAGCACAGTATTAAATCTTCAAAGATAAAGACACCAGCCTGGCCAAATGGTGAAACCCTGTCTCTACCAAAAAAATACAAAAATTAGCCGAGCATAGTGGCACACACCCTGTTGTCTCAGCTAGTTGGGAGGCTGAGATGGGAGGATCACTTGAGCCTGAGAGGCAGAGGTTGCAGTGAGCTGACATCACACAACTGCACTCCAGCCTGGGTGACAGAGTGAGACACCATCTCAAAAAAAAAAAAGGTAAAGACGATATCATATTCATTTTTGTCACTAGTACCTAGCATAGATCCTGGCAGATCCTGGCAGTTCAATAGGCTTACTGAATGAAACAAGTGACTGAAGTCTGAAATTTAGTGAGAAAGCCCTGTAGACTGGGGTAAGGATGAGGTTCCAGTTCAGTAAATAACTTACCTGTGTAGCGTAGAAGAATAATTTTCCTAAATGCAAGGCTAGTGTCACACTCCTGTCTTTCTCTCTTGCAATGAGAATGCTGGGCCACTGCACAGGAAGGCTCACTACATATTTATGGCATTGAAGTGGATGTCCTCAGGAGAGGAGGATAGACAAGTGGCCCCCAGCTTGCCACTGAGGCCCACTTGCCCGGGGATTCAGCAGCTTTAGAGAGGTCATCAGATTGCTTGACATGTCATTCACACTACTGTACATGGTTCTTTTTTTGTTTGTTTTGTCTTTTCTTCTACACTACTAAATTCTTAAGCACTCCAGTATCTCTGGAGCCATAGGAAATGGTTATTTCCTAGGATGGGGAAATCCTTTGAAAAAGGCTTATCTTTGCCTCATAGGCTACAAGTGGTCAGGACTGACCCTCTCTTTGAGCTTGTTTTCTTGTTCTCTAAATTGTTACTTGCTGTTGAGGATGCCCCATCCCTTGCACATTAAAAAATACACAGTTTACTTTTAATCCAATTCAAGGATTAAAATCCAATCCAAAATGCACTTTTAATTAATTCAATTTCCTATAGCTTATGTACTTGCAAATAAATAATTGATACCAACTTTCCAGAGAATAAGGAAGGCTGGAGTCATGCTATGACACATTTACTTGATGTACAGTGTCAATATCCTAAAAATTGCATGAACCATTGATGTTTATGGGTAGAATATCTCAAGGTTTACACATTCCAGTTGTACAGGAAGTTGTACAGGAGTCTAAGTAACAGACCTCGCAGAGGTCAAGATGGAGGTGAGGACAACAGGCAAGTAGGAAAGAATCATGGGTCAGTGCACTTTTTCATCCATTACCCCTGCCATCCCCTTTAGGTTTTTTCATTGACCACAGATGGATAAGCCTGAGGGTATACCTGGGGTTCGAGCCTATGGAAGGCATGGCTCTTCTGAGCACACATGACATTGAAATAATTTGATGGAAGTGCAAGAAATGCACTATTATCTTGAGCCTACTAATACCTGTACATCTCTACAATCCAGAGGAGATCATTAATTCTGATGATGATCCCAATATTAACCCTTGACTTGATTATTATAGCTTTCTGAATTATGTCAGGTGCTGAAAGAACATATTTATGTGGTAAGTGTATTTTGTTTGAGATGGACAAAAAGTGAACGACGTGTAAGAGAATACTATTTTGAAACATATAAATACATATAAATATATATAAACATATAAATGTGTGTTTATGTGTTATAACATATAAACTAGACATCATCTGCTAGACATCATCTTCTAGGGGCAGATGAACTGGGTGTGGAAGGGAGAAGGTGGCCTTGTCCCCTCTCCTGCATAAGCTCTCCGGTTAAATGCAGCTGAGAGCTTTGACTCTTGCCAGGAACTGAACAGTTTTATTAAGAAAAAAGATTGGGAGTCTAAAGTAGAGAATTTTCATGTAATAAAATTGCGCTTGTATTTCCTAAATTTATATAAATGAATAAAAGGTAGAGGGTTTTTATAAGATACAGGAGTGACAAAAAAATATAAAATCTTTTTTTAAAACATAGGAAAGAATTAGTCTCATAAAGCAGGTTTGAGTTGAATGGGCATAGAGGGGAGGAAAGGTTTTTTTCCTGCACTCCCTCTTGCAAATGTATGGCTTCATTCCTAAGCATCACGTGATCATAATATAATGATTGCATTAACACCAAAACACCCAAAACAGGAAACAGAACAGTTACCTGAAATGTATGACAGTGATACATTTTTTCTTGAATTATGTCACAGAATATGAAACTGAGTGTAACATATTTATTCTCTTAATTGATATAGAATAAGATACTGAGCCACAGGCTTATGCACCTTCCATATGCTTAAAACCATCCTAAAAAATCAATTAATCGTAATGTGAAATTTCTTGATAGAGCTCAGAGAAGAATTTGACAATAATTTTCCTAAATGTCTTTTATTGTCTGCAGCAATAAAAACAGCAAAACCAGAGATTTTACTCTGCAAACATGTTCCATGAAGAAACAGGTAATTACATTTTTATCAACTGCACTTCCTGCCTTTTAAAAATGATTGTATTTTATCCACCTCTAAAATGTTTTGCCTTATCTACTGTTCTGGGCAAGAGCAGCAAATAGTGCAGTGATAAGCTCAATAATTACGGACACTGTAGGCTCTGGAAGGGTTTAATGGCTGGAGTCAATGGGCGGCATTATTATCTGAGGCCATCACACTGGGTTAAGTGTCTTTCACGACAAATTTTCAGAGGATCTCAGTGTGTCTTTCTTCTCATCAATGTAGCCTAGTGGGAGGTGGTGTTGGACAATATTTAAATACAGGGGCTTTGTAGATGATAGCCCCAACACAAGCCTCTATTTTGCTTGATAACCATGCACTCTTGGGCAAGTCACGGCTTACTTAAGCCTTGGGTTTCTTCTGTATAGCATTATTATTATTAACTTCTGTCAGTTAATATGAAGATTAAATGTAATAATATGGATAAAGCACTGTCACGGTACCAGGTAAAGCACACCAAAAGACTGATAAAATAAACAGAATTATTTTAGAATAATGATATAATGGTACTGACCTGAATGACAGGATAGAATTAATATTATTAAAAGAATAAAATAAAAGCAATGAAATGAAAATTGGATAACTGTGTAAAAAGACAATGATAAAACAACATAAAATTGATAGAATTATTATTATAACAAAATGGGCACATGTCACGACCCAAGACATAAATTCTTCCTCATTAAAATTGTTTTGTAACTAGGATAGGCCTGATACTTTCTTTGATAACTCAGGAAATAATTAATAATTATGTAAGCCATTTAGGACTATTTCTTTTAAAATAACATATGCAAAGCACTTGGCATACTGTAAGACTCACTAAATTTGTGTTTGTGTCATTTCTTTGTAGTATTCTTAGCTCCAGTCAGGAAATGCCATTCTCCCAAGGCTTTGCATATCGTCTTCTCCCAATTGTACTGCTGATGCTTGAACTGTATTTGAATTACCCTAAAAAGGTATGAGCACACTTCTCTGAACATAAAGTAATTGCTCCATATGGACTCCTGTTTCTAGAACTATAGATAAACTTACAAATCTCTCTCTCTTGCATACAAAGATGAGAGGGGATTTTTCCTTGGAGAGGAGTTAGGTGTTTCCTTTAACCTAATGAAAAGACTGCAAAGTACTAGAAATAGCCAGCCTGTAGCTTATTCCCTACTGAACACATTGATCCTAGGTTTATATCTGCGGCCATTACTTGCAGAATTGGACTCTGTCTGCAGCTTTGAATCAGTGCCATTCAGCCCCAGGCTGAGGGCTCGAGTGTCCCCAGGGGCGCTGGTGCATATGGGGAGGGTCTGGGACCAGACAAAGCAAGGGGGTGCTTGTTTGCTTGTTTCTCTTTTTGTTGTTGTTGTTGTTGTTATTGTTTTTTTCTCATTGGTTATTCTGCTAAGGCTGTCCAGGCTTTGCGGGAGGAGAGCTGAGGTGGCAGAAAGAGGGAAAGCACAAACACCCATCAACACAGTGTGCGGGGCTCCACTGTGCTCAGGTTTTGCCCATCCAGGTGTTCTCTGGTTTACAGATTATTAGACACTTCTCTTTTCTCTGTCCTTTCCTAGCTGGGATGCCATCTGGCTTTTCCCTTTGGGTGTCATTTCTCAGACAGTGACAGTGATAAATAATAAACATAAACCATCCATTTTCCTCTGGCCAGCAGCTTTCTAAGGGCCATAAAGACATATGTGTGCACTTAACGTGGAGTCACCTCTCTCCTTGCTCATTTATTTGCTGCAGCTTTTATTCTACTTGCTCTGTGTTTATCTCCTTCATTAGTAGCCTCTCACAGATCACAGGAGTAATCTATTTTTCTTTTCGTTGTTTCCTCCCATTATAACAATAACCTGCCAATTTTAGAAATTTGACATTTCAGAAAATTGGAAAGTAAGAAAAATAAAACACTGCTGAAATCCCACCACTGAGAAATACTAACTATTTACATTTTGCTGTATTTCTCTCGACACACACACACAGTTGAAATCCTATTACCTATTTATTTTTATGTCTGGTTTTCTTTAACTTAACATTTGTAAGCATTTTCTTATATCAAAAACATGTTTTTTATAACTTTAATGACTAATAATATTCCATTGTTTGGATATTTCCCATTTATTTAACCTTTCCCTTCTTTTTGTGTCTAATTTTTTACTGTCATAGACAATGCCGCCGTGAGCACCTTTTCCCATACCTCTTTGTTGGTCCTGGAGAGGTTGAGATGCATGGTGTTAAACTGCTCTCCAGCGGAGCTGTGCCCATTTGCAGTTTCTTCCATGGTGTGTCAGAGTTCATCTCACTCCCTCTAACACCAGGAAGTATCATATTTTATTCCCTATCTTAGAAACTTAAGAAATGACATTTTACTGTATTATAATATATATTTCTTTGACAATAATATAACCTGTATGGCCTGCTTTATGTACTCAGGGTACAAATGTGATCAATTTGCTCTAGTTTTTACATAGGGTTATTTAAACATTATTGCCAATATTTGCAAGAGGTTTAATATGTCCATCTTGAGACCTCTCGGCAACACCCCCATTTCAGCCTCATCTGACAGTCCACAGAGTAGAATTGGTTCGACTTCCAAATGTTGGAGAAGGAGATAACTGGAGTCTCAGCAGCATCTTCTGCCAGAGGTTGCCAACGGGTCTCTGTTGTAGACTGTTCTCATACAGTTCAGGTCTTTATCTGCGGACCTTTCGCTTGCTCACCCATTGGTGCCAAGTTCACAGTGGTGCTAATTTGGCTGGGTGTTGGGGAGGGGCATGCTTATAGCATCCACCATGCTACCCTAGATACAGCCTGTGAGCTTCTGGGCCTCCTGTTGTGCCTGGGTCATTAGACACCCTCTCCCTCTTGGTGAGGTCCCTTTGGTGCCTTGGATATCCTTCCTCTTGACAGACCTTAAGGGTCAGGAGCACCTGGTCCAGCCAAAGTGCCAGTTTTGAATCTGGGGCCGGGGACAAGACTATGAGCACCAGAAGGACCCTGGGCTGCCAATGCAAACTGATCCAGCCTTCCAGATCTGCCCACCAGAAAGAGGTCATGTTTGCTAAAGCACTGGGGGAAATTATAAATTCTCTGGGGTCTGACTGCCTCACTTTGTTTTCTTTTTTTTTAAATTTTATTTTAAGTTCAAGGGTATGTGTGCAGGTTTTGTTATATAGGTAAAATCATGTTGGGGTGGTTTGTTGTACAGATTCTTTCATCACCCAGGTATTAAACCTAGTACCTAAGAGTTATTTTTTCTCATCCTTTCCCTCCTCCCAGCCTCCACCCTGTAACAGGCCCCAGTGTGTGTTGTTCCCTTATATGTGTCCATGTGTTCTCATCACTTAGCTCCCACTTATAAGTGAGAACATGTGGCATTTGGTTTTCTGTTCCTGTGTTAGTTTGCTAAGGTTAATGGCCTCCAGCTTCATTCATGTTCCTGCAAAGGACATGATCTCATTTTTTCTTATCTGTATATTATCCTATGGTGTATATGTACCACATTTTCTTAATCCAGTCTATCATTGATGGGCATTTAGGTTGATTCCATGTCTTTGCTATTGTGAACAGTGCTGCAATAAACATATATGTGTATGTGTCTTTATGATAGAACAATTTATATTCCTCTGGGTATATACCCAGTAATGGGATTGCTGGGTTGAATGGTAGTTCTGTTTTTAGGTCCCTAAGGAATCACCACACTGTTTTCCACAATGGTTGAACTAATCTACAATCCCATCAACAGTGTTATAAAGCATTCTTTTTTCTCTCCAACTCTCCAGCATCTGTTATTTTTAGACTTTTTAATAATAGTCATTCTGACTGGTATGAGAAGGTACCTCATTGTAGTTTTGATTTACATTTCTCTAATGATCAGTGATGTTGAGCTTTTTCTTGTGTGCTTGTTGGCTGCATGTGTATCTTCTTTTGAAAAGTGTCTGTTCATGTACTTTGCCCACTTTTTAATGAAATGTTTTGATTTTTTTCCTTGTAAATTTGTTTAAGTTCCTTACAGATGCTGGGTATTAGACCTTTGTCAGACACATAGTTAGCAAAAATTTTCTTTCATTCCGTAGGTTGTCTGTTTACTCTGTTGATAGTTTCCTCTGCTCGGCAGAAGCTCTTTAGTTTAATTAGATCCCATTTGTCAGTTTTTGCTTTTGTTGCAATTGCTTTGGGTGTCTTTGTCCTGAAATCTTTTTCCATTCCCATGTCCACAATGGTATTGCCTCTGTTGTCTTCCAGTGTTTTTAGAGTTTTGGGTTTTACATGTACTGACTGCCTGACTTTGAATCCTGGTATTACCATTTCCAAGATGGGTCATAGTGTGCAATTTGCTTCATCACTGTAAGCCTCAATTTCCTCATTTATAAAAGAAGGATTATGTGAGTACCTTTCTTATAGGATTCTGGTGAGGATGAAATGAGGTAAAATGTGAAATGTATTGTATAATTCTTGGCAGAAAGATATTCAACAAGAGTTAGCTGCAAAACTATTATGATACACAAATCCCAAAAGGTCCTATTATGTGAAAATGTTTTACTCCATTATGTGGAGAAATTGCTGGAAACTTATTTCTTGCTTAAAATTCTGTCTTGACTTCACTGATTAGTAAGGTTAAACTTTCCCCCCCAACTTTATTTGCTATGTTTATTTGTTCTTTGGTGAATTGTCATTCAAGACCTCTCCCATTTTCTACTTTCTTTTTTAATGACACTCTTTATTTTTAGATAATTGTATATTGACATGCACTAATAAGAAATAACATAATAATAAGAAGTAATACAAAGAGAGTCCATGTAACTTTTACTTCAGTTTCATATGTATACACACACACACACACACGCACACATATATACACACACACACAACACATATAAGTGAATATATGTACACATATAAGTGAATATATATATTCACTTATTTATTCTCTTTCTCTCTTGTTCGGTTTGGAAATTTCAATTGTTTTATCTTCAAGGTCACCAATTATTTCCCCTGCCTTCAACATTGTGCTGTTGGGTCTATCCACTGAGTTTTACTTAGGTTATTGTACTTTTTAGTTCTAAAATTTCCATTTGGTTCTTCTTTATATCTTCTGTTTATTTTTTGTCCTTTGTTTCAAATGTGTTCTTAATTCACCTTAAGTATTATACAACGACTAACATTTATCTGTGTTGATGTCTATTTTTTTTTCTATTCAAGTTGAGATTTTTCTGGTTCTTTGTATATCTTGTGATGATTTTTTATTGAAACCTGGACATGTTTGGTATTATGTGTTGAGACTCGGGAGGTTATCCAGACCTTCCATTTTCGCTGTCATTTTGTAGCATTGTTCCATTAGAGGAAGGGGCCGCACCACTCATTACTGCCAGGTACGGGTGGGAATCCTGGTTCCTCACTTGCTCTCTGTTGGCACCCGAGGGGTCATTACTGCTGGTTGGGGTAGGAGTTCTGGCTTCCCACTAGGTCTTTGCTGACACTACCTTGCCTAGGAGAGGGATGGGTGCCTTGTTACTGCTCCTGCAATGGCCTTTGCTGATGCCATGAGGGAAAGGTGCTCTCATCATCCCTGGATGGTGGTAAGGATCTTGATTCTCCACTAGGCCTCTGATACCAATCCACCTTGCGACTGCTGGCAGGTGAGCTGTTACTGGAATGGTTCAAGCTTCCCACATGGTCTCCACTCACACTGTGACAGTGGGGGACCTTGTTACTGCCCAACTGGGTTGAAAGTCTGGGCCCCTTACCTCCTTACTTTGCCTTCTCTGACATCACCCCGGTGTGGGGTAGTAGGGGAACCTTGTTAGTCAGAAGAGGGTGGAAGTCAAAGCTACCCATGAGGTCTTTGCTGATGTGGATGGGGGTTGAGTGGAATAGAGCAAATTATTATCAATAAGTGATCTGTCTCGCTAGGTTTCCTCTTTCTTGGGGGTCTTTTTGGGGTGATATTTTGTTTTTGGCCTGCCCTCGTCAGTATTTCCAGGTTGCTGGCTTCTTCAGCTCCAAGTCTGGGATACTCAAGGCAAAACAAAACAAAACAAAAAAACCCAACCAACCCAGGCCACTCAGCACCACATTGGGTCCGAGGTCCCTAGCCCATCTGCCTTCCTTCTTCTCGCCACCTTTCAGAGCCTTCTCATTAGTTTTATATTTAATGTCTAGAGTGTTTAATTGCCCTTAGTGGCAGGAATTGAGAAGCTTACATCTATTCTATCTTTTCAGGAGTGCAAGTATCTCCCTACTCCCTTACAAAAATAAGGTCTTACCCTTTTTCTTTTATACCTTTTCCAAGTAAATATTAAGGATATCAACCTCCTGACTGTCAGAACTATAAAATATAGATTTTTTTCATATGTGGTTATTTGTATGCTTTTCTAAGAGCTGAGCTTCATTCTGTGGGGGCATTTAAAAAATCACGTTTGTGATAATGATAAGGTACAAAGCATTGCGTAAAAAAAAAAATGTTTAGCTCTTTGGGCAGGCTGAGGTATCTAGGGTCTGCCCTGTTGCCATGGATACATAAGTGATAATTAGTTCAGAAGAGTTCAGTTTCACTGGCAGATTTAAGATTTGCATGTTCATGTCCTTGAGTAGGAAGTGGGACTTTCAGGGGACTGACCAAGAAACTGCTGTCAACACAAGATTTGCTTTGGGTTCTCTCTGGGCTGAGAAAGTTCCTGTTAGTGATCCGGGATCCATGCTGGCTCTGCTGATGGATATCAGTGAGATCTTCTTGCCTTGGACACAGCTGCAGTGAATAACCTGCCCCTTTGGCTAAACAATGGGAACCTGCTCTTTATGACGGAATGTTGCAAAGTCGAGACTCTCCTGGGACTCAGTGACCCTGGGTTTATACTTTATATGGCATTTTCAGGTAGCTGCTGGGCTTTTTGGTCCCCATAATGAGGGGTGGTCCTTGGGAAAATTGTGACCCTGGGGATATGATATTGGGTGACTCCATATCTGTTCTTTCTCTTTATTTACTCATTTATTGAATCATTGATCCCATTGTTCATCAACTTATTAAATTACTACATTATTTTTGGGAGTCATGGAGGAAACATGAATGAAAAACATCCTTTTTCCTGACAGAATGATAGCGGCAGGGAAGACAGTGATCATTACGTTCAGTGATACAATGGAGAGGAACATGCGATCATCCCAGAATGCAGAGTAGACATGGATAGGCAGTCAAGGAGGCCTTCATTATGGAGGGGACACCTCAGCTGAGTCTTGCTGGGAAAAAGGAATTAGCCAAGTACAGAAGGAGCAGGAGAGTGGGGCTGACCAGTGAGGCAGAGGGAACAGAGAAATGTGAGGTGTCCTGATAGGTGAGAGAGGAGAGGGCCCAGGGGATAGAATGGCTTAGATTGAGGGATTATAAATAGCCACCTGCCCTTGCCAGTAGTGAAAGTAACAGAGACATGCAAGCAAAACCTTCAACAGATTTCTGTTATTTCAAATGGAACATATCTTAAAAAATTAGACTATCCACTATGGTTAGTCTTATCATCAGGCTTTCCAGCCTAGATTTAAGCCCAAAGACAAGGGACAACCATGAGAAGTCAGTGGCACAATGTCCCAGAAATGTCATTCTCTCATGTGGAAGAGGAATGGACTGGACCTTTTGTTGTGAGTGTGGTCACTGGCCACTTCAGTCTTGGAAGAATTCAGTGTGTTCATTGTACTAAGATATCAATGACTTTACATGAACCCAAAGCAGTATTTCGTGTCTCTGTTTTAAATTATGATTGGGAGAATGTAAAAGTCCCAGTTTTGGGGTAAACCCTCAAGCCATACTACCTACATGGACATATTGTGGAAGTTGAGAATCTGCTGGCCTTTCTTTCCCATAAGCCACAGTTAACTGAGATTGGCTGTCATCAGAGAAATTCTTTTCCACCCATCTATTTATGCAAATAACAGAAGAGCCTCTAGTGAGTTGTGAAGATTGTCCGGAATGAGAATATAGCTACTATTCAATGCTTTGGAAAAATGATAAAAGTTGCTGGTAAAAGGGGTAAAGACTACTTCCCATTCATTATTTTCCTTTGGATTAGAAACCATTAAAATGTAAATCAAGCCTTGAAACACTCAGTCAAACAAACATGGGAAAACATAGGACAAAGGGTGTTTGAGGTAGAAGATGGGTTGAGGGATATGATATTTTCTATCCCCAAGAAACAATATTGCTTTCATCAAAGGGAAGAAAAAATAAGTTCTCTGGCTTTCTGCGTCCTGAGGCTGAGTTTAATTAAGGCAAGAAAGGGCAGACAGAACTGAAAAATAAAACAAAACCTAGATCTGTAGGAAACTGCCCTGGAGAAGTTAGAGGAGTGCAGCGATGATAATTATCATTACATGAGGGATGAGATATGTCAAGGAGGGAGGATGTCATGTGGACAATATAATGAAGTGCCATATGGGAGGGGATAGTAAAATCCAAACACCTTTTATGATACCAGAACTAAGATGCGGGGAGCATGCTCAAGCACCAGTTCTTTGCAGTTTGACAAAACAGATCTTAGATGTCTTCCTCTTTATCAACTTAGAAGATGGAACAAGTGGGACCTGCGGGGTGATGTCCTCGGCCCAGTGCCACTTATGAAAGAGGAACACTGAGAGATAGATTGTATGTATAGTAAGGGTCATATTTCAAATGATCTCAGGGCAAACGAGATATGGACAGAAGCATAAGAGGTAATAAGAATACCTGGAGCAAATGAAAAGCCACATTGTCAAATGTAGGACGGCAAACCCAGGTTTGCCCCTTTTTGTCTGGGTGTCTTTGGGCAGGTCACAACTTCTCTATTTATGAGTTAGTCAACATACAGGGCTAAACTACATCTACTTTATTTTAGGGGTTGTTACAAAGATTAGATACATTAATATCTAAGGCACTTAAACAGCACCTGGCATACAGAAAACACAATATACAAAAATTTTAAAAACTTTTGTGATGAGAGTTTTCTGCCTAACCCACTAGGCTGTCTGGGGACCCAATTTGAGATAGTAGAAAAATAAAAACAAAAGGCATTGGGTAGCTCTGAGCCAACCTATAGAAGAGTCTAGAGTTAAGGCAGTGAGAAATAAACACCAGCACCCAATGGGCCACGGGAAGAAACAGGATCATAAGGGGGAGGCTAAGCCATGAGTCTGGGAGGACTGGAGAAGGCCTGGAATCCAAGCTTGGTTGGATAAAGCTGAGGGCAGTGTGCAAGCCCTTAATAGGCAGGGATTTATGTCACTTTTGCTCATTCTTATAAGCCCATGCCCGGAACCATGCCTGGTACATAGTAGATACTCTCTAAGTATTTGTTGAGAAAATGGCCGAAGTGTTAAGTGGGCTGTGGACATGTTGGCTTGGTATAAAGGAACAGGATCAGGATGGACAATCATTAGAGGTAAGCAACCTTAAAGGTCCAGAGAACTCCTAAACAGTCTGGGTTTTCTGCAGTGACCATAAGCAGAAAATCCTGAAGCTGGGATAACAGAAGAAACCCAAAGTAGGATTAAAACAATAGAAAAATAATATTTCTAAAGAAATGAAGAACAACTTGGATGCTCAGAATTATGGAGCTAGAATAAGGAGGGCTGAGGAACACCAATTAATGTATTTTTCTCTCTCTCTTCCTCCCTCTTTATGGTTGACTCTGTCTTTCATCTACTTGTCTTCTCTGTCACAATGAAGCAGTTGCCTTCAAATTTTTTTTTACATTATAGGTTTAGGGAATAATGTGCAGGTTTGTTATATGGGTATATTGAATAATGGTGGGGTTTGGGTTTCTATTGAACCCATCACCCCAAATAGTGAACATAGTAACCAATAGATCATTTTTCAATCCTTGCTATCCTTTCTCCTTCCTGCCCCTGCCCTTGGAGTCCCCAGTGTTTATTGTTCCCATCTTTATGGCCATGTGTACCCACTGCTTAGCTCTCACTTGTAAGTGAGAACATGCAGTATTTGATTTTCTGTTTCTGTGTTATTTCACTTAGGATTATGGCCTTCTGCTGCATGACTGTTTCTGCAAAGAATTAATTTCATTCATTTTTCTGGCTGCATAGTATACCATTGCCTCCTAATTTTAATCTCCCTATGGACAGAGTAGAAACACAATCAAGTGAGTTTAGGGTACAGCTAAGAGATTCCAGTTAGTCTTGAAGGATCTCTTACTAGCAAAGAATTCTCAGTCCTAAAATTTGTTAGTTACTAAGGCAAGTGGAGAAAACCCTCTTTTCTAAAAGGGTTTAGAACAGAGTAGTATAAATTCACCAGTAGTATAAATTCTCCATTCTCTAGAGTGCTCTATGATCCAACAGGAAGCAGGAGAATGGAAAGGATAATCTCACAAGGGCCCTCTATACACAAGGGAGGACATGGAATTGAAGACGACTTTGAGAGGTTCAGCCTTGCAAAGTGGAACTGGGAAGTGGGAAAAGAAAAGGAGGAAGTCCAAAGGCTGGTCAAAGCAGTGGCTGCATTCCCTACCTGGCAGACCAAAGAAGAAGATGTGAATCCTTGGTCCATTCATGATTAGTTCCTTAGTTTTTAGCCTGTTTGGGATATTGTGACAGTGATGTATAGGATGGTGGTGGTGGTGGTCTGTGTGTAGGTGACTGTGTGTGTACATATGTGAGTTTGTGTGTGTGTATATATATATATACCTCAGAGATATTGTGGGTTTGGTTCCAAATTACCTCAATAGAGTGAATATTGCAATAAAGTGAGTCACACAATTTTTTTGTTTTTCCAGTGTATATAAAAGTTATGTTTATATTATACTATAGTCTATTAGTATGAAGTAGCATTATGTCTAAAAATAATGTGCATATCTTAATTAAAAATGCTAACAATCATTTGGGCCCTCAGCAAGTTGTAATCTTTTTGCTGGTGGAGGGTCTTGTCTTGATGTCGATGGCTGCTGACTGTTCAGGCTGGTGATTGCTGAAGGTTGGGGTGGTTGTGGCAAGTTCTTAAAATAAGACAACAGTAAAGTTGCCACATCAATAGACTCTTCCTTTCACAATGAATTTCTCTGTAGTATGCAATGCTGTTTAATAGCATTTTACCCACAATAAAGCTTCTTTGAAAATTGGAGTCAATTCTCTCAAACCCTGTTGCTGCTTTATCACTTACGTTTACATAACATTCAAACCCTTTTTTGTCATTTCAACAATGTTCACAGCATCTTCACCAGGTGTAGGTTCCATCTCAATAAACCATTTTCTTTGCTTATCCATAAGAAGTAATTCTTTATCCATTCAATATTTATCATGAGATTGTACCAATTCAATGACAGCTTCAGGCTCTGCTTCTAATTCTAGTTGTCTTGCTATTTCTGCCACACCTGCAGTCACATCCTCCACTGAAGTCTTGAACCCCTCAAAGTCATTCATGAGGGTTGGAATCAACTTCTTCCAAATTTCTGTTAATGTTGATATTTTGACTTCTTCCCATGAATTCTGAATGTTCTTACTGATATCTGAAAAGGTGAATCTTTTCCAGAAGATTGTCAATTTACTTTACCCAGATCCATCTGTGGAATCACTATGTATAGCTATAGTCTTATTAAATGTATTTTTAAATATGACTTGAAAATTGAAATTACTCCTTGATTCATGGAATGAAGAATGAATGTTGTCTTAGTGGGCATTAAAACTACGTTAATCTCCTTGTACACCTCCATTAGAACTCTTAGATGAACCAGGTGCATTGTCAGTGAGCGGTAATATTTCAAGAGTAATCTTTTTTTCTGTGTAGTAGGTCTGTATTAGTCTGTTTTCACACTACTCTAAAGAAATACCTGAGACTGGGTAATTTATAAAGGAAAGAAGTTTAACTGACTCACAATTCCACATGGCTAGGGAGGCCTCGGGAAACTTACAATTATGGCGGGAGGCAAAGGGGAAGCAAAAACCTCCTTCACATGGTGGCAGGAGAGAGAAGACCGAGTAGTGAAGGGGAAAAAGCCCCTTAGAAAACCACCAGATTTCATGAGAAATCACTCCCTATTATGAGAACAGCATGGGAGAAACTACCCCCATGATCCAATCACCTCCCACCAGGTTTCTCTCTAGACAGAAGGGGATTATGGGGATTACAATTGTTGATAAGATTTGGGTGGGGACATAGCCAAACCATATCAAAGTCTCAACAGCAGGCTTAAAATATTCAGTAAACCATGCTGTAAGCAGATGTGCTGTTATTCAGAATTGATTTTTCCATTTATAAAACACAGACAGGGTAGATTTAGCATAATTCTTAAGGGCCCTAGATTTTCCAAATGGTAAATGAGCACTGACTTCAACTTAAATTCACCAGCTGCATTAGCCCCTAATAAAGCAATCAGCCTGTACTTTTAAGCTTTGAAGCTGGCGTTGGCTTCTCCTTTCCAGCTATGAAAGTCTTACATGGCAGCTTCTTCTAATAGAAGGCTATTTTATCCACATGGAAAATCCGTTGTTTAGTGTAGCCACCTTCATCAGTGATCTTAGCTAGATTTTCTGGATAACTCATTGTAGCTTCTACATCAGCATTTCCTGTTTCACCTTGCACTTTTATGTTATGGATATGGCTGCTTTCCTTAAATCTTAAAGATCCTCTGTGTGAGTTTCCATGGAAACATGAGAGGCTGTCTTAGAAACAAATGGCAGGATTTGAACCAACCTGCTAGCTTCTAAATTTTCTTCGGTAGCTTCTTCACCTCTCTCAACCTTCATAAAATTGACGAGAGTTTAGGCTTTGCTCTCTGGATTAGGTTTTGGCCTAAGGGAATGGTTTGATTTTTTATCCAGACCACTAAAACTTTCTCCATATCAGCAAAAAAGCTGTTTCGCTTCCTTATCATTTGTATGTTCACCGGGGTAGCACTTTTAACTTCCTTAAACAATTTTTCCTTTGCATTACAACTTGTCTGTTTGGTGCAAGATAGCTTTTAGCCTATCTTAGCTTTTGACATGCCTTCCTCACTAATCTTAGTCAATTCTAGCTTTTGATTTAAAGTGAGAGACTTGCAACTCTTTCTTTCACTTGACCACTTAGAGGCCATTGTGGGGTTGTTAATTGCCCTAATTTCAATATTGTTGTATCTCAGTGAATAGGGAGACCCAAGGAGAGGAAGAGAGATGGGGAAATGGCCAGTTGGTTGGAGTAGCCAGAGCACATGTTTAGCCATTACGTTTATTATCTTATATGGGTATGGTTGGAGGTGCCCCAAAATAATTACAACAGTAACATGAAAGATCAGTGGATCACAGGTCAGCATAACAGATATAATAATGAAAAATTTGACACAGGGACAGGGAGTGACACATGCTATTGGAAAAATGGTTCTGATTGGCTTGCTCATGTGGGGTTGACACAAACCTTCAATTTGTCAAAAACAAAGTATCTGTGAAGAGCGATAAAGCAGAGCACAATAAAACAAGATATGCCTGTGTATCTCTCTCTCTCTCTCTCTCTCTCTCTCTCTGTGTGTATGCAAATAGAAGAGGGGTCTGTATCATCAGATGTTGCTAAAGTTCTTAGAGATTCTCTGTGTGGGTTTCTATGGAAACATGACAGGCTGTCTCAGAAACAAATGGCAGGATGCTAGAGAAAAGGGCACAGATAGTCACATTTAATATCATTTTATAATCTGGCTATTTTTGCACATTGTGAAGACAAGCAGCCTAAAAGAGTGATTAAAATACTCAGAAATATTTAAGATTTTAACAGAAAAAAGAGAAAATTGGTCATCCTGCCTTTGTTTTAGGCAGCTTTCACAAAATATAGAGGTTATTTCCAAGATCCTTTCTTTGATTTCTTACTTTACTTCTGCTTGTGTACCAACCGATTCTTGTTAAATATTTATGGACAAGATTAAAGACTTTATAAAACTCAGCAGCTGGCAACTGTCCTCGCCTAAAGGATAAAGCAGAGAGTCTTCATTTTAATTGGGTAACTATGTGACTGAAATATCTAACCCCCAAGGGAAATACAAGAGTTAAAATATGTAAAGCAATTTTTAAAAGAGAAAATCGCTCTCTACATTTTATAGTTTTTATTTCCTTTGGTAGTTGCGTGTGAAGGTGAAATTACAGTGTTGTCTTTTATAGCATCCTAAGGTTGGAGGCACATTTCAATGTTTCCCAATGCCTCCTAATAATATCCAGGTAGAGAGCACATCATTCTGCTCTGTGTTGTGACACAAAATTGCTCATCATATTTCACTTCTGAGAATCTTTCACCCATCTGTCTCGTGACCAAGTTATAAAACGACAGAGTAAACTTAAAACTGCAGAGAGCGGGGGAATCTGTTAAACTGACTATTGGACAGACATTGAATGCAACAAACAAAAGTTGAAGAAAAAGGGGTTTCTCCAATGTTGATCCAATAATTACCTGACATTTAACAGCTATATTCTTAGCGTTGAGCCTGTGATGTTGGTCTTGAGAGACTCAGCTGATCTTGAACAAATCAACTTTCTCTCCATGGGTGTGATCCTCAACCAGAACATCTAGGTCTTGGACAAGATGTCTCCTGAGATTCCCTTAAGGGCTAAGTGTCCTTTAAGGCCTAAGTATCTAAGTCAGGATCAACAAAGCAAAGTATGATGAACCAATTCCCATTTACTGCCTGTTTTTATACAGCCTTGTGAGCTAAGAACATTTTTTACATTTTTAAATAGTTGGGGAAAAAATAAAAAAAAGAAGAATATTTTCTGATATGTACAAATTATATAAAATTCAAATTTAAGTGTCCACAAATAAAGTTTTATTGCAACACAAGGAAGCTCATTTGTTTATGTGTTGTCTGTGGTTGTTTTTACACTATGGTGGTATAGTCAAGTGCTTATGACAGAGACTGTATGGCCCTCAAGCCTAAAATATTTACTATCTGAACTTTTACTGAAGAAAGTTGCCAATCTCTATCTAAACGATTCTGAATCAACTTAAAAGAGTCAGTCAAGTCATCTTTTTTGTTTGTTTATTTGAATGGTAACTTTCTTAATAGTAATATTGATTGTATTTGAAAAAAATCTTTGTTAAATTTTTGCTCTATTATTAAAGAAGGAAGATGTAGTTTTCTTACAGCAAATCAGATTTGCTGGAACCACTTTCTCTGATAATTTTTCCTTTCTCAGCTTCACATGTGTAGAGTTAGGTGCATTCCTCGAGGAATGAGAAAGGCGGGTAATATAACGTACAGACCAAAGATTTTGAGTTTCATTTCCTGTAATTAACTTGAGATGAGTTCTCCCATAATTCTAGGTCTCAAACCCAGGTCCTGGGAAGAAACTTCTGCCTGGCTAAAATGCAGAGAAACCCATTATTAGCAGAACAACTGGAGAATGAACACTTTCCAACCCCCTGCTTTGTGCCAGCGTCAGTGGTAGGCGTTTGCAGGCAGTTTTATTATTCCTTATAACAACCTCATCTCCCAGAAGGGACAGCCTGAGATGTAGAGAGGTTAGAGAGCTGGTAAGTGGGGAGGGTGGATTTGAGCCAACGTCTGTCTGATTTCAAAGCTCATGTTCTTACAAAGGCAATTTAATATTTACAAGAACTCTCTCTTCCCAGTAAGGATGTCACCCAAAGAAACAAAAAATAAGATGAGAAGACCGGTACATTTTGGATCAAAGCAAGGTCCAGAAGTCTCTCTCAGTCTGTACGGGTGTGTTTCCTGGAGCCAATGCTGGTAAAACACTTCCTAAACTTCTTCCAATCTCTGTTTTCAATGGTCAGAAGTTTCCTTTATGAGATTCTGTTCGGTTTCTTCTTTTTTAGATAAAGAGTGTTGATTTGTCACAGGCTGGAGTTCAGTGGTGTGGTCATGGCTCACTGCAGCCTCAAATCTCCTGGACTCAGGTAATCTTCCTGCCTCAGCCTCCTGAGTATCTGGGACTACAAGCGTGTGCCACCATGCCTGCCTAATCTTTATTTATTATATTTGTAGGGATAGGGTCTTGCTGTGTTTCCTGGGATTGTTTGTTTGTTTCTTTAAACATGGTATTCTCTCTGCTTGGAACACTGCTGTCACTTTGTGTTGTTGACACCCTACTTGCCTTTAAGGGCTGGCTGTTAGTATACAGAAAGGAGCCAAGAGCCTTGACATCTTTGCTGACCATTACCAAGTGCCATCACTCCCATCCAATCTGTTAGGCATCTCCCTACCTTCCGCAGATTGCATCCTCCTCCAAGCTTGTATTTCGGGAAACTCAACATTCTGCCATGGAGTCTCACTAGACTGTAAGCTTTCTGAAGTAAGGAATGGTGTCTCAGACCTACATACCCCTGCAGCACTGAGCATGGTGTCTCATGTAGGCAAAGAGCATTTGTTGAAAAGGATTATACAGAAAAAATTCCATTCTAGCAATTTACCTCGTCACCCATTTTCCAAGTGTCTACCCTATGCTGAGCCCAAGGTCAAGCTGAATGAAGGCACTGCTGTTTGTGCTTGTTTTGGCAGAGAAGGGACTGGTTTGAGCTGAGGTATGACATCCATTCACAGTGTTTTTGAAACAGATTCTTGAGTTCACTGGAAAGAAATCCTCTCTGTTTTACCTGGGTGGCACTTCTTATTACACTCTATCCTGGGGTCTCTGGCCCTTCCTTGCAGAACTGATGGAGGCACTACCCACTGCTCAGTCAGCTCCAACTTTTCAAATCCCATTCTTTTATTATTATTATTATTATTATTTGAGATGGAGTCTCGCTCTGTCGCCCAGGCTGGAGTGCAGTGGCATGATCTTGGCTCACTGCAACCTCCGCCTCCTGGGTTCACCCCATTCTCCTGCCTCAGCCTCTTGAATAGCTGGAACTACAGGCGCTGCCACCATGCCTAGCTAATTTTTTGTATTTTTAGTAGAGATGGGGTTTCACCATGTTAGCCAGGATGGTCTTGATCTCCTGACCTCGTGATCTGCCTGCCTCGGCCTCCCAAAGTGCTGGGATTACAGGCGTGAACCACCGCGTCCAGCCCCAAATCCCATTCTTGATGCCTATCCCAACCTTCAGAGAGTTGAAGAGACATGGCCTCATAGTGAGTAGTATGTGCTCTGAAGCTAACAGATTTGTGTTTTCAGTTCCTATTCTGTCACTTGAAAGATGTGCAACCTTGGATATTAACCCAAGTTCTCTGAACTTCAGTTTCTTCATTTGTAAGGCAAGAGTAATATTGGTACTCAAAGGGTTGTCCTGACATGAGAAAATGCACTTATTATGACAGCAATCATACTATGATGTCTAGGTAACAGGAGAGCTACCCAACCTTTGTTGCTTTTTGGTGACAGGAGTGCCTGTCAACTCAACAGCTGACATTTTCATTCACTCTGACATAGACATTTGGGAGGAAAGAGATAAAGGAGCTAATTTGAGAAGTTCGTGTCTCTCCCTGTTCTCACCCTCCCCACTGCTCTTGCTTCTGCTCTGCATTGTGTCCATAGGCATTAAGCGGCTTCTCTTTGTTTCTTCAGCAAAGTCTTTGCCATATCGGAATGAGCCACTTTTGGCATCTATTTGTGGCAATAATCAGAAGAGTCACTGACAAAGAAGGGCTGGGTGGATGGACCGCGTGCTCATGAACCACCTGAGCTGCACCAGTTGGGTCCCGGCCTCTCTCACAGTCCTGATCCCCGATCCCTGCTGCATGTGTGGGATGGGCTGAACTTGTGCTGGGCTGTAGGCATAGTGCATTAATGCAACCCATTTTGACCTTTACTCAGTGTCAGACACTGTTCTGAGGACTTTAGAGGCATTATCCCATTTAACTTCACAACCATGCCCGTTTTAGAGATAAGGAAATAGATATAGAAAAGTCAAGCGACCTGACCAAGATTACGTAGCTGGCAGAGCCAAGAATCAAACCCAAAGCGCTCTGACACCAGAAGCCAAGCTGAGACAAACCTGAGTGGTTTTGTTTTTGTTGCTGTTGTTGCTGTTACCAAGAGTTTGTTCCAAAATCTCGTGCCAAAATTTTGCAGCCTTCAGTTATTGACTTTTGACTCAGGACCTGTAGTTCAGATCCTCATCTTTGCTTTCTTAGAAAAAAAATCCGAAGGAGAAAGGGTCATACTTGGAGTCATTTAGAAACTAATTTGATAGCTGTAAGTGTCCTTTAGAATAAAACTCTTTCTCACTTTGTACTCTTGGAACCTTTATTGCTAAGTGTGGAGTGGCGGGGGAGGTGGAAAGCAGGATGAACTGTGAAAATAAGTGGATTTTCTCTGATGTCTAATCCACTAATTATGTCAAGTAAAATTGGATCACGCTTGTAATTCAGTTTTTACTGTTTGCATTAAGAAATGCTGTTGGCAGAGTTGTGAGCAGAGAAAGGGAAAAGGACATTGCAAGTCATTACTGAATGTGAAGAGAGTGAATGGTAGTTTATTTTTTGGGGAGGTGGTCAAGGTGTTGCATTTGGACTGCCCAATTTAGCTAATGTAGCTGCAGCAGTAATAACTAAAGTGGCAGTGCAGAATATTAAGGAAAGTAATGTGGGAAGCAATTTGAATATGTCATGGTGACTACTCTGTGTTTGCATACAGGATGACGAGTAATGTGCAACGCGTGAGTTCTTTTTCATTGAGTTTAAAGGAGTTTTAACCTCCAAACTGATACTAGTGATAGAAATTTCAAGAAAGGAATAAACCTTTGGGTGAGAAATTTCAGGCTGGTTAGCACTGTACCTGCCTTCAAGTTTGCTTGGAGCCCTAGGCTACCTCCTCCTCCTCCACGTATAACAGTTCTGGTTCCTCTCTTAGGGTTACTTTCATTTCTTTAGGTACTTTTTTTTTTCTCTCACTTGCTTAGATTTACCATTTATTTATTTATTTATTTCCTCAGACATCCTGAAGCTACTTGGGAGTGTGCCTTCCTCTAGTCTTCTTGGCATACCAACACCATTAAGTGCTAACATTTGGAGGAAAACATCAAGAAGGTGACTTTTCTTCTCACTTAGAAAAGAGGAAGACTGGGAATAAAAACTACCCTGACTGGGTTGTATGTACAGGAAACAAAGTTTTCTAGAAAGTGTTTACTGTGTTGCATTGGGACTGTCTCTGCCCAGTACTTTTGTTCACATTCTCTCTCTCTCGATGTCTCTCTCTCTCTCTCCTATGATATCTTAATAGTTTGATAAAATTGTCTTGCAGAGAAGGCTTTACCCGAAGCTTGCTATTTGTTTCATGGCCCCATTGTCACCATTCTCCATTCAGGACAGTGCATTTCTACCATCTACCTACTGAGCAGGCAGCAAACCACACAACCACTCTGATCCAGCAAGAGCAAAATTATAAAGTTATGATGTTCTTTCATCCAACCTCAGCCCTGAGCTCACTTCCTCCTTTTTCAACTGGGCACTTTCTCTTTTAGTGCCAAGTAAAATTCATTTTCCAGTAGCCACTCCTGGGAAGGGGAGAGAATTGGAAAGGGTGGACTGGTGTGGTTGTAGGAGGAGGTGGCGAACACTGTCCTGATGAACCCGTGGAGCCACAGGGATCAGGGTGTGACGTAGGCAGAGGAGACCAGGGGCAAGCACCTGGAGACCCAACAGCTCTCTCATCAAGGAATCACCATGCTGACTCCTCTTCTGGCCACAGCATAGGCTGCTGTTTGTTTTATAACAGCTTTATTAAGGTATTCACATGCCATACGATTCATCCACTTATACAATTCAATAGTGTTCGGTGTATTCACAGACTTGTGCAAGTGTCACCACAACCTATTTTAGAACATTTTCATCCTTCCCACAAAATCTTATGCCTCTAGCAATCCCTCCCTATTTCCTTCTGCCCCACAGCCCTGGCAATAACTACTCCACTTTCTGTCTCTATAGATTTGCCTATCCTGGACAGTTCATAAAAATGGTTTTTTGTGGTGTGTGACTGCTTCTTTCACTTAGCATAATGTTTTCAAGGTTCATCTATTCAAGGTTGTAGCATGTATCAGTCTTCACTCCTTTTTGTTGATGAATAATATTCCTTTATAAGGACATACCATATTTTGTTTATCTACTAATCCATTGATGAACATTTGGGTGGACTGAATTATGAATGATGCTGTATGAACATTTGTGTCCAAGGTTTTGTGTAGACATTTCTCTTGGTTGGACAGGCTGGAGTAGAGTTGCTGAGTTGCATGCTAACTCTGTGTTTAACCTTTTGAGGAAATTCCTGGTGCTGTTTTCCAAAGCAGCTGCACCATTTAGCACAGGGCCTTTGCAAATGCAGTTTTCCTTTGCTCCCTTCCCCTGTTGCCTGCTCCTTCTTCAACTCTCACCTCAAATATTTCCTCAGAGACACCTTAGCTGACCTTCAAGGCTAATTCAGACCTCTCTGTTATATACACTCATGGCAATTAATATTTTTTGTGCATATAAATTATTTTTTGTGTACATATTTTGTTAACTTGAGACCATTTGTGTCTCAGTTTATCTATTTAAGTACTTATTTATAAAATAGGGACATCAGTATTTAAATTACACTGAGAATACTAGAGTTAACGCATCCAGCAGCTTGAGGCCTAAGGCATAGTAGGGCTAAATATGGTAGTTATTATTTTAACACTCTCTGTATAGAATATAAAATCAGAACCCTAATTACACATTCAATGAGCATGAACCAAACTTAATTGGCCTTTCCTTGGTTTTCTATTAAAAGCTAGTTGGTACTTGCTTTGTGCATTTTGTTGTCTAGGAGCATTTGCCCACAAACAAACAGGCAACAGAGGTATAGGGAAATGTAATGGAAAAAAGATATAAATAGAGAAAATTCAATCATTAATGTATTTGAATTTGGCAGTTTGCTTCATTTAGCAACTGGCTAATATTTTGTTTTAGAATAAAAGACCTTGGTCTAGCTCCAGGAAAATCAGGCGTGGGTGGGGCCTATTTTGTGAACCATGGTTCTTAATGATTTTGGGGAGTTTGCTTGTGTACATCAATTTTTCTCTGAGAATTCTGAAGAGCTGAGTGCTACATTTGCTTCAGCTTTTCCCCGGTGATGCTTGGCCAAGGCCAAGGCTAAAACCAGTCTCCCAACATGGTAGTGGTTCTCTCCAGCCGAACCCTGGGCAGCCTGATCTGTTGCTGAGCAGCTCTGCAAGCTCAGCTCTGCTGAGGAGAACGTACGGAGAACCACCTGGAAGTGAGGGTTGTGCTTCAGGCTGTGCCAGCATCATTGCAGATTAAAGAGGAGACTCTAGGACCAGGAGTAGATGCGGAGTCTGCGGATGGTTCTTTGTGACCTACAGAGCTAAGATCTTGCAGCTCACAGTTGAGTGAAGGTAGTTTCAGGCTTTAGGGAACCCTCCCACTTGAGTCTATGGGTTTTCTTTTTTATTTTATTACTATAAACTTTTGCTTTATTTTTAATAGACTTTTAGAGCAATTTTATGTTCACAGCAAAACTGAGTGGAAGGTACGGAGACTTTCCATATGCTCTTCAGAGCCATACATTCATAGCCTCCCCCATTATCAACATCCCCCACCAGAGTGGTACATTTGGCGTAACTGGTGAACATACATTGGCACATTAATACTACCCCAAATCCATTGTTTACATTAGTGTTCACTCTGCTGGATTGTATGGTAAGGTATGTTTAGTTTTGCAAGAAACCATGAAACTGTCTTCAAAAGTGGCTGTACCACTTTACATTCACATCAGCAATAAATGACAGTTTCTGTTGCTCCATGTCCTCGTCAGCATTTGGTGGTGTCAGTGATCTGGATGTCAGCCATTTTGAAAGGTGTGTAGTGGTATCCTATTGGTGTTTTAATTTATATTACCCTAATGACACATGATACAGAGAATATTTTCATAGCTTATTTACATCGGTGTTATACCTTCTTTGGTGAGGTTTCTCTTAAGAACTTTGTTCATTTTCTTATCTAAGCTTTTTCTATGCTGAGTACCAGGGGAATGCAGGACAAGGAGAAGGACATACTTTCTTCCTTCAGAGAGCTACCAGAGGAGAAATGACAGTGTCTATTAGGAACTGGCCTTAGAATCTCCCAGGTTGATGGGTGAGTCATCATGCATATACATGCACAGAAATTCACTCTGTGCTTGTGACATTAAGTCTTCTCTTCTCTTTTCTGACCTCTTCTCTTTTTTAACTTCCTGGTCTCCCACCGAGTTCTTGTCTGGAGCTACCCTGTCTGAAGAGGGTGCTGTGGGTGCCTGGCACAGACACCTGATGGTGTGCTCATTCCCTGCTGACGGGCCCGCTGATCTCTGAAACTGGCCCAAGTGTCCCATAGAACTGATATTTATGGGTTTTTGAAAAATAAACATAGAAATTGACCCTCTCAGTCTTAAAACTTGAGAAAGTTACATTTGTCTTATCTGAGTTCCTTTCTCAAGAAACCAACATCAGACATCCCAGATAGTATCAAGGAACAGAAACTCACCAGATCACCACATCTGGACAGTGAGATCCCAGACCCTCATCTGTCCTAATTGCCTAACCACTCTCTGCTGCCTATTGACCAACTCCTCTTCCTTACCCCTCCTTAAATCCTGTTTTCTCACACAGTTACATTTCTTCCCTGCAATAAAAACCCCTAATTTTAGTCACTTGGGGAGGTGGATTAGAGACTCATCTCCAATATACTCAGGGGCTGCACCTGAATAAAGCCTTTTTACCTGGCAATACTCATCGTCTCAGTGATTGGTTTTCTGTGCAGTGAGCAACAGGACCTAGACCAAACCCACAGTATTTCAATACAATCACCACTACCTGCCGTCTCCCTCTCAGCCTTGAGAACCTACTCATCTGGGAGGTAGCCTTGCACTCGCCCCTCCCCTATTCTTTTCTTGCCTCATGGTGGGACCAATGCCCGATCTGACCGAAGTGTGTTTCCAGCTGAGACCACATTCTTTTTAGTTTATTCCCCTGCCCTGGTCCCTGTGTCCTCATTCCTCATTCCTCTCCTGAGAGCATGCTCCCCATCAATCCCTTGAAGAATCCCTGTTTCAGGCCCTAGGGAAGCCAACCTAAAATAATGCCAATGCTCAAGCCTTCCCTCTGTTTCTCTTCAGTTAGGACCTGGCCCTCCTTAAACTTCCAGTCAACTGCATGAAAGTGGGTCATATTAATAATTAATTACAAATAACACTTCCTAGTTTATTTGTAGGCTAATGTGTTACTGTTTCTTGATAACATAATGCCTTCATTCTGTTAACCACTCATTTTATTTTTAGGACTTGCTTAAGTAACAACCTTAGTGGGAAAATGCCAGTGGAATTTCATGAGTATGACTGGCAGTGCCTGCGAGGAGGAGAACTGCGAGGAGGAGAAGGATGAGATACTTTTGGTTAGGTGGGTTTTTCAGCGTCTCTTCTGGAAAGACCTTTTGAATCACCCTCTTCTTACTACCCCTACCTGCCAGTGAATTGCTCCCTCCCTCCTTGATCTCCCCAGAGTATATAATGGTTGAGTATCTCTTTATTGCATTTGTAATATTGCATTGCAATTATTATTTTTTCCTGGTTGCCCCCTCTCACTAGACTGGGAGCAGCTAAAGAGCAGGGACCTTGTCTTATTTGTCTCTATCTCCCCAGTGCCTAGCATGGTGCCTGGTACTCAGGAAGAACTCAAGCACTGTGTGTGACAAAAGAATTAATAACTCTGATGAAAAGTCCACCTCCTCCTCCACTTTCACATATATGCACCTGGGCACATACATGAATACATAACAACATTTGTGGTGGAGTGAAATGTTTAGAATATTAGTCAATTGTCTTTCTTCCTAGTATTTCCTCAGTTTTCAGACTGGAAAATGATACCCTAGGCCAAGGGAAAGAGAATAGAGAGGGAGGCAATGGGACATAGGAAGAAGGCGAGTCTCTGAAATAGGTTTTAGAGACTAAAGAGGGAGAGTGGTCAAGGAAGACCCAAGATAAACTTTTGGGACACAAGAGAAGAGAGGATCAGACTGCTCTCCTTGGTGAGCTGTCTTGTAGAAGGCAAGACCCAGAGGGGAGGACAACACATGGTTAGTCAAAGAAAAGGGTCTCACATGAGTATCTCACATGAGAATAGTGCTCACGTGGGCACTATTTTAGGTTGGCTTCCCTAGGGCCTGAAACTGGGATTCTTCAAGTGATTGATGGGGAGCATGCTCACAGGAGAGGAATGAGGATGCAGGGGACAGGGCAGGGGAACAAACTAATGAGAATTCATTAGTTTGGGAACTAGGCTGGCCTAGAACCAACAGAGCTTTGCTTAATACACTTGAGGGCCCAGAGAGGGCAGTAAGATATGACTCTGAGAGCACAGGCTAAGGGCTTGTTAGCTGGGAAAAATGCCTGGAAGAGGGACACTTTTAAGTTCACTGAAATCCGTTTTCTACCCTTGTGGAATAAAGAGTCAAATAAAGGAGTGAAATTAAATTATATAAAAATAAAATGTTGCATTTAGTGCACAGCTCAACTTTGGACTGAGACTTTCTTTATAAAGAGTAAAACTGAAAGCTCTGGGTAAATGAATCAACCATGGACATAGGGGTCAGAGAGGTTTAGGCTAAAGAAGAGTCTGTGTCTGGGACCTGGCTCATGGGACTTTGGGACTCCATGAAGTCAGGTAGGACTCCTGGGGTAGATACTGATTATCAATGAGGATGTGAGGAAAGGAAAATGATAGGTGATCTTCTCCCTTGGGCTTTTTCAGCCCCAGGCACACCACCATGAGCATCTTATAAGCATAACAGGGGAGGCCCAGACATTTCAAAAAGCCAACTAGAAGAACATTGATGTAGAAGCCTCCCCTGGCGCTGTCGTGGGGATACTGAAACTGCTGTTGCTGTGAAAACCAAAAACCGTGCCAAGTGCACACTTGCCTCGAGTCATAAATGCAGCCTGGAAACCTTTGCTTGATAAATCTAATCATTATTTTTTTCCCTGAATACTCTAGGGCAAATTCAAGACTACTTGGAGAAATGGATATGAATATATACAGATAAACACTGGCATATAGACATAAATACATGTAGATAAACACCCACCTCAGACGTAAATATATAGATACGATCATTTACTAAATATTGAATACTTCCTATTTTGGAGGCTCTAGAAATGATTTTATAGACATTATCTCATTTAGTTCTTCCTTCAACAATGAGAGGAGAGTGATGTTATATTACTTTAACACAAGAGGAAATGGAGGCACAGAATGGTTGAACAATAGGCTCACAGACCTAGGAAAGGATAGGGCTTCTCTACACAATGACGCATAATCAATGTTGACCCTTCTTTAGGTATTATGGTGGAAGAATGTGCTTGAATGACTCCCTTACCCTATCCCTTAACTTCAGCTCATTTTAAATTCCCTTCACTATTTACCCTATCCCTTCACTATTCAGCTCATTTTAAATTCCCTTAGCAACATTATTAGCAAGAATCATAAGGGAATGAATGATCCTAACATAATTGTATGAAACAGGGAGACAAAGCAGCTCTGGAGAGAGGTCATGTGTATCTATGTGTGCACATGCACAGATGTATGCACGTACACACTCATGTGTTTCATGGAACTGAATAAAACTAAGAAATTGTCATGTCTAATACCTTAATTTCACAGATGCAGAAATAGCAGCTCAGAGAGGCAAGTGACCTGCCCAAGGCCCCAGGAACCAGGTCTAGAGGGACCCTGGTGTGTCTTTGCCTGAGAGATGGAGCTGTCTGTTACCGGCATGGCCTGGAGGGGAAGAAGACCGTGGAAGGGAGAGGGCAGGGAGCTGCCTCACCTGCTAACTCTTCTCGATTGAACCAGCTCTTCGCTTGGGAATTTGACTGCAATATGACTTCTCAGGACACCAGACATCCTAGCCTTAAAGAGGGCACAGGTACATTTTCCTAGGCCAAATTAATATGGATTTTGAATTATCTCCTGTTGTTCAGAAAGATCCTCCCTGCATTGGTGGTTTTGACATTTCCCAGGCTCCAAGAGCCATGGATCTCCTCTGAGAGCTGCACTGGAGAAGGTTCTGAAAGTCTTCTTTACATCTCTAACCAGACAGGTCCTTAGGAAACTCCTCCAACAAGCACTGACCCCTTCCCGGCCAGTCCTGTGTAGGACTCTGAGGTATAGACACCACCCAGTTGCTGCCCTCAGAATCAACCTAGTCCTTGCTTCTCTCACAAGAGTGAAACTTGGAGGCATTAATATATATTTTTGTTCTGCAAAACTTTAAAGAATAAAACATTAGAAATAAAACTATAACAATCATCCATGTGCCTGCCACCCAGATTTATTGTTTTTTTAAGAAGTAAAACATAAATATAGTTAAAATTCCTTGTGTATGCCTCCCAGTTCCAATCCTCCCTCAGAGGCAAGCACTGTGGTGAAGTTTGTTACTGTTCTACATGTATTTCACAGTTTTATTATATATTCATATGCACATAGCACATAAACTTAAAAGACATAAACTCATACTGTATATAAATTAAATTTTATACTTAATATACATACAATTTATATATTACACATTACAAAAAGTTGTTTATGTACTGCATAAGCTTTACACTTAAATATTATAATTAGTCAAAAATAAACTATATATTTACATAAATATAAACTAACATTTATATACCGTATGTCTAACATTAACGTTTATACTGTGTATAGTGTGTATAAATTAAAATGTACAAAATTAGCATCAAACTCTTCACATAATGATGGTCTAACTTGCCTTTTGTCCAACACAATATATTTTTATTTCTATTCATTTTGATGCATCTAGATTCCCTTCATTCATTCCAACTGCAGTGGAGTTTTCCATTATTGGAATATGTCACAAATAATTTATGACTGTCCTATGATTTGCAAAGTACACTTGTTTGAAATTTCCTATGACTACAAACAATGCTGCCACACATTCTGTGGCTGTTTTCTTGTGTACACATGTGAGTGATTTTAGGACAGATACATAGAAGTGGATGCTTCCCCTTTACCAGGTATTGTCAGTTGTTTTTAAAAGATGTCTGCGTGTGCACTGTCACACCAGCAGCATAAGAGGCTCCTATTTCTCTGCATTCTTGCTGCCACCAGGCCATGTTGATCTTGAACTTTGTTGTTAATTGGATGGAAATGAAATTGTATCTCATTGGTGTTTCACTTGTTTCCCGACTATTCATGAAGTTGACAATCTTTTCATGGATATTGACCCTCCGGGTTTCTGCTTCTGTGAAATGCCTTTTCATAGTTTTTGTCTATTTTTCTCTCTTGGGTTATTTATCTTTCCCTTATTAATCTGTAGGAGTTCTTAAAATATTCAGGTTTTTAATCCTTTGTTGGTTGTGAGCGTTCACCATGCTTCTCCTGGTCTGTGACTTGTCTTTGAATTTTGTTTATAATGTCATTGATTATGTAAAAGTGTTAAATTTTGATGTAGTTAAATTTATTGCTATTTTTCTTATAATATATGCATCGTGTGTCCTGTTTAAAAAATCCATCATCTGCTTCTGGCTACTGACATTTCTCCATTTGAAAGGTGGCATCTGTGACTATGCGTGGGACAGGGAGGAGGTGCTTTTTATTGCTTTCTAAGTTCTTAATTACAACAACAACACCACCATTAGGTAAATTCAGGTTCACACTAATGATTCCAGATTATTTTCTACCATGGAGTGTAGTATAGTGCTGAAAAGTGTGAGTTCTGAAGCGAGACTGCCTGGACTTGGATCACTCACTTTGGGCAAGTTACTTAAACTCACTTGGGGGAATTATACTCTGGTATCTGCCTTGTAGGGTTGCTGTAAAGATTAAATTAGTTTATAAATGCAAAGCCCTTAGAACAGTTTCTGGTATAATGTAAGAGCCAAGAGCTCTCTCTTGCTATTGTTATTATTGTTATTAGCATTATTTTTATCATCGTTAGTACTCAGATTTCCACTGGGCTGGGTTTCTAGGGGCCACCTGCAGACATTAGAGCTGCTGTCCTCTACATGCTTCTCAGTGCCTAAACTGAAATCATCTTGTTCTTCATGGTCCAACATCACCTTAGGACACTTGTCTTCTAGGAGGTGAAAACATTAGAATGCAAATGGAAAAATCTTTGCATCTTGTGCCCCAGTTTGCTGGTATCAGACATTTCATCTTATTTAGGTTTCTTTTTTTTTTTTTTTTTTTTTGAGATGGAATCTTGCTCTGTTGCCAGGCTGGAGTGCGGTGGTGCAATCTCGGCTCACTGCAACTTCCGCCTCCTGGGTTCAAGCAATTCCCCTGCCTCAGCCTCCTGAGTAGCTGGGACTACAGGCATGCACCACCAAGCCCGGTTAAATTTTTGTATTTTAGTAGAGATTGGGTTTCACTGTGTTGGCCAGGATGGTCTCGATCTCTTGACCTTGTGATCCACCTGCCCTGGCCTCCCAAAATGCTGGGATTACAGGCATGAGCCACTGTGCCCAGCCTTATTTAGCTTTCAAAAAAAGTAGAGAATTACAGTTTTCAAGGGGTCAAGTCCTATCTGAATTCAGAGAGAGTCATCATCCTCTTAAATCTCCAAAGCAAGACAGATGCATTAACACAGGTGACTTGTGAGAACTTAATAGTCTGTCTATTGTGAACGTTTCCCCAGTGCCCCTTTCCCTTTCTCTGGTTTAGTCACCCCTCATTCTTGTGCTTCTCAGACAGGCTGCGAAAGCATCACCCCTCTCTCCTCTCTCTCTCCCATCCACAGGGGTGGGCATGTTACCCAAGCTGGATTACCCATCTGGCTTTACTAATTCTTCTAAGAGGTGGGCATATGACCCAAGCTAGGCCAATGACATTTTCTTTTTGCCCTTGACTGACTTGAGAAAAGTTCTTTCTTTCCTGGTGGCAAGCTGGAAAGATGAGTCTGAGGTGCTGGCCAAGTTCTTTAATGGTCAGCCTTGTCTAGTAGATTCTAAGCCCTTGTGGGGGTGTCAGGGACCATGTCCACCTTGCGTGCTCTTTTATCTCTTGCATCAAATAGGCCAGGCCCTGGGAACGTGATAAAAATAGTTGAAGAAAATTGTGCTTTCCTTCCGGAAAATTTCCAGGCCACATGCTGATCAACTATGCCTATTGCTGCTCACTCTGCACCTTCCTGGGTCCTGTGGTTCAGGGCCTCAGCTCCTATGGTTCAACCAGAGTATCTCGTTGAGCATATTTGGATTTGACCTTTGAACTTCAACCTTACATACCTCCCAGCACATGCTTTTGGTGTCGACCCTTCTTTTCCATCCAGAGGGCCTGCAGAGAAAAGTGTCCTTGACTGTGTGACATGCTTTAGGTTCTTCTGGAGTGAGCAGCTAGTTTCACCCCACTCCCATCCATCCTCAGCCAGAGCAGGAGATATATTCAGTCAACTTCAGCTCATCCTCCTTGTTTGTGATCATAGATTCTGCATTTGTGGTCTATGCAAAAGGAGGGAGGCACACAGTTAAGACAGCAGATAGAAGAAAAATATTTTTGTACTATGTTTCTTTTAACTCATGGCTTTTCAAACTTTACTCTGCATCAGAATTACCTGGAGTACTTGTGAAGAGATGGATCTCTGGGTCTCACTCTCAGAGTTGGAGTCAGCTGGTCTGAGAATCTGCATTTCTAACAAGTTTCCAGGTGATGCTGATGCTGCTGGCCTGGGGACCACAGTGAGAGCCATTGTTGAGTCATGCTCTCATTTAACAGAGGTGCTCACTATCAGGATCTGATGGGCTCTGGGTTAAGGGTGAGTGTATGGATCCAGGATCTGTGGTAGAAATAGAAATCACCCGGGTTATGAAAAGGAATTTAACAGGGAATTAGGAGCTGATGAAATTGTTGGAAGAATTGGAGGAGTGCCTCTAGGCTTGGCCTCCAGGAATGGGAATGGTTCCTGGGACAAGGTGGCAGCATCGGCCGCTTCCCCAGCAAGAGAGCTGGGAATCAGAAGGCCACCACTAGCAGTGCCAATGCCAGACCACCCAGGCACTGCTGCCACCCATGGCACAGCCACCACTTTACACCCATGAAGCTGCTGACAACTCATGGAGTGGTCTCCACGTTGCTGTGGTTCTGTGGCTCTCCCGAGGGAGAGAAAATGTTATCCTCCTTCTGCCTTCCAAATATCATACAAGTGCATTCAGTACCCTGGGATGTTTTTTAACCTATCAAGGTAGAGGTTAGTCAGTGGGGGTTGGAAGGAGTGAGTGATTCAGCAGAAGCCTAGTTTCTGGGGAAGGGAGGGAACTTAGGGGAGATGTGGTTAGCACACGCACACTCAAGGGACTCAGACTCTATTCTGATGTTCCGACAAGAGACTAGCCATTGGCTCTTTCTGGGCATTTTCTTTCATTTAGACAGTGAGAGGAATTGCTGCATCAGGGAATCAAGAGAAAAAATATTAATTTAGCTACATATGTTTATACTCTGGAGAAATAACCACTACGGGAATGCTTGCACTCACTTTTATACTATCATACATTGACTTCATTTATTGCAGGTTTTCCCACCCTTAGCACTATTGACATTTCTCACCATGTAGTTATTTCTTGTGGGGGACTGTCCTATGCACTGTGGAACATTACGCAGCACCCCTGGCCTCTACCCACTGGATGACAGGTGCATCCCCCAAGTTGTAAAGACCAAAAATGTCTCCAGACATTACCAAATGAACCGTGGTGGAGGGAATCATCCATGGTTGAGAATCACTGATGTACTTAATATCTTTGCATGTATAAAATGGCTTATTGCAGGCTTTTTTTTTTTTTTTTTTGAGACGGAGTCTCGCTCTGTCGCCCAGGCTGGAGTGCAGTGGTGCGATCTCGGCTCACTGCAAGCTCCGCCTCCTGGGTTCACGCCATTCTCCTGCCTCAGCCTCTCCAGTAGCTGGGACTACAGGCGCCCACCACCACGCCTGGCTAATTTTTGTATTTTGTTTAGTAGAGACAGGGTTTCACCATGTTAGCCAGGATGGTCTTGATCTCCTGACCTCGTGATCCGTCTGCCTCGGCCTCCCAAAGTGCTGGGATTACAGGCATGAGCCGTCGCGCCCGGCCTATTGCAGGCTTTTAATCAAAATATCCAAGCATAAATTATAGCACACCTCTATGGTGGAATAGTACGCAGTTTCAAAGGATGTGTAATCATTTATCAAAATATATTTAGTATATTTTTAAGTTTTAAAAGGCACACTGCATACAGACAAACTCCAATTGTGTGAAATGAAATTGAATGTGTGTACTAATGCATTCTAGTCCAAGGAAAATAAACCAAAATTGTAATTGTGGTTATTTCTGAGTAACAGGACTACCTGTGCTTTTTAATTTTCTTCTAATTTCTTCTACATATCCAATTTTATAAAACAAATATGCATGCATTATATACATATGATATTTGAGCAATTATTGTTATCACTGAGAAGAGAAGGAGAGAGGAATTTAACATTTATGAAACACCTGTTCTATTCCAGGCACTATGTAAGATACCACCTAACCCTAGTCCACTTTAAAGCACTGTGCAATGGCATCAGAATGGGCTGGAGAGGCAGGCAGAATTGGTTTTAAATCGTGGCCCCCAGGACCTGCCTGGACCTGCCTGGCCTTGGGCAAGTTGCTTAATCTCTGCAAGTTTATGTTTCTTTCCCTGTAAACTGGTGCTAGGTTTTCAGGGTGGCTGCAAGGATTAACGGAGGTGATGTAGGCCTTGTATTACCATTGATTATTATGCAGAACTTCCTCCTGGGTGGGATGTGCCCCTTTTTTTCTTCAACACACCGGTTCCAATCTTGCATCAGTGACGGCCACATTGTCACATCCAGTCCTCTTTTCCCATCTTCCTGAGAAGAGGCAGTGGACTAGAAGAAAGGAGAAAGTGAGTAAAGCCAAAAACCCAGCACTTCTCAGAAGCTGGGTTTGCTTTCTCCTCGTCAGGGCTACTGACAGGCCCTTTAGCAAGACAGAGGCTAATTACTTGCCAGGAGCAAAAGAAAATATGTCATTTGGTTGTTCTGGCTTTTCCCAGTGCAATAAATCACAGCCACAGGAACCCAGCTGAATTTGATTTAATAAAGATTTTAAAGAAAGAAAAACAGTTTTCCTTGTTTTTATCGAAACTGCTAGTCATTTGTGTCTGTTTCATCTAGGGCTGTTAATGTGATGTGACCCACTCACACTGCAAGCCACTTTCAGCACTGCGGAGTTCCGCTGTCTACATTTATGCTCGTCCATATCACCTGACCACCTGCCTGTTGGATCCGATGGTCCCCTGCCCTCTTCCCTCGGGTCCCAGGCCCTCTGCTCAATTCATCAGGTTCTGATTCTCAAAAGGAGGTTCCACTCACTTTGACAATTCATTTGGCTGTTTGCCTGGCTCTGACCCTCACAGTGTCTCCTGAAATAATCTTAAGTTTCCTGCTGGCCCCTGCACAGCTGTGGGTGGGAAGTGTTCCTGCTCACCCCTCGCCCACACTTCCCTCACATCAGGCCTGCACTGCCGCATCCCCCATTGGGCTTCCCTGCCGGCTGAGAAGCATCAGACAATTTGAGTGCAGCAGCAAAACAGAATGGTGTAGGCTAAATCTCACAGGTGGGTTTTGCTTATTTTATGAAAGCCAGAGAGCTCTCGGTTAAGAACATCTGTGCAAATAGGATTTAACTTCTCCCCTCACTCTGGCTTATATTCGTATCTGTCTTGTTTCTGGAAGGTGTGGCTCCTTTTTAAAAACCACTATTTCCCAGTGATTCCAAGTGACATGCTGAAATGAAAGCCCTAATAACCTCCTACAGAAAAGAGGTGATGGAACATAACAGGGAAGTTTCAAGTGCTAGGATTTTTCAGCTGGGAAAAAGGAGCTTGAGGGATTGGCCTGAATGGCCTGTTGCTATGTAACCAAATAGGCAATCTGAGGAGGGTGTGCTGAGGGTCAGTGTCAGACCCCTTGACCTTAAGCATGCCTTACCTTCCTGGGAACAACAGAATGCCAGAAATGGAGGGTGATTCAAAATTGAAATGCAGCTCTTCCATTCAAAACAGTGAGGTCCGGAGAAACTAAATGTCTTTGTGTAGGGTATCCAGTTACTGAGGAACAAGAAGGAGGCTGGAACCCAAGCATCAGCTGTTAGTCCTTTGGACTTCCCATAGATCTGACTTGGATGTGCCGTTGCCCATAAGGCAACTTTTTCTTTGTTTGTTTTGAAACACCTATGTGAGTGTCCTTTGTGTGTGTTTGCATTGAATTAGAAGTTGGGTTCCCCTTCCCCAGCAGGTGGGGTTTTGTTTTTGTTTTTTTTCCTCCAGCTTTATTCAGTTATAATTGACAAATAAAAACTTAATATATTTGAAGTGTACCATCTGATATGTTGATATATGTATACATTGTGAAGAACAATCAAGCTAATTAACATCCTGTCACCTCACATAGTTACCATATTCTTTGTCTTTCTTTCTCTATATTTTTGTGATGAGAACACTTAAGAGATATCCTCTTAGCACATTTAAGTATGCAGTGCAATATTATTAACCATAATCACTATGCTGTATATGATTGCATCTCCCGAATGTGTTCAACCTGCATAACAAACTTTGTACCCTTTGACCAGCAGCTTCTCATTTTCTCTCCTCCCAGGCCCTGGCAACCACCATTCCATTATCTGCTTGTATGAGTTCAAAGATGTTGCATTCCACCTATCAGTGAGATCATGCAGTACTTGTCTTATTTCACATCACCTAACATCCTGGAGGTTCCTCTATAATCTTGTAGTGCCTTGTGGTTCCAGCCCTCTGTGTGGTTGAACATGGGTGAGGAGGTAAATTCCTCATTCATCCTGGGAGACAGCCTCCAGTGCGGTGGGCGAGCTCACCTCAAGTGTGAACTTGGCCGTGATATGTTCTTGTGAATCCCTAGTCCTGATCCCTGATACTCAGAACCTCATCCCTCTTCCCCAGTCCCTCTCGTCTTCTATGGGCAGTGCCTTCACACTCCAAAAACCTCTCCTCACTCTAGCTACCCAGCCAGGTTTAAAATTATCTCACAAACTAATCCATTCTAGAAATATTAATGACCAGTAATAGCTTTATTTTTTACTTTCACTAAGATTTTTTGCATTTCAGCAGGGGGATTTCTAGGACTACAAAGCTTTGGTAGAGTAGTTCTCAACCATAGCTACACATTAGAATTATCTGAAGATCTTTAGCAAACTACTGGAGCACGGAGTCCCCACCCCCAGATATTCTAATTAAATTGGTTTTGGGAGGGGCCAGGGGAAATGGTAATTTTTAAAAAGTTCTCCAGGTGATTCTAAAGCACAGCTATTGGTGGGGCTCAGTGGCTCACGCCTGTAATCCCAGCACTCTGGAAGGCTGAGGCAAGCGTATCACTTGAGCCCAGGAAGTCGTGACCAGTCTGGGCAACATAGAGAAATGTCTCTACAAAAAATACAAAAATTAGCCAGGCATGGTGGCATGTGCCTGTAGTCCCAGTGACTCAGAAGGCTGAGACAGGAGGATTGTTTGAGCCAGGGAGTTCAAGGCTACGGTAAGCCGAGATGGTGCCACTGCACTCCAGCCTGGGTGACAGAGTGAGACCTTGCCTAAAAAAAAAAAAAAAAAGAAATACAGCTATTGGGGAAATACCTGCTTAAATATGAATAATGTATGAATAATGACATCGATAGAATTCTCCCCTACTATGGCCACTAGAGAGATAGCTGCAGAGATGCTTCAACCCCTTCCCAAGGCAGAGTATAAGGAGGTCTTTCTGCTGCATCCCTGGGTGGGGTCCAAGAAAGGCTCAGAGGACCAGCGGGTAACCATGGGGCCAAGGAAACCATCTGGGGTGGAACATTTTCATTCTAGTCTTGTTTAGTCTTAGTAGATTTGTTTCCTCTTAATTTCTCCAGTTAGAGATTAAATTAGGTTGCAAGCTACCCATGCATAGGCTGGTTCTTCCTCACACAACGGATTTATTCAATCTATACAATATTTCTTGATTTTAAAACTTGAATCAATACCTGACAAAATCCAGATTTCGGTCTTTTCTTTTGAAACAGAAGCAGCACTGGCCATCTGCCTTGGATTCCAGGATGGCTACATTTGTCTGATTGCTTCACGTAGATGGACATTCAATTGCTTCTTTACTGCGGGATCTACTTGGCCTCCTTCCTCCATCTGGGCTACCTGGCTGACCTTTCAGATATTTGCATTGTGCATGGCTGAAATGTTAATAATAGCTACTCCAGACACCTACAATGTGCCTCCTCAAACTTTGTGTCTAATTCTTCAGAGAACTCTGTAAGGCGAGTCATATCACTCTCTTTCACAGTTCTGGGGGAACTTAGGTCCAAAAAAAATGTTTTGACCAAGGTTCTGCAAAGTAAATCAGTACCAGGTGTGAGGTTCAAACCCAGATTGGTCGGCATTTGAACCTTACTCTCTTCCCACTTAAACCCAGCCTTGCACTTAATTTGTTCTGTAGCAATATAGAACATTGAGGATGAACTTTCAGAAGCTGTTTAGCCAAGGTCCTCAACATATATTCTCTGACCAGGGGTCTCACACACACCTGGGGTCATCATGACACCCAGGATGTCATTCTCCATCTCATGACTGTCTCTGTAGAAGCTGGTCTGGGGCAGCTCCATGTTCTGCTGAGAAATTCAAGCTACCTTAGTAACTTGCAGCAGGTGCTTCCCTATCTTTACCAAAGAGAAAGTTTTGTGTTCTGACTATAAGCTTCATTTCTAGAATCAGCAACACAACTAACTTCCTTCTTCAATTCAGTACCTGCTCTGTATCAGGTATTACTGAAGGCATTTTGTATAAGTGGTTTTATTTAATCCACTTAACAACTCATTTGATCTGGTTAATTTTACAGATGAAACAGACTCTCTAAGAGATTGAGAAAATTGCAAAAAGTCATATAGTTACTAGACAATATGTCTCCAGACAGATATCTACTAGTGGTCTGATGTAGCTGGTTGTTGTCATTAAATAGAATAAAATACCTTAAGTTCATTATTATTTTTTAAATGTTGAAAGTAGTAAGTTTATTGTTGAACTTAAGGTAAATTCAGCAAAATCAAAGAAACAGGAAAATATCTCCACCTTCTAGAATTGCTGTACCATTTTGGGGTATTTTTCTGTAGTTTGCATGTATGTGTTTATGCATAACATATAAAATATATGCGTTTCAGAAATATTTAATAATGGAAAAATTCTTGAGTGTTGGCAATGTTATATTAAAATTGTAGTTAAAAAGAAATGTTATTGAATCGAAGATGAATTATCCAACTGTTAACTGAATATTTACTGTGTGCTAGGCACTGAAGTTTGAGAGATAAAAAGAACCCTCAGGGAACACATGGGGTGTTTGTCTGTAAAATAGACAAGTAAATGCAAAATTATAATGCAGTATGATAAATATTTTGATAATGATAAGCCCTGGAAGTTTTGAAAGTCACAGGAGACACTGTTCACTCAGCCAAGGGAGAGAGTGTCTGTCGTCCATATCTTCATTACCCGGAACAGGTAACAGGAACTGAGTATCGCAGCAAGTGTGGAAGATACCTGGGTAAACAGGAAGAAGAGGGCATCCCAGAGAGAAAGACAGTATGTGCAAGCCTCTGAGGTTTAAGATAATTATTTCTGAATGCAGTCCTCTGACCTCCATTTTGTTCAGGAGAATCACACAATGCATACATTTTCTTTTATGCCAATAGAAACACAAGTTATGTACCCATCGGCAAAATGGCTTTGTCTTCTACCTGTCTCATTGAGTCACTTAGAATTCTAGGCTCGCTCTTCTGGGAGAAAGTTACAGAGCCTTTTCTGTATCCAGTGGGAAATATATTTTTTACCCATGGCAGAAAATCTGTTTAATCATTTGCACATAATAGACCATATGCTGGCACAGGGCTGGGAGGTGACATGATAAAGGCTGAGGAAATCACTTGCCACGGGTTCAGGTGATGAATGTATGAGGCAGGTCTTCGCCAGGGGAAAGAATATAGATGCGAGTGTGCTCAGGTGGGATGAAATCTTCCTCCAGCCCGAGTGGCACTGCAGTTATTACAGAGGTTGTATAAGGCAGGCACATATCTTGCTTAATGAAACATTAAAAAGGGCAAAGTCCCTGCCCTAGTTTCCTCTAAAGATGAAGAGAGAAAGAACTGAACTTATCTTTATTTGACCAGATCAGTTAAAAAAACATGAAGCCATAAAAATAATCCTTTTTGGTACATGGAGATTTCATATGTTCATGCAGACAGTAACTCTTTTTTCTGCTTTTTCTCCTGCGTCATTGTACAATGAACCTAGAAGAATCCTAGTTAAAAATACATGGGAGAAAGCATAATTAAGGATTGAGGTAGCTAACCTTACGGGGCAACTAACCTGTGTGTTCCCGCATATGTATTATTTCATTTTCTCAGCAACCCCACGGGGCAGAGTTACACAAATGAGGAGGCTCTGGGAGGTTAAGAAACTCACCTAAGAACACAGCTGCTTAGTGGCAGAGGAGGGATTCAAATCCAGGTCTGTTTGACCTTACATTCCAAATACTTTTCTCTATACCACTCTGTGTGCTAAATTCTGTAGATCTGGGGTATAACTCCTGCTTTTTAAATAATATCAAGGTTCTTTTATTAGGAAGAAGTGAAAAGTAGTATTGGAAAGGCAACTAGAAGTCTGAAACGTTTGTCATTACAATAACCTTGAAACTTCAGTCTTCAAACTTCTTCTCTTTCCACACTAGCTTCCTAGCTTTTCTTACCCATTAGTTACACAATCTGACTGGCTATCTAAATTATCTCTCCTCTGAAAGATCCTTCTCTAATCTTTTCTTTGAACTCCAAATGTGACTATCTGGTTATTTGCTTTATGTCTCCACTTTGATGTCTTATAGGTGCCTCAAACCTAAAATATCCAAAACTGAATGGGTAATTCTCACCTTTAAACCACTTTTCTCCACCAACCTCTTCATTTCAGTAAATGACAACTATCTATCTACCGGGCAGTCAGGCCAAGAAAGAACCCTGAAGTTTCCTTTCTTTCCTGCCCAGAATATAAAGTCAGCTTTATTTAGGAAATATGTCCAGAATCCAATTGCCTTTCACCCCCAACCCCCGCTGTAATTTCCATCGTTTCATCTGCTGTCACCTCCCGCCTGGATGTTGTGATGGTCCCTAACTGGGGTCCCACTTTCCACTCTTGCCCACTTAGCCTGTCCTCTACCCCATAGCCAGAGTAATTCTTCTAGAATGAAGGGGGATCATTCTTTCTCTCTCTTCAATGTGCCCCAGTTTATCCCTGTCTGAATAACATCCACATTCTTACTGTGAGCCCCCAATGTCCCTTCTCACCTGGCTCCACTCTCTCTTCTCCTCCCTCTCCACCTTCTTCCCTCAGCTCCAGCCACTCTGGCCATCTTGCTGTTCCTTGAACACACCAGGCACTTCTGCTTTGCTTTACGGTCTCGGAAGGATGTCTTTTCTTTTCTGCCATGGGTAAAAAAATATGTTTCCCACTGGATACAGAAAAGGCTGTGTAACTTTCTCCCAGGAGAGCGAGCCTAGAATTATAAGTGACTCAGTGGGACAGGTAGAAGACAAAGCCATTTTGTCGATGGGTCCATAACTTGTGTTTCTTTTTTTAAAAAAAATTACTATTATTAAACTTTAAGTTTTAGGGTACATGTGCACCTTGTGCAGGTTAGTTACATATGTATACATGTGCCATGCTGGTGCACTGCACCCACTAACTCGTCATCTAGCATTAGGTATATCTCCCAGTGCTATCCCTCCACCCTCCCCCCACCCTACAACAGTCCCCAGAGTGTGATATTCCCCTTCCTGTGTCCATGTGTTCTCATTGTTCAATTCCCACCTATGAGTGAGAATATGTGGTGTTTGGTTTTTTTTTCTTGCAATAGTTTACTGAGAATGATGATTTCCACTTTCGTCCATGTCCCTACAAAGGACATGAACTCATCATTTTTTATGGCTGCATAGTATTCCATGGTGTAAATGTGCCACATTTTCTTAATCCAGTCTATCATTGTTGGACATTTGGGTTGGTTCCAAGTCTTTGCTATTGGGAATAATGCCGCAATAAACATACGTGTGCATGTGTCTTTATAGCAGCATGATTTATAGTCCTTTGGGTATATACCCAGTAATGGGATGGCTGGGTCAAATGGTATTTCCAGTTCTAGATCCCTGAGGAATCGCCACACTGACTTCCACAATGGTTGAACTAGTTTACAGTCCCACCAAAAGTGTAAAAGTGTTCCTATTTCTCCACATCCTCTCCAGCACCTGTTGTTTCCTGACTTTTTAATGATTGCCATTCTAACTGGTGTGAGATGGTATCTCATTGTGGTTTTGATTTGCATTTCTCTGACGGCCAGTGATGATGAGCATTTTTTCATGTGTTTTTTGGCTGCATAAATGTCTTCTTTTGAGAAGTGTCTGTTCATGTCCTTCGCCCACTTTTTGATGGGGTTGTTTGTTTTTTTCTTGTAAATTTCTTTGAGTTCATTGTGGATTCTGGATATTAGCCCTTTGTCAGATGAGTAGTTTGCGAAAATTTTCTCCCATTTTGTAGGTTGCCTGTTCACTCTGATGGTAGTTTCTTTTGCTGTGCAGAAGCTCTTTAGTTTAATTAGATCCCATTTGTCAATTTTGTCTTTTGTTGCCATTGCTTTTGGTGTTTTAGACATGAAGTCCTTGCCCATGCCTATGTCCTGAATGGTAATGCCTAGGTTTTCTTCTAGGGTTTTTATGGTTTTAGGTCTAACGTTTAAGTCTTTAATCCATCTTGAATTGATTTTTGTATAAGGTGTAAGGAAGGGATCCAGTTTCAGCTTTCTACATATGGCTAGCCAGTTTTCCCAGTACCATTTACTAAATAGGGAATCCTTTCCCCATTGCTTGTTTTTCTCAGGTTTGTCAAAGATCAGATAGTTGTAGATATGCAGCGTTATTTCTGAGGGCTCTGTTCTGTTCCATTGATCTATATCTCTGTTTTGGTACCAGTACCATGCTGTTTTGGTTACTGTAGCCTTGTAGTATAGTTTGAATTCAGGTAGTGTGATGCCTCCAGCTTTGTTCTTTTGGCTTAGGATTGACTTGGCGACAGGGGCTCTTTTTTGGTTCCATATGAACTTTAAAGTAGTTTTTTTCCAATTCTGTGAAGAAAGTCATTGGTAGCTTGATGGGGATGGCATTGAATCTATAAATTACCTTGGGCAGTATGGCCCTTTTTACGATATTGATTCTTCCTACCCATGAGCATGGAATGTTCTTCCATTTGTTTGTATCCTCTTTTATTTCATTGAGCAGTGGTTTGTAGTTCTCCTTAAAGAGGAGAACTTCACATCCCTTGTAAGTTGGATTCCTAGGTATTTTATTCTGTTTGAAGCAATTGTGAATGGGAGTTCACTCATGATTTGGCTCTCTGTTTGTCTGTTGTTGGTGTATAAGAATGCTTGTGATTTTTGTACATTGATTTTGTATCCTGAGACTTTGCTGAAGTTGCTTATCATCTTAAGGAGATTTTGGGCTGAGACAATGGGGTTTTCTAGATATACCATCATGTCGTCTGCAAACAGGGACAATTTGACTTCCTCTTTTCCTAACTGAATACCCTTTATTTCCTTCTCCTGCCTAATTGCCCTGGCCAGAACTTCCAACACTATATTGAATAGGAGTGGTGAGAGAGGGCATCCCTGTCTTGTGTCAGTTTTCAAAGGGAATGCTTCCAGGTTTTGCCCATTCAGTATGATATTGGCTGTGGGTTTGTCATAGATAGCTCTTATTATTTTGAAATACGTCCCATCAATACCTAATTTGTTGAGAGTTTTTAGCATGAAGCGTTGTTGAATTTTGTCAAAGGCTTTTTCTGCATCTATTGAGATAATCATGTGGTTTTTGTCTTTGGCTCTGTTTATATGCTGGATTACATTTATTGATTTGCGTATATTGAACCAGCCTTGCATCCCAGGGATGAAGCCCACTTGATCATGGTGGATAATCTTTTTGATGTGCTGCTGGATTCAGTTTGCCAGTATTTTATTGAGGATTTTTGCATCAATGTTCATCAAGGATATTGGTCTAAAATTCTCTTTTTTTTGTTGTGTCTCTGCCTGGCTTTGGTATCAGAATGATGCTGGCCTCATAAAATGAGTTAGGGAGGATTCCCTCTTTTTCTATTGATTGGAATAGTTTCAGAAGGAATGGTACCAGTTCCTCCTTGTACCTCTGGTAGAATTCGGCTGTGAATCCATCTGGTCCTGGACTCTTCTTGGTTGGTAAGCTATTGATTATTGCCACAATTTCAGCTCCTGTTATTGGTCTATTCAGAGATTCAAATTCTTCCTGATTTAGTCTTGGGAGAGTGTATGTGTCGAGGAATTTATCCATTTCTTCTAGATTTTCTAGTTTATTTGCGTAGAAATGTTTGTAGTATTCTCTGATGGTAGTTTGTATTTCTGTGGGATCGGTGATGATATCCCCTTTATCATTTTTTATTGCGTCTATTTGATTTTTCTCTCTTTTTTTTCTTTATTAGTCTTGCTAGTAGTGTATCTATTTTGTTGATCCTTTCAAAAAACCAGCTCCTGGATTCATTAATTTTTTGAAGTGTTTTTTGTGTCTCTATTTCCTTCAGTTCTGCTCTGATTTTAGTTATTTCTTGCCTTCTGCTAGCTTTTGAATGTGTTTGCTCTTGCTTTTCTAGTTCTTTTAATTGTGATGTTAGGGTGTCAATTTTGGATCTTTCCTGCTTTCTCTTGTGGGCATTTAGTGCTATAAATTTCCCTCTACACACTGCTTTGAATGCGTCCCAGAGATTCTGGTATGTTGTGTCTTTGTTTTCGTTGGTTTCAAAGAACATCTTTATTTCTGCCTTCATTTCATTATGTACCCAGTAGTCATTTAGGAGCGGGTTGTTCAGTTTCCATGTAGTTGAGTAGTTTTGAGTGAGATTCTTAATCCTGAGTCCTAGTTTGATTGCACTGTGGTCTGAGAGATAGTTTGTTATAATTTCTGTTCTTTTACATTTGCTGAGGAGAGCTTTACTGCCACGTATGTGGTCAATTTTGGAATAACTGTGGTGTGGTGCTGAAAAAAATGTATATTCTGTTGATTTGGGGTGGAGAGTTCTGTAGATGTCTATTAGGTCCGCTTGGTGCAGAGCTGAGTTCAATTCCTGGGTATCGTTCTTGACTTTCTGTCTTGTTGATCTGTCTAATGTTGACAGTGGGGTGTTAATGTCTCCCATTATTAATGTGTGGGAGTCTAAGTCTCTTTGTACGTCACTCAGAACTTGCTTTATGAATCTGGGTGCTCCTGTATTGGGTGCATATATATTTAGGATAGTTAGCTCTTCTTGTTGAATTGATCCCTTTACCATTATGTAATGGCCTTCTTTGTCTCTTTTGATCTTTGTTGGTTTAAAGTCTGTTTTATCAGAGACTAGGATTGCAACCCCTGCCTTTTTTTGTTTTCCATTTGCTTGGTAGATCTCCCTCCATCCTTTTATTTTGAGCCTATGTGTGTCTCTGCAAGTGAGATGAGTTTCCTGAATACAGCACACTGGTGGGTCTTGACTCTTTATCCAATTTGCCAGTCTGTGTCTTTTAATTGGAGCATTTAGTCCATTTACTTTTAAAGTTAATATTGTTATGTGTGAATTTGATTCTGTCATTCTGATGTTAGCTTGTTATTTTGCTCGTTAGTTGATGCAGTTTCTTCCTAGTCTCGATGGTCTTTACATTTTGGCATGATTTTGCAGCGGCTGGTACCGGTTGTTCCTTTCCATGTTTAGCACTGCCTTCAGGAGCTCTTTTAGGGCAGGCCTGGTGGTGACAAAATCTCTCAGCATTTGCTTGTCTGTAAAGTATTTCATTTCTCCTTCGCTTATGAAGCTTAGTTTGGCTGGATATGAAATTCTGGGTTGAAAATTCTTTTCTCTAAGAATGTTGAATATCAGCCCCCACTCTCTTCTGGCTTGTACGGTTTCAGCCGAGAGATCCGCTGTTAGTCTGATGGGCTTCCCTTTGAGGGTAACCCAACCTTTCTCTCTGGCTGCCCTTAACATTTTTTCCTTCATTTCAACTTTTGTGAATCTGACAATTATGTGTCTTGGAGTTGCTCTTCTCGAGGAGTATCTTTGTGGCGTTCTCTGCATTTCCTGAATCTGAATGTTGGCCTGCCTTGCTAGATAGGGGAAGTTCTCCTGGATAATATCCTGCAGAGTGTTTTCCAACTTGGTTCCATTCTCCCCATCACTTTCAGGTACACCAGTCAGACGTAGATTTGGTCTTTTCATATAGTCCCATATTTCTTGGAGGCTTTGCTCATTTCTTTTTATTCTTTTTTCTCTAAACTTCCCTTCTCGCTTCATTTCATTCATTTCATCTTCCATCGCTGATACCCTTTCTTCCAGTTGATCGCATCGGCTCCTGAGGCTTCTGCATTCTTCACGTAGTTCTCGAGCCTTGGTTTTCAGCTCCATCAGCTCCTTTAAGCACTTCTCTGTTTTGGTTATTCTAGTTATACATTCTTCTAAATTTTTTTCAAAGTTTTCAACTTCTTTGCCTTTGGTTTGAATGTCCTCCTGTAGCTCAGAGTAATTTGATCGTCTGAAGCCTTCTTCTCTCAGCTCGTCAAAGTCATTCTCCATCCAGCTTTGTTCTGTTGCTGATGAGGAACTGTGTTCCTTTGGAGGAGGAGAGGCGCTCTGCTTTTTAGAGTTTCCAGTTTTTCTGTTCTGTTTTTTCCCCATCTTTGTGGTTTTATCTACTTTTGGTCTTTGATGATGGTGATGTACAGATGGGTTTTTGGTGTGGATGTCCTTTCTGTTTGTTAGTTTTCCTTCTAACAGACAGGACCCTCAGCTGCAGGTCTGTTGGAATACCCTGCCATGTGAGGTGTCAGTGTGCCCCTGCTGGGGGGTGCCTCCCAGTTAGGCTGCTTGGGGGTCAGGGGTCAGGGACCCACTTGAGGAGGCAGTCTGCCCGTTCTCAGATCTCCAGCTGCGTGCTGGGAGAACCACTGCTCTCTTCAAAGCTGTCAGACAGGGACACTTAAGTCTGCAGAGGTTACTGCTGTCTTTTTGTTTGTCTGTGCCCTGCCCCCAGAGGTGGAGCCTACAGAGGCAGGCAGGCCTCCTTGAGCTGTGGTGGGCTCCACCCAGTTCGAGCTTCCAGGCTGCTTTGTTTACCTAATCAAGCCTGGGCAATGGCAGGCGCCCCTCCCCCAGCCTGGTTGCCGCCTTGCAGTTTGATCTCAGACTGCTGTGCTAGCAATCAGCGAGACTCCGTGGGGTAGGACCCTCCGAGCCAGGTGCGAGATATAATCTCATGGAGCGCCGTTTTTTAAGCCCGTCGGAAACGCGCAGTATTCGGGTGGGAGTGACCCGATTTTCCAGGTGCGTCCGTCACCACTTTCTTGGACTCGGAAAGGGAACTCCCTGACCCCTTGCGCTTCCCGAATGAGGCAATGCCTCGCCCTGCTTCGGCTCGCGCACGGTGCGCGCACCCACTGGCCTGCGCCCACTGTCTGGCACTCCCTAGTGAGATGAACCCGGTACCTCAGATGGAAATGCAGAAATCACTGTCTTCTGCGTCGCTCAGGCTGGGAGCTGTAGACGGAGTCTGTTCCTATTCGGCCATCTTGGCTCCTTCCCCCATAACTTGTGTTTCTATTGGCATGAAAGAAAATATATCCAGTGTGTTGGTATTAATCTCAATATCTTCATGCAGTTATTGCCTCAATATCATTTTTTACAGATGCCTTTTCTGACTACCTCACATGAACTTGCACCCCACCCTCTCAATATGTTTTTATTTCTCTTCTTTGCTTAATTTTCTTCATAGCATTTTTTTGACACCTGACATACTGTGTATTTACTTGACTATTATCTCTCTCTTCCCCCCAAATAATGTAAACTTGATAAGAACAGTGACATGCCTGTTTTTTTTTTCCAGCTACATCTCCAGCTCCCAGAACAGTGCATGGTACAGAGTAAGTACTCAGTAAATACTTGGTGAATGAATGAATGAATGGAATGAATGACCATCTTGGCAATGGTATTATGAAAGCATGAGGCTTCAGCCCCCTACAGAGAAGTGGGCTCTCAATCTGCCCCACCTCTAACACAGAATGCTTCCCCAAGTCTGGGAGCTGTAGCTTTCAGTCAAACAGGATAGCAGAGCCCATCTGTTTCAATAGAGCTGTTGATTTGGGTTTCTACTCTGCATTTACCTTGACTGATGGTTTGGTTCAAGTTATGCTTTGTGAGAAATTCATTCCCTCCTGGAGTTGCTTCTGCCAACAGAGGGAAGACAATCATTTCTTCTTGGCATGATTTCCAACTCAATTTTTTCTGTCTAGGAGAACTCAATTGCCATCATACAACCATTCCAAATCTCATGCTGGTCAAATCAAATGCTGCTTTTGTAATTTAGCCACCCTCCCCTGGCCATGTTCTATTCTCCCTATTTTCTCAGCTTCTCTATTATGGAAGATTGATTTTCTTTCCTTTCCAGTTAGATCCTTGAGTCTATGACTTTGGAATTCTGGTTATGGAGCATTTTATTTCTTAATGGTGTGTGTTTGTGTGTGTCTTAAATTCACATACATGGAATAGCTAGAACAGAATTGTTTTTATACTTAGATATAAAATATTTGGAATAAAAAAGCAGATGCAGGTGAAAACATATGACTTGCATTTTCATTTTCATTCTGCCTCTAATGGGTTATAGGATCTTAACTAAAATCCTTCCGCTTTCTGAACCTTGTAATAAATGACCCACAAGAAAGCCTTCAGTAATTACATCACTTGATACTTTCAAAAAGCACCCCTTATACCCTTTATAGACAAGAGAAAATCAATCATTCTAACTTTGCAGAAAATCATATAAAATGAGTAGAGTAAAATTTTGATGAAATGAAAGCAGTCTATAAAGTTTTATTTCTATTTGCTATGTTCAGGGGAAGAATCAAATGACTTCTCCACCCCCAACAAAAATAATTATTCTCTATTTACTTATTTTTCTAATTGTCAAACATGCCACACTTCCTATTCATAAAAATTCTGCTCTCAAACATGTGGAATTATAGGATCTAGTGTTGGGAGAGGCAGGTGCTGGTTAGGATTAGATTCACATGTGATAGAGAGCCAAAACAATAGCGTGCACAAGACAGATTTGTTTCTCTCTCACATGTTATTCCCAAGGTAAGCAAGCAGTACAGACAGCTTTAGCATTCCTTGTTTTCAGGGACCCAGGCACTCCTTCTTTTCTTCCCACCAACTCCAGGATATTGTGTTTGTTAGTGTGGCCTGGTACTTTTACTACCTCCTTTGCATTCCAGCTCTCAAGAAGGAGTAAAGGTGGGCATGGCTAGTTTTTTTAGAATATGACCAGAAATTATACTCATCATCTCTGCTCACATCCCATTGGTAATTAGTTATGTGCCCTAGCCACATGGTCATGTCTATCTGCAAGGGAACATGGCCTTTATATCATGTGCCTAGCTGAGAATTGAGGATCCTTTACAATGAAAAAAAGAAACAAGATTGTAAATATCAGGAGGGCAACTAGCAGTTTCTGCTACCGAGATCAACACTCTAATTTTATAGATTCAGGAACTGAGCCAGTAGAGGTAAAATATATCCCAAGCTTTACAGCCCAGTTATAGTGGAACTAAGCTTAGATCCTAGGTCACTGTGGTTTTATGGAACGAGCATGAGTTTGGAATGAGACAGATCTGAGTTAGAGTTTCTGTTTTGCCAACTGCTGACTGTGTAATTTTTGGAAAATTTATTAACCTGTGTGGCCTTGATTTTCTCATATATAAAATGGGGATAATTTCTCTTGAAGGTTATCTGGGATAATAAATGAGTTGATGTATGAAAGCACCTTTCAGAATATCCAGCAGTTTGCAAGGACTAAGTTACAGGTTACCCCCAACTTCAAGCTTCCAGTTACAACTCTATAGGATATAATGTAGATATATTTAAACATACATAGGGACTATGGAAAAATACCTGGACTATTTCTCATGGTCAATTCAAATCTTTTTATAAATCTATATTTCTGTACAATTTGAGTTGATGTTCAATTATGATTTTTTTTCAAGTATGATTTCAAAGTACTTTAAGAGATGGGCAAAAGCAGAGATTTTAAGGAAAAGCTTCAATTATCTAGAAAATTCAAGTTAACTAGAATCTCTCATGCTCTGAGCATTTGAGTTAATTAACTGAATTATAGCATTATTTTAATAACACATTATATAGTACCCATAGGCTTAAGTGAATTAATTTTCAAAGTTTGGAAAAAATTAGATTGGCTATTTCAAAAATCTGAGAGGGGAAAAAAATGTTCATATCTATTTGAGACTTTTCCTCAGGATACTTAGAAGTTCTTTCTAAACATTTCTAAACAGTAAAAATGTTTAAAAGAAAATACATAGATTTGCTTGAGAGAAATCCCTCCAGCTTGGGAAGAAACCACTCAAATCCAAACCATATGTGATATGTAAAGTAGTATTTTGAATATTCATATTATGATGTGAAAATCAGATTCCCAGAACGGTAAGTGTCACAGAAAGAATTGAAATGAAGACAGCAGTATGAATGTCACTTCCCTAATGCACAATATTGCAGTTCTACCCAGCATCTTTCTTCCTTGATGGGATCACCAGAGAACAATCATGGGTACAGATATGGCAAACATACCCTCATTCTAATTATATAACATTCTTTGGAAGGAAAACAAATTTTAACTCAACATCTTTCTGAACAAATTTTAATTCTGGTAATGGGACACTATTATTTTTGTCCATTCCTTTGGCTTAGCCTGGTTTTTCAATATTAGTATTTCACTTTGTTTGTACTTATTCCTGAGTCCTGGTTGAAACCGCCTCTGAAATGTATGGGATGCTTATTTGTAGCCTGAACATTCACACTCCTTTTTTTAAGCTCCTGTTGCTAATACCATATACTTCTTTCTCTACTTTCATTCATCTTTTTAGTATCCCTGTTAACAGATTTGTCTCAGGACAATCTAAATTATCTTCAATTTCTTTTAGTAGAGGGGAGAAAAAAATCCAACCGCTTTACAGCAAGTATTTTCCCTCACTTTATGAATGCATGTCACATCCTTATTTTGACACGCCTGGTCAGCGCATTTTAACATTATTCATCTCCATTTATGCTGCTAATGGATTTCCAATTGCAAATTATCTACAGAACCTGCATCAGAATGCTTTTTACAGCTGTATGAATTGATCCATACACCCATAATATTCAATCAGCCTTTGGTTTGTATCAACAAGTTTCCTCTTTGGAAGCCGCTAACTAATAGAGAGCCTCAGTGGATTGGTGGTTAATCATAATTCTGGAATATTCTTTGTGTAGATAGAGTTAGGAGATTCTTTCACTACTCTGAGGGGTTATATTTGAGTGTAAGAAAATTAAAAGATGAAGAACTTAAAAGTTTTAAGAGGCTGCTCTTAAGAGGAAAGCTTCAGAGATATTTTAGTGTTCGTAAAACAAAAAAATGGATCCAATAGACAAAATTAAGGGAATGTCAATTATCTCATTATTGTTATCTGGTTAAAGACCAAATGACAGTTCCAAAGAGAAACTATAAGTGGGTTCCTTTTCTGTAAACCAGTGCTACTCCGTGGGCCATTATGTGACCTGTTTGTTCACATGATATGCATACAGAAATTGAGTGTTTAGAAACTTTCACAGTGATGTGATGTTGCTGACGTCCATGTGCATGACCAGTGGACTTGTCTCGTTAAATGGGATATGCACCAGCATGGATGTTGTTGAGTTCATGTGGTGTGTGTCTATTTGTGTTTAGTAGGACCATGTCTCAGTCCAAGGTAGACTCAAAACAAATAAATAATCAGTCCTTATCCATAGAGACTTTGGGAAGCAGTGCTTTAAACAAGTGGGAATATTGCTGAGAAAACAAAATAAAGCTTTAAAATTGCTTGGGGGCAATATTAAATGAGGGCCTCTGGCTCAGGCAAAGTCAAGGGTTAAAGCTTTCATAAATCCAGACAGTGTAAGGCAAATCCTGGTGATTGATGGAAATGGATTGACATTGTCTAGGCTTCCATGAGTCACTGAGTTGCCATGGGTCAGTCAGACCGATGCAGTCAGAGAACAGTAGTTCTGGCTGCAGATTCTAGCAGGTGTGACTGCAACTATATAGGTCCAAGTGTGTGTCTTATTATTCAAGCTGTCTCAGAAAGCATTCTGGGAGAGCTTTCTAAGGCATCGCAGAAGGAGTTTCACTTTTTTGGGGCTATGTGCATGTGGTTAATGACTCTCACCAAGAGCAGCAGCAGGCATTGGTGCAGCCAAGGCATGTGCTAGCTCATCAATTCTTACAATGCATACTGCTAAAAGCCAATCATTCTCCTTGTAATTAAAATACTATATTTGCAGCAGAATTCAAACTGCAGCACAGTAATTAGTTTACCTTATAAGGCTTAAAGTTGATATTAATATCTCTGGGCTCCAGTTCCGCTAGGATAGAGTCTTATGACCAGAAAGTGTTGTACAAAGTAGCATTGCTTGATAATGTACAATTAATTCCATTTGCTTTCCCTATTTCTCTAGAAATGGTTTAGGGTCTCTCTCTAGCAATTTTATGATTAAGCCACTTAATTTTTATAATGCATTATGTATATATCCCCAGAGTTGGTAATTCTTTTCTGTATTGGTTTGTATTCTGTTATGAGATGGTCAGTCAGGTGTGGCCACAAGGGGAGACAGAGCAAAAGCTCAGGAAAACCAAGTCTATCATACTTATGGGTCCTAAGGACAGGAGGCATGGCCTGCCAGTCAGGGACACATGGGAAAGACACAAGGGTGTTCAGGAGGTAGAAGACAGGAGCCAGGAGAAAGCATTAGGGCAGAGCCTTCATTGGGGTTACTGTGGGAAAAGCAAGGCAGGGCACGGTGAACAGTTTAGGACTGACTAGCTTGAATACTTGCAGTGGGCTCTAAGCTATATGGGTGGCCCCTGGTAGCTTTGGGATGATTAAGGTAGAGGAGTATTGTCTCAAGGGGTGCATGAGCCAGATAGACAGAAGAGATCTGGCTCTGGTTGATTAGTTTGCTGAGCAAAGGCACGTTCCTTGTTGGGCTCTTTGTTGTCATTAAGAATTGGCTAGCTCTGGGAGGGGCAGTCTTGCTCCAGCTGGAAAGGATTTTTAAAGGTGTCCAAATATCATAATATGCAGAATATATATATATATGTATATATTTTATATATATACACAATACACATATGTTTGGTCCCTGCTACAAACTTTCATACTCTAAAATCCCATTGTGTTCCTAGAGATGTTCAATAGCTTGAATATTTGAAATGAAAAACATTTTATAACCTTTATTTAAACAGCTTAGTTGCCTACAGTTAAGTAGGCGTTTCTCAAAATTCTACCATAATGTTACATGGCTCAACACAATCCATAAAATTCGTGGCTAATATCCTTAATTGGCTTTTTCCAACCCATTATCTTTCCGATTCTCCTTTAGTACCTCTCAATATAGAGACCAGGCAACCAATTTTTCTTTACCTGAGACTTCTTTGTAATTGTGGATGGCTATGGAGCCTAATTCTGGCACTGGAACGAATATAGAATTCTGTCTTGGGCACTTTTTGGAAATCGTTTGCTTTTCTGACAAAAAGGAATTGGTTGGCTAGTACAACCCTTCACTCTTCTGCTGGGAATAAGGACCTGATGGCAGGGGCTGCAGCAGTTATCTTACATCTATGTGCTAAGGGAAAAAGAGACACTTATTTGTTGAAATCATTGTGGTCTGATTTCTGTTACTTGCAGGTGATGGGCTTCCTAGCTGACACAGAAACCTTGTCCTTTGAATAACATATATTTGCAAATTTCCATAGAGCTTTTCTCAAGTTTCATTCGAGAATGTGTTTGAAAATGGTAGAACACTTGAACCTGGCTCTGTTAGGCTCTAATGTGTATTTTAGCTCCAGCCAATCTAAAACGTGCAGGAATGAAGCTATATGGTTTAGGTTTAATTGCTTCAGATTTTTCCAAAGCTGTAACACAAAAATTTCTAATTTAGTACTGCCATCCATTTTATCTTCCTTAATTTTCATTTCACAGGTCCAGGGTTTTCTGTCTCCTTTATTTTCCCAACTTGGGCTACTTGAGATCTGATTTGAACTAAATAAAAATTATTATTGTCATCAAAAATACATACATAGAGGTAAGCTATTTATATTAGGATTTTATGTAAAGAACACTTGTATTTGGCAAAGTTTATTATACTCTTCAGGCGTTCATGTTCCCATATTAGAAATAAATATTCAGAAGAGATGTTTGAAGCCAAGTGTAGCACTGTTCTTGAAGTGGCTCAACACAGCAGAGTGGAAAGCAAAACAGAAAGTGGCACATTTATCCAGCAAACTTGGTTGGTTCAGTTACCATACACATGGTGAATCAGGGCTCTCCCTCCATCACCCTGCACAGAAGTCCCCACTACTCCTCTGCTCCCATGGCTGTGTGCTTACCCAGTGCAGCCCTTACCTCACCTGCTGTCATTTATTTGTTCATGTGTCATCTTTCCTCCTAGGTGGTAAGACCCTTGGGGCAGCCCCTGTGTCCCTGCATTGCCAGAGCTGGAACTAACTGGGTTCCAGTAAGGTTTACTGACATACACATAGTGATGGAAACACATGAAAATGAAGAAGTGTTTATCTGGAGTAAGTTTGGCCCCAATACATCAGGGAGTAAGTCATATAAAGACATTGTTTGCAGAATAAATTTATTTTCTTTACTTTTCTTTTCTTTTCTGAATCCCCTCAAGAAGAGAAATAAATTCATGGATACTAATCTTTAGGGATTTTTTTTGGCCATAAGTGAGGATATGTAATATATGAGAAAAGACTTAAAGCTTGTTACAAGGCTTGCCATGTTGGACAGCTTGCCTACCTCTTTTTTTTTTTTTTTTGTTTATCTCTTTCTCTTCTTCTTCCCTATCCTTTTCTTTCTGGGATCTCTGGGCTCTTCATACCTATCCCTTGGCTGAGCAGCTCTCCATGCTGGAGTACTCTAAATAAAGACTTTGCTACAAGGCCCATAATGTTCCTTATCTCTCTTCTCATGGAAATTTGTCAGGTGACTCTCTTAGGTCCTTGTTCTTTGCTGGGTTTAATACCATAAACCACTGTGATTTAGGGTGTTAATGGTTATCAGTCATCAAATGCCTTGTTTCATCCTCCTTTGCATTTGAAGAATACTTTTCAATGTTTTGCTGCAAAGGAAGGTGTGTTGGATGTGGCAGTGCATTGCCGTGGTTCTCTATTCCACATGGAAGAATTCATTCCCCAGCTGCTCAGTGTTGGCTGCTGATGGCTCACAGCTGCATCCCTCTCCAAGAACCACAAGGGCTGCCTTGCCCAAGTTTGTGTCCTTTTCCTGGGGGCCCAGCACGTTCAATGACTAGTGAAACAGGAGTACAAAGGCTATAAAGACCAGCACCCCTTGCTGTACATGTGGAATCTCTGAAAGGCACCCCCTTTGCAGTTGCAGAGTTCCCTGTGAGTTTGGCTAAGGTTTCTGTGATGAGTGCATTGCAGTTCAACTTCTCTCTCTGCCCAACTGGATTCCCCCATTCCTTATGAAGTTGTGTTGCTGATCCACCAATCCCACTCTCAACATACACAACAAAACTCCTGCATGAAAACCTCTGACCTAACACACTTGGTGATAGAAGTGTTCCTAGGATGCAGTCTCTCAAATGAAGTTTTGGAGCTATATCACCCACTAGCTTGCTGGCAAGGAGGAGCCCATGAGCAATGCTAGGTCACTTCCTGGTCTGCAGTAAGTAGAATGTTTAAAACTGGAATAAGACATCAGTGGAAGGGAATACATCAACTTGTGCAATTTATCAGATGTTTGGCAGGTACAGGAGAAGTAGTGAATATAAGTACTGTAGAATCAGATGGCTGACACTCTCAATGCATTGGAGAAAGACAATGAAAAATGAAAAGCTGAAAGTGATTAATCACTAATTTAGGGAGAAGTGGAGAATGCGAAGGCCTCCTTGGCAGCACAGAAAGAGACTCTAAGTGTTCATAGCTGGAGAGCACATAGTGCAGAGGATCAGGCCTAGGGTATTAGAACTTCATAGAAGGTTATATTCTAAGTCTGGTCAAATTTTCTGTGCCAAAGCCTGAAGCACAGGCTGGTTTGGATTGAGTGAGCCCCTGAGACTTGGGATCATGACATCTGGGCCAGCACACACAAGAAGCTTAAATCTGCCCATCTCCCTGCACTCTCTGGCTCTCTCCTTCCTATTAATGGCTGGTATTCCCCACTTGCTTGAAGACAATGCAGAGGCCTCTACCTGATCAATACCAGGTGCTGGCTTCGAGTTGAAACCCCACTGCTCCTCTTGGCTGCTAGACCAATAAGTGTTGTCAAACTGCAACATAACTTGGCCCATGGGGTGCTGATTCTGCTGAGAAAAAAACAGGGACTCTGCCAGAGGAGCTGCAGGACTTAACCATTACATACCTGCAGAGCCAGGATACAAATGTGGGTTTGGATCCTGAGGATGCAGAATCAAGGAGTGATAAAACATAAAGTTGGATAAGGAGAATTCATCTAAATGAGAGCCCTCTCCAGTGACACAGGATTTAACTCACCCATGATATAGAAAACAACCCTGGGAGACTGTACTCTCGAGCTGCTGGGATGACTCTTGGAAGCTTAGAGAAAGCAATGGCAAGTGGAAATGCCAGCATTGCTGTGGCAGACAATAGAAGAAAGAATAAAAAACCTCAGAAAAAGTGGGCATGTTAGAGTGAATACACTGTTGAAGGAGGAAACCTGACTGTATCTTTAGGAGGGCCTGTAGGACACTCCACTTTCCAAAGCAGTATGAGCTGCAATGGGGAGAGGACAACCAGCAGCCCTGAGCCCAGTGGTGGCTGTGCTTTGCTGTCAGGACTGACAGTAGAAGATGCTGTTACAGAACTGAGCTCCTTGACTGCAATGGGGATGATCAGATCCCGAAATAACAGTCTGGGTGGTAACACTTAATCACAAGCAAAGTGGGTGGAATTAATGTAATGAGTGGCAGGGTTGGAATGGCAGCCAGGGGGCACAACCCACAGAGTGCTATAGAGATGATGAATAGAACATGGTGTCCCTAGGGACAAGAGAGGTGGGCAGCCAATAAGGCTTTGGTTTAATCTAAATAAATCAAAATAAATCAAGAATGGATAATCAGGAGGCTGAAGGCAGCCTGAAAAATAAAATGTCACAAATGCTTGCCATTTGTAGATGTGAGCCAATTCTGAGCCCCCGAATTCATTGAATGAAGGAGAAGTCAGGTCTCCAGCAGGAAAGTGTATATGATGATGATATACCTGTTATTCACCAAAGAAACCTACAGCTGTTTGCCTGGGTCATTGTATACTAGGAAAAGGGAACTATCTGGATATTTTGAGAACTCTTAGATACAGGGTTAAAGTTCACATTGATACAAGAACAGAAACATCATTAAGATTCCCTGTTAGAGTGGCCACATGTTGGGGACAGATAATAGGTGGGTCCTGACATAGTTTATCTCACATTGGGCCTAGGAACTCACCTAATGGTCATTTCGTTGGTCCTCTGAATGTGTAACTGGAGTGGACATACCTGGCCATTGGTAGAAATTTCATATTCCTTTCTTGGACTATGGAGGAAAGATCTATTATAGTGGGGACCAAGAGGGACTCTTTGAAATTTTTTACCTCTTCCAAACATGATAATAGAAAATGATACCATATCCTAAAGGAAATGGTAGAGAATGGTGCTACCATGAAAGACTTCAAGGAGACAGGGATGTTGGTTCTCATTTCTTAGATCACCTGTGTGGCCTCTACTGAAACCAGATGAATCTTGGCAAAAGACGGCAAACTCTGAATCCAGTCCAGCAGTTACCTTGATTGCAGCTGCTCTGCTGGGTCCTATACATTTGCATAGCTTCAGGGGCATATTATGTAACTATCCGCCTGGCAAATGTACTCTTCATGCCTATTAAGGAGACTCGGAAATAGCTCTCATTCACATGCTGTATTAGTCCTTTTTCACACTGTTGATAAAGACATACCCGAGACTGGGCAATTTACACGAGAAAGAGGTTCAATTTGACTTACAGTTTCAGTGGCTGAGGAAGCCTCACAATTATGGCAGAAGGCAAGGAGGAGCAAGTCATGTCTTACAGGGATGGCAGCAGGCAAAGAGAGAATGAGCTTGTGCAGGAGAACTCCTCTTTTTAAAATCATCAGATCTTGTGAGACTTATTCACTATCATGAGAACAGCACAGGAAAGACTTGCCCCCCATGATTCAATTACCTCCCACTGGGTCCCTCCCACAACATGTGGGAATTTGAGATGAGATTTGGGTCGGGACACAGGCAAACCATCATTCTGCCCCAACCCCTCCCAAATTTCATGTCTTCACATTTCAAATCCAATCATCCCTCCCCAATAGTCCCCCAAAGTCTTAACTCATTTCAGCATTAACTCAAAAGTCCACAGTCCAAAGTCTTACCTGAGACAAGGTAAGTTTCTTCCACTTATAATCCTGTAAAATCAAAATCCGGTTAGTTACTTCCTACATACATTGGGGGCATAGGCATTGGGTAAATACTGCCATTCCAAATGGGAGAAATTGGCCAAAACAAAGGGGCTACAGTCTTCATGCAAGTCCAAAATCCAGCGGGGTAGTCAAATCTTAAAACTCCAAAGTGATCTTTGACTTTATGTCTCACATCCAGGTCACGCTGATGCAAAAGGTGGGTTCCCATGGTCTAGAGCCACTCTGCCCCTGTAGCTTTGCAGGATACAGCCTTCCTCCTGGCTCCTTTCACTGGCTGGTGTTGAGTGTCTGAGGCTTTGCCAGGCACATGGTGCAAGCTGTCAGTGGATCTACCATTCTGGGGTCTGGAGGAGGGTGGCCCTCTTCTCACAGCTCCACTAAGTAGTGCCCCAGTAGGGACTCTGTGTTGGGGGCTCTGACCCCAAATTTCCCTCCTGCACTGCCCTAGAAGAGGTTCTCCCTGAGAGTCCTGCCCCTGCAGCAAACTTCTGCCTGAACATCCAGGTGTTTCCACACATCTTCTGAAATCTAGATGGAGGTTCTCAAACCTCAATTCTTGACTTCTGTGCAGTCACAGGCTCAACACCACATAGAAGCTGCCAAGGCTTGGGGCTTGTGCCCTCTGAAGCCATAGCCTGAGCTCTCTGTTGAGCCCTTTCAGCCATGGCTGTAGCAGCTGGGACACAGGGCACCAAGTCCCTAGGCTGCACACAGTATGGGGACCCTGGGCCCAGATGACAAAACTGTATTTTCCTCCTAGGCCTCCAGGCCTGTGATGAGAGGGGCTGCTGTGAAGACCTCTGACATGCTCTGGAGACATTTTTCCCATTGTCTTGGGGATTAACATTGGGCTCCTTGTTACTTATGCAAATTTCTGCAGCTGGCTTGAATTTCTCCTCAGAAAATGGGATTTTCTATCACATTTTCAAGTTGCAAATTTTTCAAACTTTTGTGCTCTGTTTACCTTTTAAAACTGAAGGCTTTTTAACAGCACCCAAGTCACCTCTTGAATGCTTTGCTGTTTAGAAATTTCTTCTGCAAGATACCCTAAAATATCTTTCCCAAGTTCAAAGTTCCACAAATCTCTAGGGCAGGGGCAAAATGCTGCAGTCTCTTTGCTAAAACATATCAAGAGTCACTTTTGCTCCAGTTCCCAACAAGTTCATCAGCAACATCTGAGACTACCTCAGTCTGGACCTTATTGTCCATATCACTATCAGCATTTTGGGCAAAGCCATTCAACAAGTATCTAGGAAGTTCTAAACTTTTCCACATTTTCCTGTCTTCTGAGCCCTCCAAAATGTTCCAACCTCTGCCTGTTATCCAGTTTCAAAGTTACTTTCACATTTTTGGGTATCTTCTCAGCAACCCCACTCTACTGGTACCAATTTACTGTATTAGCCTGTTTTCAAGGCGCTGATAAAGGCCTACCTGAGACTGTGCAATTTACAAAAGAAAAAGGTTTAATTGGGCTTACAGTTTCATGTTACTGGGGAAGCCTCACAATCATGGCAGAAGGCAAGGAGAAGCAAGTCCTATCTTACATGGATGGCAGCAGGCAAAGAGAGAATGAGCATGTGCAGGGGGACTCCTCTTTTTAAAACCATCAGATCTCATGAGATTTATTCACTATCATGAAAACAGCATGGGAAAGACTTGCCCCCATGATTCAGTTACCTCCCACCAGGTCCCTCCCACAACACATGGGAATTCAAGATGAGATTTTGGTGGGGACACAGCCAAACCATATCACATGGTGGTTGTGGTGGAGATAACAGTATATATTTAGAAGATGTCCTCTGACATAACATAATCTGAAGGGATCTAGATCATCTAAACATTTTTAAAATCACCATATTAGTTTACTACATTGAAGAAAACATGTTAGTTGCACCAGATAAGCAAAAAGAAGCAAGTATATTGGAGGCTTTGGTAAGACACATGCTTCAGAGGGTGGAAGGTAAAACTCTATAGAGATTCATAGATCTGTCACAACAGAAATGTTTAGTATCTAGTGGTCTGGCACATGCTGGTACATTCCATGGAAAGTAAAAGACAAATTATTTCATCTCATGTCTCCCACCACTAACACTTTCTGGGTCTCTTTGGATTTTGGAAGCAGCATTTTCCATAGTTGGAAATGCCAACCTGACCTATTTACTGGCTGACATGGAGAGTTATAAGCTCTGAATAGGTTCAGAATAGGAAAGGGCTCTGCAGCAGGTCTGTCCTGCAGTGCAAACAGCCCCGTTGCCTCAGCCATAAAATTGGACAGACTGTAGGTTACCGTGGTGGGAGAAAGTGCCATGTAGAGTTTATGACAAGCCCCAACAGGAGAAACAAAATATAGATACCGAGGATTCTGGAATAAGGCCATGCCATCTGTAGCAGAGTAGTACGTAGCATTCAAAAAACAAGTCTGGCATGCTGCGGGGCCCTGGTAAAAATGGGATGTCTGAACACGAGACATCAAATGAGCCTGTAGCCAGAGCTGCTCATTAAGAGCTGGGCTCTGTCTTATCTGTCAAGTTATAAGTCTGGGCAGGCTCAGCAGCAATGCTTTATGAGATAAAAGTGGCACATCCAGGTTTGGGGATGAGCAGAGCCAGAGGGCTCAAGTAAGCTGCATGAGCCAGTGGCCTAAGGTCATCCATCTTTATTGCACCAATGCCTTTCCCTCAGCCCTTACATATGGTAACTTAAAAGGTCTCTTTGGATCAGTTGACAGAGGAGAGAAAGGCTAAGTTTCTTTCACAGATAGGTTGGCTTAGTATGTGGGTGCCAGCTAAAAATGAATGAATGCTACACTTTAATTCCATTCAGGGGTTGCCCTGAAAATAGAAGAAATGGGAAAGCTTTTCAGGGGCAACGATTTGGGTGTGGGCACCTGATCATCCACTTTGTTTGGAAATATGCTTGGCCCTTCATAAGAACATATATATGTGTGTGTGTGTGTGTGTATATATATATATATATATGTGTATATATATATATATATGTATATATATATTTTCTTAGGTGGTGGTGAATGTTCGGCTGGTAGGTCAGGGGGCCAGAATGAGAAAGACTGAAAAACTGGGGACGTAAAGACCTGTGGATGGAACTGTCAGAGTGGGCACACAGGGTGATCTTTGTAAGCCATATTAACTCTACTGGTGAGCATCCAGCATAGAAGAGGCACTAAACAGGCAAAGAGAGAGAATTCATGGCTAGTTGATGTCAGCCAGCATGGGCTTCCTCCACCAAGTCTGATCTAACTGTACTGCTGGTGAGTGTTTAAACTTCCTGCAACAGAGATGCATCCTGAGCCCTTGCAATAGCATCATCTCTTGAGGAGGGCAACCAGCCATTTGGTGGGAAATTGATTATGTTGGAATCTTTCCACCCTGGAAGAGCAGTGATTTGTCTTGACTGAATCAGTGTATATTCTGGGTATGGGTTTACCTTTCCTGCATGCAATGCCTCAGCCAACATTAGCATCTAAGCGTTTACCCTGTATGCTCCATTGACAAAGGATTCTGACAATATTACTCAAGATGAGGGGTTCACATTACTGTAGCAAAGGAGGTGAGGCAGTGGACACATGATCTTGGGGTTCTCTGTTCATATCATATGGCACACCACTCAGAAGCTTCCAGCTTGATAGAATGATGTAACAGCTTTCAATGCAGCTGCAGCATCACTAGGAGGATGCAACTTATGCTCTAAATAAACAATTCTTAGAAATATTACAAAGGTCTGAGAAACAATGGGTAGAGTAGAAGTGGTCCTATTTATGGACACTCTTAGTGACCCTTTTTGAGAGTTTATGCTGGTTGTCTTCTTACTTTAGAAGTCCAGAGGTCTTGGTTCTCAGAAAGGGAATGCTTCCAGAAGAGGATGCAGAGAGAGTTTTATTAAGCTCTAGTCTAAGGTTGCTGCCTACCTACTTTGAGCTCCTCATGTCAAGAAAGCAGTGGGCAAATAAAAGATTTATTACTTTGCAGGGATAATTGACTGTGATTTCAGGAGGAGGCACAACTGCTGTTCTATGATGGGGACAGGGTAAATTATTTGTCACCCAGGCGGCCCCTGGGGCATCTCTTGGCAAACACCTGCCCAGTTTGATATAAATAGTTAAGCACAGAGCTTGAGGAAGGCATGGTGACTAGGGGCTAAGAACTTCCAGGGACAAGGTCTCAGTCACCTCACTATATGAGCCACCTGCACCAGCTGAGTGCTAACTGGTGGAGATGCAAATCTAGAATAAGCAGGAGAAAAGAGACAATGAGCACCACTTGTGACTTTGAGAGCAGCTGGGGCAGCAGGGATGTAGTTCATCCCACAAACTTTCCTCCTGAAGTTTCAGAGCCAGCCTGAATCCCAGAGGAGCTGTTTCCAAATGGGGTGAACTTACAGACGAAGCAAGTGAATCCGTATATAGTGACGTAGTGATGCTACACTGCCCAGACCTGGTTTCCTTAGCCCCTTTATAGAGACTCACTCCTCAGTTGCTGAGAATGTCAATGGTTGATGGTCCTAAGTTGTGAAGCTCTTCTGGAACTCCCTTCACCAAGTTCATACCCCTCCCAGGGACCTACCTGCATCTATCATTGGTGGGTGCTGAGGTATAAAGGTCTAACCTCCCGACCTCAACTGGGGACAACTCAGAAGGGCTCCCTGAGATCTAGAGCTCTCTGCAGGGTCAGCTGAAGCCTCTCTTGCAACAGCATCATGATTCGACTCCTCTCTCTGCCCAGCCCTGCTTCCCTCACTCCCTTACAGGTGTTGTTTCTGAACATGCTTCCCTAACACTCCCTACAAATCTCCCCTCAGAATCTGTTTCTAGAGACCTGAGCTAAGACAGAGTGGTATCTATATTTTGAGAGCAAGTAGAAGTTTACTTTAAATCTTACCATATATGTGGGTGGTGGCCCATATTTACCTCATACAAGGTTGGCTCTCCCTTGGACAAAGGTTTTTCTTAGAAAAATTGAGATGAGGCTGGGTGCGGAGGCTCATGCCTATAAATCCCAGTACTTTGGGAGTCTGAGGTGGGCGGATTGCTTGAGCCTAGGATTTCAAGACAAACCTGGGAAACATAGTGAAACTCCTTCTCTACAAAAATTACAAAAATTAGCAGGGTGTGGTGGTTCACACCTGCAGTTCCCACGACTAGGGAAGCTGAGGTGGTAGGATGGCTTGAGCCCAGGAGGTCAAGGCTGCAGTGAGCTAAGAGTGTGCCATTGCACTCCAGCCTGGGCGACAGAGCAAGATCTGGGGGAGAAGACACCTCAGCAGATATGACTGATTTAATCCCCCAGCAAAGGGGTTCAGTCTTGACAATTAATTGTTTACTTTCTGGTGTTTAAGCAAGTTTAGAGTGTTTAAGAACTAACTTATTTTTAAAAGAAACCAATGGCTTATACTTTTGATCAACTAATATTAATACTAACTCATAGTTTATATAGAAACTCATGAGAAATCATGATACAATAAAAAAACATAACTTTGGAATCAGAGAATTCAGAATTTAAATGTCAACTTGCATGTTGGACAAATCACATTTTCTAAGCTTTAGTTTTATTAGTCTCTAAAAAGGAAACAATGCCTATTTTGTGGGTTTTTTTGGGGGGTGAGAACTAAAGAAGATAATATCTACAGACCCCCGGGACCTGTAGCTCATAGGCATGACATATAGATTCATTATCTTGCCCAACAAACATTCATTCAGCACAAATCTTTATTATATGCCAGGTTCTGTGCTAGGTGCATGGGGAGACAGATGGACAAGCCCCCATTTTTTTTGGAAGGAGCTCACACTTTGGAGTAAGAGAAATTTACATACAGAAGAAAGGTCTGGAGTAGAGATAACTCACAGATTTCTAATTTGTTCAACTTGATGAATAGTAATTTTCTAGATGTTCCAGTGCATTTTTGGAAGTAGGCATGGCTGGATTAAGGATATAATGCTTAGAGGGGTTTCTCGAAAGCCAATCTGTGAGGCATTAAAACATCTCTGTCTGAGATGGAGAAGATTGCATTTCCCAGAATGAGAATCCCAGTGAATTATACATGCTTGGACTGAAGCTGGACTGCTAGAGTCAATAATAGAGAGAATGGCACAATCACCTCTGTCTTCCTCCTCTGTGCTTTTGCTTCATGATGGTCTCCAGCCTCTCCTCTATCCATGCTTTGGGCTGACATTTGAAATATACAGTTCTGAAGGAGCACCTGCTCATGAGCCTACCATTGGTCTTAATCTGGGTAGTTGCTTCATTATTTTTAGTAATGAAACCGAAGCTTAAATTCAAGGTGGCACCAGTTTCCAGGTAGCAGAACTATGGCAGGGACCCAGTCCTCTCAGTCACTGCCTCATTTCATCATACCCTCCCTCAACACTTAAGTGCATGACTCTAAAACACTGGCAAGAAAAGAGGCATATGACAGTAGCATAAGCTCTTAGCATAGATTTAATTTAAACAACCTCTGGAGTGGTCATTTTGTTGTCATGGTTGCTCCAATCAATGAGATGGATATAGGGTCTTGGGGCTGCAGCTGTTTGTCTGATCATTTAACCTTCTGAAGCAGATTTTATTAAAGTGTTCCTGTTGCTGAAAATGAATTACAAAGCTTTCCTTTTTCTGTAGGAAATAAGAGTGCCCAGATGAGATTACATGGCTTCCTATGATATCTAAATAAGATTAGTTTGCCGAAGATCACATTAAAATCCCATTAAAGAGACAGTTCCGCTCCAGCCCCCATTCTCCTCAGGCAAGTTCTGAGCGAGTTGATGAAAATTGCTTAGGGATGACACACAGGCATTGAGCACCCTGTGGAGACACGGGGGTGGGGTGGAAATATTCCCCCAACTGTGTATATCACAGAAACAGGGTCTGTGTACATGGCCCATTACTTACAGATGACAGTTCCTGAATCTAAGGAGGGAAGACTTTAGGGAAGAAATGGTAATAAGATGAAAAGATCACAAGATGGAGGCATTGAGGTCATCCTCAGAGAGGATCCAGGAAATCATTAATTCATTTTTTATGTGACAAGGATAACAATATTAATGTTTCGGTATTTATACCCTTCCCTCAAGGCTGCTCTGAGAAAGAGGGATTCTTTGCTCTCAGGAGGCTACCGAGCCTGGACTTTTGTTGTGCCGATCTAAGTAATCAGTTTAACTTTGGAATGAATATGGAGCAAACATAAATTGATATTCATTAAGAAAAGATTGGAGCAGTTCCTATAATGCTCAAATGGGCCAGCAGGGTGGTTGGAATTTTGAGAGAGCAAAGAAGCAGCCTGCGGAGAGAAAAAGAAGGAAGATTGAGAGAGACTGTTGTGATTGCTGGGACTCTGGGGAAGTCAGGTGGATGATGTTTGCATCTTCTCAAGGGATTTCTCTGAAGATTTAAAAAGCTTGTGTGTGTGTGTGTGTGTGTGTGTGTATTTAACATAGAACTGATTTTTGTGAATGGCTTTTTGTGATAAAGCCATGAAACAGGCAAACTTCATTTGTTCATTAATTTACTCATCAGATATTCTTGAGGGGTGGGTGTTTGTAAGAGATACAGAGAAGGGGGATAGAGACCATATAAGCAAGTAAGTGCAGGTTCAGTGCAATGGGTGCTTCCGCAGAAGTAAGCACAGGGAGCTATGGGGATGCAAGCAAGGAGGGCCTCTATGTGGATGGTCAGGGAAGGCCTCACTGAGAAGGTCTGACAACTCTGAGGGGTCAGCCTGCTTCACGCTTGCCTGACCTTATGCTTGGGTGTTTCCAATGGTCTGCAAAAGCATCTCCTGCTCTCTGGTTCTTCCCCACATCTTGGTTTCTGCTGCCAGTGGGAGGGTGACTTTTATCAAAAGGACAGGCAAAAAGGGACAACCTCAGGCATGTGGCATCCTTGATGACCCTTGTTCTGAGTGCTTTCACGGGAACAGCTCTGTAGAGCTTGCTTATTAGAGCACATACCTTACTTCCACTGGAGGTTGTAATTTTAAATTCTCAGTGCGAGTATATTTAAAAATACCATGTAGCTTATTTTTATGTTTCCAAGATAAAAGTGGAATCGGATTCATTCACTTGGAATCCTTTGCCTCTTTACCTTCTTTTATTTGAGAATGAATATAGCTTGTGTTAAAGGTTTTATTTAAACACTTCAGGTCACTTATATTCTACAGCCACAAGAGCACAGCTTAATGAAAATAAAACAAAACAACAATATAACTGGTTAACCAAAAAGCAGCTCTTTGAAAATATGTATAATTCTTACATCCTTCCCAACATCACAAAAATGAAATAAAATCTATTAACAATGACATCAACTTGCTAACAGCACTGTTTTTCAGGGTGATGGTATTGGTTGAGGTGGGAATGAATTTTCTTCTTTACATTTTTCAAAAGTTTCCAAATTGTCTACACATGAATTAATCCTATTACTTTGGTAATTGGAAGAAAAGATAAATGAATATTACTTATATAAATCTGGTACAGGGGTCAACTGGACAATAAAATGTGCCTGTTCTTACACAAATTCTAGTTCAAACCAAAAATGTTTAGTACTGTTAATTTTTTCCAGGCCATGTTTTAAAGATGAAATTAGGCCATGAAGTCTTTGACATTCATGTTGGATTGAGTAACAAATAATAACATTGTGTAAATAGACTCAGACCATAATTTATCTAATGGTAGTGGTGGGGAGGGAATAATGAATATGATGGTGGTGATGATGATGACTTCTAAGGCTGTTTATATCCTTAGAGTTAAATGGGGTCAGCTATGAATTCTTTTTTTTTTTCTTTCTTTTATTATTATACTTTAAGTTTTAGGGTACATGTGCACATTGTGCAGGTTAGTTACATATGTATACATGTGCCATGCTGGTGCGCTGCACCCACTAACTCGTCATCTAGCATTAGGTATATCTCCCAATGCTATCCCTCCCCCCTCCCCCCACCCCACAACAGTCCCAGAGTGTGATGTTCCCCTTCCTGTGTACATGTGATCTCATTGTTCAATTCCCACCTATGAGTGAGAATATGCGGTGTTTGGTTTTTTGTTCTTGTGATAGTTTACTGAGAATGATGATTTCCAATGTCATCCATGTCCCTGTAAAGGACATGAACTCATCATTTTTTATGGCTGCATAGTATTCCATGCTGTATATGTGCCACATTTTCTTAATCCAGTCTATCATTGTTGGACATTTGGGTTGGTTCCAAGTCTTTGCTATTGGGAATAGTGCCACAATAAACATACGTGTGCATGTGTCTCTATAGCAGCATGATTTATAGTCCTTTGGGTATATACCCAGTAATGGGATGGCTGGGTCAAATGGTATTTCCAGTTCTAGATCCCTGAGGAATCGCCACACTGACTTCCACAATGGTTGAACTAGTTTACAGTCCCACCAACAGTGTAAAAGTGTTCCTATTTCTCCAAATCCTCTCCAGCACCTGTTGTTTCCTGACTTTTTAATGATTGCCATTCTAACTGGTGTGAGATGGTATCTCATTGTGGTTTTGATTTGCATTTCTCTGATGGCCAGTGATGATGAGCATTTTTTCATGTGTTTTTTGGCTGCATAAATGTCTTCTTTTGAGAAGTGTCTGTTCATATCCTTTGCCCACTTTTTGATGGGGTTGTTTGTTTCTTTCTTGTAAATTTGTTTGAGTTCATTGTGGATTCTGGATATTAGCCCTTTGTCAGATGAGTAGGTTGCAAAAATTTTCTCCCATTTTGTAGGTTGCCTGTTCACTCTGATGGTAGTTTCTTTTGCTGTGCAGAAGCTCTTTAGTTTAATGAGATCCCATTTGTCTATTTTGGCTTTTGTTGCCATTGCTTTTGGTGTTTTAGACATGAAGTCCTTGCCCATGCCTATGTCCTGAATGGTAATGCCTAGGTTTTCTTCTAGGGTTTTTATGGTTTTAGGTCTAACGTTTAAGTCTTTAATCCATCTTGAATTGATTTTTGTATAAGGTGTAAGGAAGGGATCCAGTTTCAGCTTTCTACATATGGCTAGCCAGTTTTCCCAGCACCATTTATTAAATAGGGAATCCTTTCCCCATTGCTTGTTTTTCTCAGGTTTGTCAAAGATCAGATAGTTGTAGATATGCAGCGTTATTTCTGAGGGCTCTGTTCTGTTCCATTGATCTATATCTCTGTTTTGGTACCAGTACCATGCTGTTTTGGTTACTGTAGCCTTGTAGTATAGTTTGAAGTCAGGTAGTATGATGCCTCCAGCTTTGTTCTTTTGGATTAGGATTGACTTGGCGATGTGGGCTCTTTTTTGGTTCCATATGAACTTTAAAGTAGTTTTTTCCAATTCTGTGAAGAAAGGCATTGGTAGCTTGATGGGGATGGCATTGAATCTGTAAATTACCTTGGGCAGTATGGCCATCTTCATGATATTGATTCTTCCTAGCCATGAGCATGGAATGTTCTTCCATTTGTTTGTATCCTCTTTTATTTCCTTGAGCAGTGGTTTGTAGTTCTCCTTAAAGAGGTCCTTCACATCCCTTGTAAGTTGGATTCCTAGGTATTTTATTCTGTTTGAAGCAGTTGTGAATGGGAGTTCACTCATGATTTGGCTCTCTGTCTGTTATTGGTGTATAAGAATGCTTGTGATTTTTGTACATTGATTTTGTATCCTGAGACTTTGCTGAAGTTGCTTATCAGCTTAAGGAGATTTTGGGCTGAGACAATGGGGTTTTCTAGATATACAATCATGTCGTCTGCAAACAGGGACAATTTGACTTCCTCTTTTCCTAATTGAATACCCTTTATTTCCTTCTCCTGGCTAATTGCCCTGGCCAGAACTTCCAACACTATGTTGAATAGGAGTGGTGAGAGAGGGCGTCCCTGTCTTGTGTCAGTTTTCAAAGGGAATGCTTCCAGTTTTTGCCCATTCAGTATGATATTGGGTGTGGGTTTGTCATAGATAGCTGTTATTATTTTGAAATACGTCCCATCAATACCTAATTGATTGAGAGTTTTTAGCATGAAGCGTTGTTGAATTTTGTCAAAGGCCTTTTCTGCATCTATTGACATAATCATGTGGTTTTTGTCTTTGGCTCTGTTTATATGCTGGATTAGATTTATCAATTTGCATATATTGAACCAGCCTTGCATCCCAGGGATGAAGCCCACTTGATCATGGTGGATAAGCTTTTTGATGTGCTGCTGGATTCATTTTGCCAGTATTTTATTGAGGATTTTTGCATCAATGTTCATCAAGGATATTGGTCTAAAATTCTCTTCTTTGGTTGTGTCTCTGCCAGGCTTTGGTATCAGAATGATGCTGGCCTCATAAAATAAGTTAGGGAGGATTCCCTTTTTCTATTGATTGGAATAGTTTCAGAAGGAATGGTACCAGTTCCTCCTTGTAACTGCTAGAATTCGGCTGTGAATCCGTCTGGTCCTGGACTCTTTTTGGTTGGTAAGCTATTGATTATTGCCACAATTTCAGAGCCTGTTATTGGTCTATCCAGAGATTCAACTTCTTCCTGGTTTAGTCTTGGGAGAGTGTATGTGTCCAGGAATTTATCCATTTCTTCTAGATTTTCTAGTTTATTTGCGTAGAGGTGTTTGTAGTATTCTCTGATGGTAGTTTGTATTTCTGTGGGATCGGTGGTGATATCCCCTTTATCATTTTTTATTGCGTCTATTTGATTCTTCTCTCTTTTTTTCTTTATTAGTCTTGCTAGCGGTCTATCTATTTTGTTGATCCTTTCAAAAAACCAGCTCTTGGATTCATTAATTTTTTGAAGGGTTTTTTGTGTCTCTATTTCCTTCAGTTCTGCTCTGATTTTAGTTATTTCTTGCCTTCTGCTAGCTTTTGAATGTGTTTGCTCTTGCTCTTCTAGTTCTTTTAATTGTGATGTTAGGGTGTCAATTTTGGATCTTTCCTGCTTTCTCTTGTGGGCATTTAGTGCTATAAATTTCCCTCTACACACTGCTTTGAATGCATCCCAGAGATTCTGGTATAGTGTGTCTTTGTTCTCGTTGGTTTCAAAGAACATCTTTATTTCTGCCTTCATTTCGTTATGTATCCAGTAGTCATTCAGGAGCAGGTTGTTCAGTTTCCATGTAGTTGAGCGGTTTTGAGTGAGATTCTTAATCCTGAGTTTTAGTTTGATTGCACTGTGGTCTGAGAGATAGTTTGTTATAATTTCTGTTCTTTTACATTTGCTGAGGAGAGCTTTACTTCCAAGTATGTGGTCAATTTTGGAATAGGTGTGGTGTGGTGCTGAAAAAAATGTATATTCTGTTGATTTGGGGTTGAGAGTTCTGTAGATGTCTATTAGGTCCGCTTGGTGCAGAGCTGAGTTCAATTCCTGGGTATCGTTCTTGACTTTCTGTCTTGTTGATCTGTCTAATGTTGACAGTGGAGTGTTAAAGTCTCCCATTATTAATGTGTGGGAGTCTAAGTCTCTTTGTACGTCACTCAGAACTTGCTTTATGAATCTGGGTGCTCCTGTTTTGGGTGCATATATATTTAGGATAGTTAGCTCTTCTTGTTAAATTGATCCCTTTACCTTTATGTAATGGCCTTCTTTGTCTCTTTTGATCTTTATTGGTTTCAAGTCTGTTTTATCAGAGACTAGGATTGCAACCCCTGCCTTTTTTTGTTTTCCATTTGCTTGGTAGATCTTCCTCCATCCTTTTATTTTGAGCCTATGTGTGTCTCTGCATGTGAGATGGGTTTCCTGAATACAGCACACTGATGGGTCTTGACTCTCTATCCAATTTGCCAGTCTGTGTCTTTTAATTGGAGCATTTAGTCCATTTACATTTAAAGTTAATATTGTTATGTGTGAATTTGATCCTGTCATTATGATGTTAGCTGGTTATTTTGCTCGTTAGTTGATGCAGTTTCTCCCTAGTCTTGATGGTCTTTATATTTTGGCATGATTTTGCAGCGGCTGGTACCAGTTGTTCCTTTCCATGTTTAGTGCTTCCTTCAGGAGCTCTTTTAGGGCAGGCCTGGTGGTGACAAAATCTCTCAGCATTTGCTTGTCTGTAAAGGATTTTATTTCTCCTTCACTTATGAAGCTTAGTTTGGCTGGATATGAAATTCTGGGTTGAAAATTCTTTTCTTTAAGAATGTTGAATATTGGCCCACACTCTCTTCTGGCTTGTAGGGTTTCTGCCGAGAGATCCGCTGTTATTCTGATGGGCTTCCCTTTGAGGCTAACCCGACCTTTCTCTCTGGCTGCCCTTAACATTTTTTCCTTCATTTCAACTTTGGTGAATCTGACAATTATGTGTCTTGGAGTTGCTCTTCTCGAGGAGTATCTTTGTGGTGTTCTTTGTATTTCCTGAATCTGAACGTTGGCCTGCCTTGCTAGATTGGGGAAGTTCTCCTGGATAATATCCTGCAGAGTGTTTTCCAACTTGGTTCCATTCTCCCCATCACTTTCAGGTACACCAATCAGACGTAGATTTGGTCTTTTCACATAGTCCCATATTTCTTGGAAGCTTTGCTCATTTCTTTTTATTCTTTTTTCTCTAAACTTCCCTTCTCGCTTCATTTCATTCATTTCATCTTCCATCACTGATACCCTTTCTTCCAGTTGATCGCATCGGCTCCTGAGGCTTCTGCATTCTTCACGTAATTCTTGAGCCTTGGTTTTCAGCTCCATCAGCTCCTTTAAGCACTTCTCTGTTTTGGTTATTCTAGTTATACATTCTTCTAAATTTTTTTCAAAGTTTTCAACTTCTTTGCCTTTGGTTTGAATGTCCTCCCATAGGTCAGAGTAATTTGATCGTCTGAAGCCTTCTTCTCTCAGCTCGTCAAAGTCATTCTCCGTCCAGCTTTGTTCCGTTGCTGGTGAGGAACTGCGTTCCTTTGGAGGAGGAGAGGCGCTCTGCTTTTAAGAGTTTCTAGTTTTTCTGTTCTGTTTTTTCCCCATCTTTGTGGTTTTATCTACTTTTGGTCTTTGATGATGGTGATGTACAGATGGGTTTTTGGTGTGGATGTCCTTTCTGTTTGTTAGTTTTCCTTCTAACAGACAGGACCCTCAGCTGCAGGTTTGTTGGAGTACCCTGCCCTGTGAGGTGTCAGTCTGCCCCTGCTAGGGGATGCCTCCCAGTTAGGCTGCTCGGGGGTCAGGGGTCAGGGACCCACTTGAGGAGGCAGTCTGCCCGTTCTCAGATCTCCAGCTGTGTGCTGGGAGAACCACTGCTCTCTTCAAAGCTGTCAGACAGGGACCTTTAAGTCTGCAGAGGTTACTGCGGTCTTTTTGTTTGTCTGTGCCCTGCCCCCAGAGGTGGAGCCTACAGAGGCAGGCAGGCCTCCTTGAGCTGTGGTGGGCTCCACCCAGTCCGAGCTTCCCTGCTGCTTTGTTTACCTAATCAAGCCTGGGCAATGGCGGGCGCCCCTCCCCCAGCCTCGCTGCCGCCTTGCAGTTTGATCTGAGACCGCTGTGCTAGCAATCAGCGAGACTCCGTGGGCGTAGGACCCTCCGAGCCAGGTGCCGGATATAATCTCGCGGTGCGCCGTTTTTTAAGCCCGTTGGAAACGCGCAGTATTCGGGTGGGAGTGACCCGATTTTCCAGGTGCGTCCGTCACCCCTTTCTTTGACTCGGAAAGGGAACTCCCTGACCCCTTGCACTTCCCAAGTGAGGCAATGCCTCGCCCTGCTTTGGCTCGCGCACGGTGCGCGCACCCACTGACCTGCGCCCACTGTCTGGCACTCCCTAGTGAGATGAACCCGGTACCTCAGATGGAAATGCAGAAATCACCCGTCTTCTGCGTCGGTCACGCTCGGAGCTGTAGACCGGAGCTGTTCCTATTTGGCCATCTTGGCTCCTCCCTATGAACTCTTTTTTACAGGTAAGGAAATACAAAGTTAGAGGTTTATTCAAAGATTTTCATCTTTTCCAGGTCCATCCAGGTTAAAACGAAAATAAACTAGAACCAAAGTTTTCAGATTTTGTGTATTTTTTTCTCTCCTACATAATGCTATTGTTACTATTAATGTTCTTTGTCTGCCAGAAAATATATTGATTAGTTTTCAGTGTGTTCGTTCCAGCATTTTTAGACTTTAATGTTTTTGCATGGCCATACGCGAACTAAAAAATGAATACTTCCTTCCTTCCTCTCTCTCCTCTCCTCTCTTCTATCTTCTTTCTTTCTTTCTGTCTGTCTTTCTTTCTTTCTTTCTCTCTTTCTTTCTTTCCTTCCTCCCTCCCTCCTTCTCTCCTTCCCTCCTTCCTTCCTTCCTTCCTTTCTTCCTTACTTCCCTCCTTCCTTTCTTTCTTTTTTTTAAGAGACAGGGTCTTGCTCTGTTGCCTAGGCTGGAGTGCAGTGGTGGGATCATAGTTCACTGCAGCCTTGAACTTCTAGGCTCAAGGGGTCTTCCTGCTTCAGCCTCCCGAGTAGCTGGGAGTACTGACATCATGCCACCATGCCTGGCTTTTTTTTTTTTTTCTTGTAGAAATAAGATCTCACTTCATTGCTGAGGCTGGCCCTGAACTCCTGGGCTCAAGCAATCCTCTCGCCTGGACCTCCCAAAATGTTGGGATTACAGATGTGGGCCACCGTCTGTAGCTTCCTCTTTATTTCTATTAACTGGGGATAGCACTTGATAGTAGTAGTCTTTACCTTTGATTTTGATTGCTTCCAGTGAAGATTGGGGTTTTGTGTTTATTTTTGTGCTTGTTTTTTTAAAACCAAAGTTTATTTTAATTAATTCAGTGGGAGAAAATGATCTAAAACCATAACTTTATATTTTTTATGAAAATTTCTGTTGAAACTTTTTGTTTTCAACTATTTTTATGCTATTGTGTAGACATTATTTATCTACAGAACTCTGATCCTGTTTGTACTGTGAGATTGGCATGATGTGGGAAGTGAAGCCACCTACTCTGAGTTGCTACAGGGCTCTGACCAGGACGGATAAATATAATCAGATTTTTCAGAGAACTTAAGATCCCTGGATGTTGTTTTTGGAGCAAGTGTAGAGAGTGCTAATACAAAATTAATCTATTTTCTATGTTGTAATTCAATTGCATAGGACTTTATGGTTTGAGTGACACACTATGAGCTGTTGAGATTACACTCTTTGCCTTGCTTGATTCTGATTGAAGGTTTTGACTTTGAAGAGGATGTTTGCCAGGTATCTTCTATTTTCACCAAGCACCTCGAAGTTGTCACTGGATTGATTAATTAGTTTTTTCATGTTCAGTTTTCTTTACTGTGTTTATCTTTAGGCAGATTAACTTTGGTGAGACATTCCATTCTTCCTGTGTTAAAATGGATAAACAGTGATTAATTTTCTGCTTTTTGTTTTGTGTATGAAAACGAGTTTGACTTAAATGTAAATGCATTGTGTGTTTGACATTCTGGACACTTTAGACTTCAGTTTTAGGAAAGAAAACAGATGAAAGAAGGGCAAATATATGATAAATAAATGCTTTAAATAATGAAAGTATAATAGGAGTACTTGGTATGAAACTGAAAAATAATGTAGCCTACTTCTCTACTGTGAGATGATAAACACATTTCTTAATACATCTATAGGTGTCACTGTTGATATACACTCTTGAACTGACTTCTACCCAGGTTTGAATCTGACAAAGGGCTGCTGGGATGAATTTTATATAGTGTGTTTGACTAACTCCTGTAATATATGCTTCTTTCTGATATGAATATAGTACATGAGTCTGATTTTCTGGCACAAATAAAGTGACTAATATTGAATGTTTTATTATTTTGGGGCAGAAAATTACTTTGGACAAGGAGGGTGAGATATAGGTACAGAATGAAATAAATCATAGAACTGATTTTTTTTTGCCTTGAAATTCCTAGATTAATAGTTTAATCTATTAGCCTAGATTAATAATTTAGAAAAATTAATTTCATTCTCTGCTCCTTCCTTCTCCCATTGCCAATGTGCACCAGCTAGAGCCTCTGATCATGTGTTGTCTTCTGTGTGCAAGGATTCACTTGTAGATGGTGATTTCCCTTCATCTGGGCTTTAATGAAGGAATCAAAACAGTGTCTAACTGATATTTCTGATTTTCTGAAACGGGTTCCTAAGTTAGAACCAGGACACATTTTAGTATATTGGAATTCTCAGCCTCTGACTTCACAGGAGTTTTTCCGTTTCCCATTTTTGTTTTATTTTGTTAATAAGGTGATCTGAGACTTGGGGAAGTCTCTTGGCAGGTCAAAACCTCAGGAAATTGTTAAGTGGTGATCTATGTTTTATGCATACAGGTATGCTTCTAATTTCTTTTTTAAAAAAGGCTTCCCCCTACCGATATTTGAATTAATGAAAATATCAAGCAGTTATCACTTTTCTATTACATATCTTTCATTTTTCTAGAAGTTAGGGATGTAAAAAAACATCAGGGACAATCCTTGCCTTCAAGAATCTCAGTGTTTAATAGCAATGAGAGACAAAAGAATAAACTGTAAGAAAGCAATTCAAAGGATGAGCTTTGTAGAATATAAAGCGGAGAGCTATCAAATTTGCTTGGAAATCAGGGGATATTTTGAGGAGAAATTTGTTGAGTCAAATTGAATAGAGTTTCCAGAGAGGACAAGGTGGTAGGGAGAGATTGGGCTGTTTAGGTGGATGGAGCATCGCTTACAAGAGTGACTGGCACAGGACACCGTGTGTATTGGAGGGCGGTGAGTAGTTAGGCCTGGCTGAAGCGCAAGGATGAGTGAGTGGGGAAGAGGCAGTGCCTCTGTGATGTCCCTTCTGTGAATTGCTCTGAGTGCCTTACTGTGCTTCACTCAAATAAACTGACCTCAAAAGTTAATATCACAGGCATTCTTTTTCTTTCCTTTTTTTCCAACAAACTTAGCTGTTCGTGTTCAACTTCTTCAAAATGGAGTAAGGCAGGTTTCTGAATGGGCAGTTTTTACATTACAGTTGACAACTATCATTGGGTTTGTGTTAGACAGTAGTTGTTTTGATGACATTATTTTTGTCAGAGAAAGAAGCCAAATGGAGAGATTGTGTGGCTGAGTTTTCTGTGACTGATATGGTTAACTAAATTATTTCGTTACAAATGGGTTTTGGGTGCTTTGCTTTGCACTGAACATTAGCTGTGTCTTTCAGCTCTTACAAAAATAGCCAATACTTCAATGGTCCTTACTGTGTGCCAGGAACTGTTCTAAATATATTATATATGTATTAATCCATTCAACTCTTTATAACCACACTGTAAAATAAGTAATAATAAAGTCCCAATTTTATCCGTAAAGAAATGAAGCACAAAGGGTTGGAAGACTTGCTAGTCATATAGCTGATAAGCGGCAGAGCTGGGATTTGAACCATGATAGTCTGCTTGCAGTTACATGTTACCTAGTAATTAGATATTGCATATTAGTTTAATTGTTATACACAATAAGTTAGTTTAGCAATTTTTATATTATGGGGATGAGAGACATGCATAAACCTTTTTCTAGATGGCTATTAGAAGAGCAACCAACGGAGATTCATGGCGAGAGAAAGTGGGCTGGGAGTACTGGCAGCTCCTCTGATAATTCAGGAGGGCTCCCTGGATGGTGAGTGATTTCTTTATACTTGGAGGATGCCCACAGCAACCAGTTCTGGAAAGAAAGGAGAAGAAAACTCTGTCATATTCTTAGAAATTAGTGTCTAAGTAGCTGCTAGGAGTCATCCCAACTGGATGTATCAGACTCAAGAGGCTTGACAAAATGTACATGGCAAACTATAAATAATACTATTTTATTTCAGCTTATGGAGCACCAACAGCATCCTTGGGGCTGTACAGATTAAAAAAGACATCATTCCTGCCCTAAGGTTTAAAATACAAACAGTCAGATTTGAAATTTCTTACCGGATCCAGATGTTTGAGTGTCGCAGATCACTCATCCCTTTCTGTTCCTCTCTGTTTTAAATTAGCATGTATTCCCAGGGCAATAGATGCCCCAATGTTATCCACACTGATTTTACTCCATTCTTTAGCAAAAAGTAGAATGTGCCTCAAATATTATTTTTTCTTCAGCATTTAGACATCGGAAATGATATTCACTAATTTTTGTGTGTTAACCAGCTACTCCCATTAGCTTGGCCTGTTAAATTGAAATGTTACATCAAGAATTGAATAGGCCAGAAAGAAACATTAGGAAAATGCATTTACGTATACATTCACCACCTGAAGTGCTGGCTACATATGTGGGCACAGTAGGTGATTTAAAAGTTCTTAACATTCCCTGAGTGACTGGTGGCTCATCACCCATCATGGTGTGGAGGAAAGAGCCCAGGATGAGTGAGCTTCCAGAAGGGGGCAGGCTCCAGGCTGATCCTCTTGTATGTTTATCTCATTTAATCTTCCCAACTACTCTGGAGTGTAGATACTATTTTACAGTCAAGGAATATGAGGCTTAGAGAGGTTATGTGACTGGCTTAAGGTCACATGGCTAGTAAAGGTGGGGCTGTGATTAGGTTTAAACTTTGTGTGGCTCCCAAAGCTCAGCATTGTCTATGGCAGAGAGCACAAGCCACCTCATGGACAAATATTGTTGTACTCTGACAACATCCCATTGATTACTCTCACTGGTTATTCCATGACATCATCTTCCTTTTGAGAGGAAAGAACTCAAGTTTACTCCTCTAGTTTTCTTCTAATAATTTGTTAAATTCCTGACCATTGCAATGTTTTCATTGAAGGTTAACATTTAAATCAGAAATTGAAAAAATCTGATGTTGTGATTCAAATCCTCATTTATACCCTCTTTCATGCAGCAGGTGTGAGCCCCTCTCTTGCCCTGGGCACTACCACATTCCTGTGAGCAGGGGTAGAAGGTAACGTGCTCCCTAGACTCCTGAGGAAAGAAGGGCTGCCTGCATTGGGGGAAGTCTGGCAGAGAATTCACAGCTTGATAACCAATTAAAATGATAGCAGGGATTAGTAGGTAGCCTTCTGAGGTCAAGAATGGCTCAGGAACCTATGAATAGACAGAGATTGGAATGCACCTGGTCACTTCTCCATATCTAGCTGGTCTCCACTGTGCCAAGCAGAAGTCCCTTCAGGGGCCACGTGGAATATACACACCATATAGGCTTCTGACTCGGTCTTTATGATACCCTGGTTTAGCCATCCTGTGGTTAAACTTGTTGTTTTCTGATGGTAACATAGCAGTTAACCCCTGGGGCTTGGCACCAATAATTGGGCCTATGTAATTTGAAATTACTGTGAATTTTGTAGATGACTGTGAATTATTGTTCAATTGTCAGCCTAGAAACAAATCTGAAAAGGACCAGCCCTTAGGTGTGCTGCATTCACAGTGGAAACACTGGAATGAATATTAGGCCTGAGAGAGAATTGGCTCAGTTACAGAAGTTCCAGCAGCTTATAATATAAATGGTTCACTGAGTTGTTCAATAGATTTCCACAAACACCCATTGTGGGCAGGACACTCTGTTGGGCACTGCAGTCCCAAGTCAGGGGTTACCTGCCCCCATCATGAAGAAACGTCAGGTGGACCCAATGGATCCTATTTTTTTAAATTTACAGACTTCTTCCTCTGAAATGGTCAATGGGAGATTTAAAAATATCTGTAAGTGGAAATTCAGGGCACAATTCCAAACTTCTCATTACATTAGTGCTGGCAGATGACCAAAGAGTTCAAGAGAAACCCAGAATCAGTAAAAACAAAACAAAACAAATAAAACAACAACCGTGAGTCTGTAAGGAACAATCCAGCCAGTTGCAGGAAGAGTAACACACATTTTCAATGGGGTTGAGATGTGGTAGGATAATTTCACAGGGGAAATAAGAGTGGTTTTGCTGTTAACCAGCTGTGTGATTCAGAAACTCTCCTAAGGTCTGGGGCCATCAGTTTCCTGATTAGAAGAGATAATCAATATCGTGTTAGGAAAGACTCCTGGCCCCATGTTTTTCACCCACTCTACCACCTGCTGTACCTGTGCTCCCATCCTTGTCCTCCCTCAGGTACAAATGAACCTGGCCTGTCTCCTTGCACTCTAGATCCCATCCATTCTCCCCTACCCAAGGGCATTGCTCGAGCCATCAGCCCTTCTCTCTCTCACTTTATCATTTTTTTTTCTCCTGGGTCATTCTTATGAGCCTATAGCATACCTTAATATCTTCCATCTTCAATAATTCTCTATTATCTTCAATCACTTCCCACTTCCACCTGATTTGGCTTTACAGCAAAGCTTTTCAAAGAGTAATTAGTGCTTCCTCAGCTCCTCCTTTTCCATGAAATAATGCACAGCAGGACCTTGTCCCTGACACTCTACCAAGATGCTCTTGTCAAGCTTATCAATACTCCCATATTTCCAAATCCAGTGGTCAGCTTTCCTTCATTATCTTACCTAATCAGTTTTGTGGCAGCATTTGAAAGTTGTTCACAACTTTCTTAAAGCATTTTCTTCTCATGGCTTCTAGGACACTGACTTCCCTATTCCATTGGTTTTCCCCTCCTCACTCTCCTGTACTAGACCCCAGTCCTCTTCTTGACCTTTAAAGGTGAGGGGGGCGGGGTGGTCCCAGGGCTCAGTTTGACATCTTCTTATCTTCTTCCCTGTCTCTTCTCAATCCCTAAGTGGATGCATTCTGTCCTATGCATTAAAGACCATCTGTGCACTGAAGACTCCCCCAAACCTTGGAGTCATTACTAGCATCCCATTCTCATTCCCCTCCACATCCAGATCAAACAACAGTCATATAGTGCTTAGTATTTGCTGAATATTCTAAGCATTTTACATGTGTTAATTAATTTACACAACAACTTAAGAAGATAATTCTGTTATAACCTCAATTTTACAGATGAGGAAACTGAGGCACAGGGAAGTTAAATAATTGCTGAAGATCACAGAGCTCCTTGGGTAGGAATTTGAGCCCATGTGGTCTGACCTCAGAGGACATGATCTTAACCACTGTGCTGCATTGTATGCTTGGACTGAAAGTGGTCCACAAGGAAGAGCCTTCATAGATTCAGGCAGTACTGGCAGAAGCAGAGTGGTGCCTGCATATCTGTCTTTCTCATCCACAATGGAATGTTGACTGAATCTCTTTCTACAAGCAGAGGCTTCTTTGCTGAAGCCAGGGTGGGCGTTGGGCCTTCTTTTTAAACTCCACGATGAGCCCTGACACACCTCGTTGGAATACTGGGACTCTGGAAAGTCATGGTGCTCTGAGGTGAGAACAGCATGGATTTGGAGTCAGGAAGACTTAATCATGGGCCTGCCACACCCAGGCTCTGTAATCTTGGCAGTAATCTTCTTTCTGAATCTCAGTTTCTTCTTCTATAAAATGGGCTTCATAATACTAATCTTGCTGAGGTGTCCTAAGGTTTGATGTTTCTGAAAAACTCAGTGCTAGGTGCATAGTAGGTATGCGAACAATCCTAGATACGTTATTATTTATTATAACAGTCCTTGACTAAGTTACCCGTCTTGGTGAAGGTTAATTATGGTGGTCTTCTTTCCTTCTTGCTTTGTGCCTGCTCCTCTGCCAGGGCCCTATTGCTCTCAGTTTCCCCCTGGTGGTCCAGGGTCCCCTATTTTACCTGACCCAGGTGAGCTTTGCCTGGATGGGGGTCCCTGCTATTAACTTTCTTGTCATTTTCACTCTCCCAGTCAGTATCTCTTTATTGCCTGGCCTTGCCCTGGTGAAGCAGATTCAGAGTAAAGGGCCAGTACAGTTGCACATTAACACATGCAGGGAATGCTGGCTGTGCTCTACAGCTACCCACTCAAGAGTGAGGATTTACACCCCAATGGTGAGAAGACTGCTGCCAGGCAGCCCTCAGCCACCTTTGGGAAATGCCTTGGCTAAAGGGAGCCACCTGGCCCAAACTCTTGCCTCATTTCCTGGCATCAGTTGACTGACCAACAGGGACATATAAAAGCTTGAGCCCCATGTTTCAATGTGGGACAACTCTGAAGAGCCAGCTTAGCTTCAGAGCTCCCCTGGAATCAGCTGAGGGCTTTTTGCACCTGCAGTGCAGCCCAAATTTTCCCTCTGCCCATTCTGATTCCTTCGCTTCCTTCCACAGGTGTGGAGCCTGAGGGCTCTGCCTAATCAACTTCCTGCATGCACATCTCCATCTCAGCGTCTGCTCCCCAGGGAATCAAACACAGCAAGTCTTGAAGTTTAATCAGGGCTTTCAGTGTCTTAACCAACAGGCAGGATTTGAAAGGCTGTTACATGTTAGTTGGAGAGAAAGTTTTCCCTAGGAACCTAGAGGCCAGTCCAATTGTGTCACATAGAGCACCTGAGCTGTGCATAGCCCCATGTAATGCTTCCTGATTGATTAATTTGTAATATTGATCATGGGTTCTTGTCTCTGAGACGACCACCCAAGACATTTTAAATTATTTCTTGTGTTGCATCAACTGGCATTTCCTAGGCCCTGATTCTTTAATAAGAATGTGTGCGTGTATGTGAGTATGAGTGTGTGTGTGGGGGGGTATGAGTGTGTGTGTGTGTGTGTATGGGTATGAGTGTGTATGCATGGAAATGAGTGTGTGTGTTTGGATATGAGTGTGTATGCATGGAAATGAGTGTGTGTGTTTGGAAATGTGTGTGTGCGTTTGCATGAATATGAATATGTATGCATGGATGTGAGTGTCCACTCCTGGAAGCCCTTTTGGATCAGACCCATCCGTAGCCTTTCTCCCAAGTGTCCTCTAGGGACCCAAGGGACCTCTGAAGTCCCACCAGATACTCACATCTGCCAGACAAAATTTCACAGTCTTTCTTCAGGACCACTTCTCTTGTCAGTCCATTCAGTTGGAAAGCTATCCGCAGTTGCTGGCAGAGTCTTCATACACATACTGTAAGTTTGCACCACTTTCTTGAAATTTGCCATGAGGACCACAGATGAAATGTCCTTTGAGCTTTGTAATGATTGTCCTACCATTGCATGGTGCTAACTTTATGACGTCTTGTATCATAATCATTTGCATACATCTTATCTTGCCAAATGAAATACATATCAAGCATTACACAGAGAGGGCAGTTAATGAATACCTGTTAGATAATGAAGACATGGCCGTAAACAATGGGATAGTCACAAAAATTGCTTCCATTATTGGGCACATGTTATATCAGGCCCCGTTATTTATCTCAAATTCCTAAAATAATGATGGCATTGTTTTATCTTCTATACAATATGGTGAAACTGAGGCTGTGCTATCCAGAAGTTTTGCAAAATCACCCAAGTAGCAAGTGTGATAGACTGAGAGGATTTAAGCCCCGGTCTGTCTGACCCCCAAGTCTATCACGTGTCCCTCAGTCTAACTAGAGATACAGCACCTGAGGCAGGCAGGAAGGCTTGCCTTGGCCCATCATTGCATACCCTGAGATAATTGTGTCCAGGGTTCCCAACTGCTGTGAGGGCCCGAGGCAGAGCAGTGGTCATAGTCGGATGAGGCACATAGTGTGTGAGTTAAGTGCGGATTTGCTAGAGATGTTAGGCTTTCCCAGGAAGAGAACAGGTAGGGCAAGGCTGAATGAAACTGTCTGAGGAAATGGTTTGGTTTGGGCTTGGGGTGGGTTTGGGATTTCTCTCAAGGAGCAAAGCCAATGAAATAAAATGCTAATATACTGTGGCTCATTCATATGGCTGCAAATGGTGAACAATTTAGTTAAAGACAGAGAAGCTGGGAGGGGAGGTCCTGAGCAGCTCAAAGGAAGACACAGGGACACGTGGGGCCGGTTCTCTGTGCAGAGGGCGGCATGCAGTGAACCCGGCAAGCCTTCCCCACTTCTCTTCTTGCGACAGGAACCTCCATCTCACCTGGGCTGAGGGGCCACTCCTGTCTTCAGTGCTGCATGGAGAACTCTCTTTGTTAAGTCAGTGTTTTTCAGAATATGGGTCCTTAGCCAGTAGCAAGGGAATCACCTGGGAACTTGTTGAGGAATGCACCTTTCTAGGCCCCACCCCAGACCTGTGGAATCAGGAACTCTAGAGGTTGGGCCCAGCTGCCTGGGCTCTAGGTGATTTTAATGCTCAAGTCTGGGAACCCCACACTATGCCATTCTCTGTGACTTTAATTCTCTCCTTTCGTGTGCTCTAAGTTTTCTTTATCTTTCCTCATATTAGAATTCTCTATATTCCTCAGCATCCAACTTAAGCCCTCCCACCTTCACGTCAGTTTCTCTGCCCATCCCAGTCTACGAAGATTGCTTTTATTTATGGCCTTGCATTCCTGAGTATTTTTTCTTTCGTAGATGCATGCCCTGTCTGTGGACTATGCCTCTTTTCTGCTGTTTGTTACACTTATTTGTAGTCCTTACAGTTCCTTGCACATAAGAAGTGCACAATAAATGCCTCATGGTGACTGATGGAACACTGAACCTAAATATTTTATTTCTGACTATCCATCATTTTACAGGCCTATGTGTAACATAAAAGTGGAAGAATTCTTCTGGTAACAAAGGGGAAATCTGTTTTTCTTTTGTTATATTGCTTCTTGTTCCAGAAAGGATTTAAGGAGGCTTAAAATGCAGCAAAATAACATATTAGAAATAAGAAAGAAAAAAAAAGTCAAGGCAAGGTTAGGAATATAAAATGGATCCAGGAATGATACCAATATGAAAATGCCACTACATAGGACACTCACTCTAGATCAACTGAAAATTTGGCTCTTAGCTTTCTTATCAGGGATTTGGAAAATACTGGCTTTCAAGCCCACAACAGAAGTTAGAATAGATTTGCCTTTCATGAAGTCACATAAGTTTCAACACGGTTTCCTGGTTATTTTCTCTGCCTTTGGATTTGCTTAACAACTGCAGGATGCCAAGAAGCCACCCTGGAGGTTTTTGAAAGATTTCAGACATGTTGGTCCTCATCATTGCAGATGGCAAGAACATTCCACCTCCTCTCCCTAGATATGGGAAACCTCAGAGGAGCTGCTGTTTCCCAAGGGAAACAAATGGATGGAGAAAGAAGGACCTGACTTCTGTAGAACTGCTGAAGGGCAAAGGCATCTGGCCTTGACTTGTATCTTGTGTACTGTCTCCCTCATCAGCAGAAGCATTTGTTAAAGTGATTGGGGACCTGCATGGCTTAGAGCTATTTTTGGATTACAGTAAGAGAAACTCATTTGAACTAGCTTGAGGCACAAAATGGGAATTTATTATAAGGATAATGAAGTGTTTTAAGGAATGAACGGAGGTCTCAGGAATGGACTGGAACCAGAAAATGGAAAGCTATATGGAGTACTTTTATTTGGCCCTGTCATTGTTGCTTCTCATGCTGTGTGGCTGTTTCTTCTTTCTCAGCAGAAGGCTTTCTCAGCCCTTCAGTCCACAAATGCGTGGAAAGCGGCCACATTAAAAACCATATCACAAATTCTAGTCACTCAGTGGGACTGTCAATTGCTTCCAATTCTAGTTTCTCCTAGAAGACACTCTGGGGCAAAAGTTCACTCCTGGTCTGATCAGTGGTGGCCAGAGGAATCAAACTGTACAAATATGGCTGCTAGAGGGGCTCTGTGTTTTGGGGGCAGTTACAGAAGAGGGGGAATAAGGATAGGCACACCAGCACTTTGCAGTTACAGAGACAGTCTACCTGGTTGTCTGTATGGGGAACTGAGATCCTAACTGCTAGAGAAGTTCTAGCCCTGAATTTAAATTGTGACAGCATCTCTTATTTGTATACCAAGTGTGCAATTATGTTTCCGCACATCACCTCGTTTTATTACCACATTTCTACAGGGGTTAGGAGTATGTATTTTATATACAGGGAAATGAAAGCTCAGAGAATCTAAGTAACATATGCATAGTCACACAGCTGGTGAACAGCAGGGGTGGACTAGGAGTCCAAAAGCCATTTTAGACCTGTCTCTACCACTCACTGGCTTGTTGCTTGGCCAAATCTTACTCCGACTCATATTCCTCGTCTTATAAATGCATTAATTATTCCATCAGCAGCCAGCTTGCAGAATGATTATGAGAATCATACAAGTAGTTCTTTTTTTTTTTTTTTTTTTTTGTGAGACAGAGTCTCGCTGTCACCCAGGCTGGAGTGCAGTGGTGCGATCTCGGCTCACTGCAGGCTCCGCCCCCTGGGGTTCACGCCATTCTCTTGCCTCAGCCTCCCGAGCAGCTGGGACTACAGGCGCCTGCCACCTCGCCCGGCTAATTTTTTGTATTTTTAGTAGAGACGGGGTTTCACCGTGTTAGCCAGGATGGTCTCGATCTCCTGACCTCGTGATCTGCCCGCCTCGGCCTCCCAAAGTGTTGGGATTACAGGCGTGAGCCACTGCGCCCGGCCACAAGTAGTTCTTGAATCTGGTGGATCATTAGACTCATACAGGGATCTTTTAAAAATATAGCTCTCAGGATGCCAGCCCTATGTATTCTGATTCAGTGGATCTGTGGTGGGACCCAAGTATGTGTTCTTATAGAAGTTCCCAGAAAATTGTGATGATCATCTTGGGTTTGTGAATCCTTCAGCAGCCTGAAAACATGGCCCATGATTCACAAAGCATGGTGGAAAATATACTGTGACCACAGTGACAGAGTCAGAGCAATCTCTATGTTATGTTTTATACAAGGTATGTATTGCTTTCTTTTCCAAGATGGTTTAGAGGGATCACCTAAGGGACAATGGAGAAGAACGGACACCCATTCTAGTGTTTGAGAACGTGTGCATATGTGTGTGGTGTGTATATGTGTGTGTAAGTGTGTGTATCTATGTGTACTTGGTGTGGGCAACAGCAGTATGTGGAGGGTGCAGAATGCAGGACATGTTTCCTCCCTAGGCTGAAGAAGCTTCACTATTTCCTGAGTTCAAGGAGATAGTATACCTTGATATTTGTGTTGCCTCTACTGGAAACCAGGCATTTTAGGCATGCTACACGTACTCTTTCCTTTTTTTTCTTTTCTCTTTTATTTCTCCCTCCCTTCCCCCCTAACCTCCCTCTTTCTTCCTTCCTTTCTTTCTTTCTCTTTTTTCTTTTTCCTCCCTTCTTCCCTCCCTCCCTCCCTCCCTCTCTCTCTCTCTCTCTCTTTCTTTCTTTCTTTCTCTTTCTCTCTCTCTCTTCCTTTTTGCTCTTTCTTTCTTCCTTTTTTCTTTCTTAGAGTCAGGTTTGCACTGTGTAGCCGAGGCTGAAATGCAGTGGCACAATTATGGCTCACTGTAGCCTGAACTCCTGGGCTCAAGACACCCTCCCACCTCCTGCCTCAGCCTCCCGAGTGGCTGGGACTACGGGCTCGTTCCACCATGCCCAGCTGATTTTATTTTATTTTTTATTTCTAGCAGAGACAAGGGTCTTGCATGTTGACCAGACTGGTCTCAAACGCCTGGCCTCAAGCAACCCTCCTGCCTCAGCTTCCCAAAGTCCTGGAATTACAGGCATGAGCCACTATACCTGGCATTACATGCAATTTCTTAAACAAGCAGGAGATATAGCTATCATTTCTACTTCATAGAACAAGAAATCAAATAAAGTGTTTTTTATTTTGTTTGAAGTCAGACAGATAGGAAGTGCAATAAAGCTGGGATTCAAATTTAGTTTATGGTTTTTGATTTGGAGAACTTTTCAAGTGACAAAGCTTAGGAAATATAAGTGAATAATCAGAGAACATTGACAGGAATGCCTTGACATCACTACTAGGATCACTAAGCAAATTCAAGGGTCATCACTTTCTGCTATCTCATTATTTACCTTTGCCTTGGTCTGATGTTGGCTGCCTTGGGTACTAAATAATAATGAGGTATTTTCAAACCAGACTGATGTTTTATTTTGAGTAATGATAATAACAGTAGTACCAGTACTCGTAGTGGTATCTGGTGTTTACTGCTCACACTTTATTTATCAGGCATATTGAAAGATTATTGCTGGGTGCGATGGCTCAAGCCTGTAATTCCAACACTTTGTTGAAATTACAAAGTGTTGGGCTGAGGTGGGCGGATTGCTTGAATCCAAGAGTTAGAGACCAGCCTGGGCAGCCTGGTGAAACTCTGTCTCTACAAAAAATACAAAAATTAGCCCAGTGTGGTGACACATGCTTATAGTCCCAGCTACTTGGGAGGCTGAGGTGGGAGGATCACCTGAGCCTGGGGAGGTCAAGGCTGCAATGAGCAGTGATCACGCCACTGCACTCCAGCCTAGGTGACAGAGTGAGATGCTGTCTCAAAAAAAAAAAAAATAATATCACTATTACAACAAATCTACGAGGTAGGTATCACTAACTCCATTTTACAGATGAAACTGAGGCTGAGGGAAGCTAAGCAGGCAGCCCAGGACCACAGTATTTCCAAGTGCAGGGTGAGGATTCACTGGAATTCAGGTCTACTTGGCTCTTGCGGTTAGGCAGAGCTGTATCTCACAGCCTCTGCATCTCACAGCTTCTACTGCTCCCTAAATGATGGGTCCTGGTTCAACGCACTGCTGTCTATCTTTTTCCCCTGCCTCAGCAAGACTCTTTCTTTCTACCTTGGCTGGCATTTTTATTCTGTAATTCAAAAAGTGAAGGAGACATCAGCCATAGTTGTGTGTGCCCCTTCATAGGCAGAGAGTCTCAAAATTTAGTAAGTGTCTCTTGGAGTTAGTCAAGGAAGTAATTAACACTGGGGCACAGAGGGCACCCAGAGCCTCCAATGTCTGGCATCAGGAAAGTCACTGCTCACCATTAGCACATGATTAAGTAGTTTATCATGAGCAGGCAGTGCTAGTGAAGTGAATGTACTTTACTTATATCTATTTATTGGAGGCTTTATTTTGTGTTCTCACAAGGCCTGGACAGCCTAGGGAAGGGGCTGTCCACAAGGACAGGGACAGAAGGGAGGTCTCTGGTCTCTGTGGACCAGGTGGAAGACCAATAAGAATTGGAAAGAAGGTATTATTTATTGAGAACAATGATGTGGGAAGGTAGTTTCACTCCCACTTTTGTCCAGGTAAGAGATATAGATCAAAAAGAGTATTTATCTAAAGTTACACAAATAGCAAGAAACAGAGTAGTGTTTGCTTCAATCTAACCCCAGGTTTTAGCTTTTATACCTTAAACCTGTCAGCAGGACACTGAAGCAAAGATCAAGACCTGCAAGAACCAGAATGTAGTTAAAGTGGAAGTGGAATCAGAAGAGGAGAGATCAATTGTTGGCTAAAGATAAAAGGTAGTTGTGGCAGATAATATTTTCTAAAAATCATCACCTTCTATCTATTCCATCCCATTTGCTCTTCTCACAATGTAATGTTGAACTTCATCACCAAGATACAGATGTCTTTCCCTCCCTCTGTGCCCTGGCTCACTCATTCTTGGAACGTGCACCTTGAGATTTCTGAGCCAATGTGTAAGAAGTCCAACCACCCTGACTTAAATGCTGAGTCACCGGTGCCTGGAGAGACCCCATGGAGAGAGCACAGTGAGGCAGAATCACTTGAGGAGGCCAAGCTCTTCCAGCCCATGCTGTTGGAACCTCTCCAGCCCAGACACCAAACTATGAGTATGTGAGCTCTCAGAAGACAATTCTAGCTCTGGCCTTCAAGCTACACCAGCTATCACAGACTGAACTGGAGGCAAACTTTTCCCATGAGGCCTGACCCAACTTGCAGATTGATCAGCAAAATAAATGTTGTTATGGTTCAGGTCACTAAATTTGGGGGATAATTTACTTTACAGTCATAGTAGTTGCTGAAGTTATTGATGAAGAAGATATTTCAACATCTAACTGAGACCTGAACATCCATTTGGGTATCCCTTCTATCCAGGCTCAGGCATGAAGTCTTAAATGAACCAAGGAGGCCACGCAACTTTTAATATTCTCTCTAAGAGCCTTCAGAAATGGTTGTCCTTCTGTGGCCCCAAAAGTTTCCTAGCTGTGTGTAGTTTTAGCCTTGCACACAGGAAAACATCACTATCAACACAAGACAATACATTCTAAGGACAAATTCAGAGGAGTGAGATGACTCTAGGCTGGGACATGTGGGGAAAACTGCCAGAGCAGGTGACATTCCAGCAAGTCTTGAAGGATTTTGTTTGGCACAAGGTCAGTAGGGCATCCCAGTCGAACAGATAGATTTGGGCAAAGGCATGGGGTGTCCAAGTTTATGCTAAACTTGTTCTCTGATAGAAAGACCAACTTGGCCAGAGTGAAAGCTCCAAATATGGGGATATGCCAGGGGCAGGTTTGGAGGATTCCTTTCTTTGTCTTGAATCTGTCTGGGAGGATTCCAAAGAACCTTGAGAACTGGATCCACACGTAAGGGTAAGGTCTCCTGAAGAATGAATAATTGCTACATTCATCCAGGAAACAAACATTCCCTAGGATTACAAGGTTCCCATGGCCTCCTCTGGTATCATGGGGGTAAACAATTCCGTTTCTAGATGTTTGCAGAGCAGGCAAGAAAAACAGAGTCTGAGAAGATTGTAACTTCTCCACTGAGGCCGTGGACCGCATCCCTTCCAGTGTCTTACAGATCTCAGCTCCCAAAATTAACTCTTCTTTCTCTGGCCCATTTAATCTCTCCTTCACCATTGCCTTTAAACACAGAAATTACAACTATAGCTAGTATCCTTTTTCTCTTTTACCAACATTCCTCTTGAATAAATGAACTTATTGAGTTAATCTACTTTTCAAAATAGCTTTCATCAGTTCTCTTTTGAACGGTCCCATCTATCGAGCTTTTCCATTACCAGTAGACTTCCCATGTTAATGGTGATTGACAGTGGTTTTCTTTCTTTCTGCTGCATTTGAGATGCCTGTCACCTTCTCTGAAGTATCACTACTCCAAATTATCTTCCTACATTTCTGCCAACTGTAGTCTCTTGTCCTGTGCTTGTCTCTGTCTCTTGTGCTGCTGCTTTCTTCTCTTCCAAAATGTAAGAGTTTTCCAAGGTTGCTAAAAATCCTCTGCTCTTCATTATGCCTTCTCTTTCCCTGAATCCAGTCACTTAACAGTGTCAACTATCACTTCTAAGCCAACAGCTCAATGAGTAAGACAATAGCAGCTGCCTCGCTCCCGCATGCTGAACACTAGTATATGCTGGATACGATGTTAAGCATTTTATACCTATTTAGTGAATCCATGTCAAATTGGTATTGCCATCATTTAACAAGTAAGCAAATTGAGGCTTATAGAAGTTCAGTTGTGGTTAATCAGAACCCAGTTTTGCCTGACTTTGAAGTTGGTGCTCTTAACCCTTACACTGAGTGAACTTTTGCCACTTTCCTGAGCACTTGCATGTCCACTGTCACTGGACATTTTCATCTAGATGCTCTTCTGTTACACCTAGCTGATTGTGCTCAATATCGAATATCCTCTTCTCACAATATCAGAACTACCTCCAAACTCCTTGAACTTTTTTCATCCATTCTGATATTTCCCCCAAACCCTTCTTAAAATATGGCTTTACAAACCATCATGACAAGGACAAACAGGTCAACCTGAGGAACAATAATCACCATGGAAGTGGGTGACACCTTGTCTCATAAGAATTGTGGGCATCACATGGATTTGTGAGTCAGTACATAGCTGCCTGGACCGCAGGATGATGTTTTCCCATGCAATTGTAAAGACGTACATTCAGTGGTTTTTGCAACTCATGAGCGTGATCGTCAGGCTTTTCTGACGAGTTCCTCAACAATTCCAAACACCGCCTTCTCTCCATTCTTACACCAGACCACAGAAGAGTGTGGCTCATCACTCCTGGAGGGAGCATTGATTGTAGAATGTCAGAACTGAGTTTAACCTTGGAAACTATTTTAGGCTAAGCCCTTCCTTTTACAGTCGAGGGAACTGGGGCTCAGATAGGTAAGGCATCACCTCCTCCAGAAGTGTATCCTAAGCACTCTATTAAAAATTGCAAAAGATTTCTCTGCCTACCCCACATTTCAGAACCTCCTCACTCTGTGCGCCTTCTCCCTTTCCCAAGGCTAGTGTAGCCCTGCATCCCCATTTGTCCAGGAGACCTACTGTTCCTACCTGCTGCTCCTATATAATTATCAAGACAGCCTCCTTTTATTCCCCAAAATATCCCAGTTGAGAGGACCAATTTTTCTGGTGACCTATCCATAGCCCTTAACACCTTTGAACACACCATGTCGTTTGGTACTAACATATGTATTTATTGTTAACTATCCAAACTTTCCCCCCTTGAATTGAGGGTCTATGAAGGCAGTGTCTTTGTTTTGTTGATTGATATATCCCCCGTAATTAGAACAGTGACATCACGTGGTAAATAACACTTGCTGGTCCATGCCGGGCTGGGAAGTGAAATGAAGCAAGTGGAGTTCAGTCAAGCAAAAAGTCTGCACTTGCAGAATTCTAAAGAGTGTGGGGTGGGGTAGGAAGGGGGTGGGCATGTGTCTTTCCAGCACTGTAAACTCCCTCTTCCTACTCTATGAGGAATGCTGATGCAGTCAGGAATGTAGAGACAGAATGAACAACCTAAGAACACCCTATTTCTTCCTGCTTATCCTCCTTCTCCATCCACTGGCTTCCCATACATTTTCCTTGTCCATTCTTGACCTTGAATTTGTCCTCCAAGTTCATAATTATACTTAATTTCTCTAGTTAGGTTTGATATAGACTACTCATTTAATTGTAAATTTTTTTAAAAGATGCTTTAAAATTATCTCAAGCTCATTGAAAACTGTAGTTTATTAAAGTGGGCATTTAGATTTTTTTAAAAGGGAAAATGGGGAAGATTAAGTACCCGCCTAATTCTCCCCCTCCACCCCTACTGTCTCTGGAAGGTTGCAATCTGCCCCAGACAGAGGAGTGCTTATTTTTGCCAGGGACTTATTTTCTGCCTTCATTCCATCCCTGCAGATTGAATGCTGGAGTGCTGGCAGATTACCAGTGGTGTCACAGGCTCCTTGCCTGCCCCCCAACTGTGAGATCATACTTTTTCATTTAGAGTCAAATCATGGAAAGAATCAGAAAGGATTATATTGTCAGAGGTAGCAGGAAGGAAGTAAACAAATGTCTTATTAAACAGCCTCTGCGGAGCCTCCAGGTGCAGGCTGGCTTCTGTGTTGGAGGAATGGAAATCAAATTCCTGGCATTTTCCATGGGACCCTGGAGACCGAGATTGCTCTGTTATCTGTCTGTGCTCCCGTGCAGCATGGCCGTGTGTCAGTGTTACTGACACATGTACGATCCATGTGTAGCCCTGGCCTTCTCATGTTTCTGGAGGTTTGCAGTGGGGAATGGAAGCAAGGCTGTTGCAAACAGGGTGGCCTGAGGTCCCCAGGAGAGAGTTGCCGAGAGGAGCTTCCAGCTGGAGGGGCTGACAGGGTTCTGGGCATCACAGCAGCAAGGAATAGAGCAGGTGCGGATGGAGGGTCTTTCTTAAGCTTAGTATATTACTAATTATCACTCAAAATACCATGTGTGTTCTCACCCTGTACTCCTTCTAGAATATGCTTCTTTTCTGCCCTTAACACATCTGATGTTTTCCTTCATGGTCCAGCTCAAACCTACCTCCTCTCAGAGGACAGAGGCCTTTCGTTTATCACTGTTCTGCTTACACGAGTTATTTGTCAATGATGACAAGTGGTGTAGTATTCTGACCTGGAAACTGTCTCGGGTCAGCCTTCTTCTTTCACAGAGATGAGAGTGAAGAGCCAGAGAGATGAAATTCCTTGTTAAAAATTACACAGCTGGCTAGTGGCAGAGTAAGAACTATCCCACAGGGTTTCCATCTCCCAGCACATTTTCCTTGATTGAACCATTCTCAACAATACTAAAAGTGCTGAAGTTTCGAACAATATTGTCTTGCTACAGGCTGGGAATACCCTGTATGCCTAGCTCTGTGTGGCTGTCTGTCTTGATGAGGCTAAATTGTTTTACCCTTTATGTGCATTGTAGGTACTGTACTTTTGTGTCTGTGTCTTCCCCCTTTTTTTAATCAATTGTTAGAATCTTTGGAACAACTACCCATCATCCATATATTTATAGAAATATTGAAAACTCCTTATATGTGACAAAGGTGCTGGATGCTGAGGATACTACAATGGAAAATAAAAAATGGAAGACAGAGTTTCTGCCCTCATAGAGTTTAATACACATAAAATTAGAGTACTATGATAAATGCTAGGAGAGGTATGGGTTGCTGAGAGCAGGTACATGAAGAACATTTGAGCAATTTGGGACCAAAATGAATCAGGAAAGGTTCCCCTAGGAAGAGATGTCTGTTCTGAGATTTTGGAGGGTCAGGAAGAAGGCTGCAGCAGTCCACGAAGTGGAGGGTTAGGGCAAGGTGGGGGAGGGGTGTGAATGTCTCAGAGTCAGGAAGGGCCAGACCATGCCAGGTCTTGAAGCTATTTTAAAGCTTTTAGATTGGCTAATTTTTTAGATGAATTGTTTTGATATGGGAGAAATGAGTCTGGGGATATGATTAGATTTGAATTTTGAAAATATCTCCTTGCTGTCTGTGAGGAGAATTAATCAGAGCAAGGCAGGCGTGAATACTGGGCATCTGGGCATGGGTGTTGGTGGCCTGGACTTGGGTGGGCATGGGGGAGATGGAGAGAAGCAGGAGGCTCCTTTCAAGAGATATTTAGAGACATATAGAAAATGGCAGTGGTTTAAGTGTAAGGTGTAAAGGAAACATCAAGGATGACTCATTCATAGGTTCCTGGTTTTTTGGAACTCAGTGAATGGCTCCCGAAAACTCTGTGGAAGAGTTCTGGGTTTCTAGGGGAGGAGATTGTTGTATTTTTGAAATGTTGGGTTTGAGATGCTTGTGAGATATTTAAGTGGAGATATCAAGAAACTAATTAAATGTATGGGCCTAAAGCTTAGAGATGTTAGGGCTGGAGACATAAATTTGGGAGTCAAAAGTATTTAGGTGGCATTGAAAACATTGCTAAGGTAATATCACCAATGGAGAAATTATGAAAGCAGAAGAGAAGACCCTGTGCAGAGCCTCTGTTCTTCAGATAGGAAGGAAATAAATGAGGCAGAGGAGCTGCCAGAGACATAAGAGGAGAACCAGAGAGGATGCAGAGCCGAGTGAAAGGGATGCAGCCAGCAAGGACAGACCCTTACATGTTCCCACTACTAAGATGACCAACTCGCTTGAATGTTTTCCTGTGGATTATGCCTTTTGTTCTGTTAAATGGATTAATCCTCCCTCCCCCTAGCTAAAACCAGCTCCTCCTTGTGCACCTTGTATCCCATTCCCTTTCTTTGGCTCTTGCTTTTAAAGCAAGCACCCATCATCATTTTTCCCTCTCCCTTGGATGATTTCCATAAGCATACAAATATGATGTAATACTTCTCAGTATTAGAAACAATTTACTTTACCTCCTTCACTCCTATTTTGAATCTACTCCAGTCGGGTTTTATCTCTGTTACTCCTTTGGACTCTGAACCTGCTCTTGTCAAGGCTACATAGGACTTCATGCAGACAAACCCAAATAAATTCTTCCTTCTCATTTTATTTGACTTGCTCTTCTGAAACACTTTCTCCCTTGAATTGTGGCTCTCACCTCTCTTTTGGCTCTCCTCCCACTTACTGGCTGCTGCTGCTCCATAGATTCTTTGTCTTTCTGACCTTTAAATGTTGGAATGCACAGAGGCTGGGTCCTAGGAACTCCTCTTTTCTCTAGATACACTCAACCCCCATATAATCTCGTTTTGGCCCCATAGTTTTAAACCCCATTAAATGCTGGTAACACCTGTGGCTTTATATCCAGTCGGGCTTTGTGAAATACAGATTTTAAATCAATTTAATAAATGATTTGCCTACTTGATAAACCTGCTTGTCCAAAATTGATTTCACCTCCCCTCAAGAAATCTACTTCACCTACAACTTTCCACATCTCAATAAGTAGCACTTCTTTTATTAATTTTTTTATTCTTATTTATATTATACTTTAAGTTCTAGGGTACATGCACACAACATGCAGGTTTGATACACAGGTATACATGTACCATGTTGGTTTGCTGCACCCATCAACTCATCATTTACATTAGGTATTTCTCCTAATGCTATCCCTCCCCCAGCCCCCCACCCACTGGCAGGCTCTGGTGTGTGATTTTTCCTGCCCTGTGTCCAAGTGATCTCATTGTTCAATTCCCACCTATGAGTGAGAACATGCGGTGTTTGGTTTTCTGTCCTTGTGATAGTTTGCTGAGAATGATGGTTTCCAGCTTCATCCGTTCCCTGCAAAGGACATGAACTCATCCTTTTTTATGGCTGCATAGTATTCCATGGTGTATATGTGCCACATTTTCTTTATCCAGTCTGTCACTGATGGACATTGTGTTGGTTCCAAGTCTTTGCTATTGTGAATAGTGCCGCAATAAACATACGTGTGCATGTGTCTTTATAGTAGCATGATTTATAATCCCTTGGGTATATTCCCAGTATTGGCATATACCCAGTAAAGGATTGCTCGGTCAAATGGTAATTCTAGTTCTAGATCCTTGAGGAATTGCCGCACTGTCTTCCACAATGGTTGAACCAATTTACACTCCCCACCAACAGTGTAAAAGCGTTCCTATTTCTCCACATCCTTTCCAGCATCTGTTGTTTCCTGACTTTTTAATGATTGCCATTCTAACTGGCATGAGATAGTATCTCATTGTGGTTTTGATTTGCATTTCTCTGGTGACCAGTGATGATGAGCATTTTTTCATGTGTCTGTTGGTTGCATAAATGTCTTCTTTTGAGAAGTGTCTGTTCATATCCTTTGCCCACTTTTTGATGGGGTTGTTTGTTTTTTTCTTGTAAATTTGTTTGAGTTCTTTGTAGATTCTGGGATATTAGTCCTTTGTCAGATGGGAAGATTGCAGAAATTTTCTCCCATTCTGTAGGTTGCCTGTTCACTTTGATGGTAGTTTCTTTTGCTGCACAGACGCTCTTTAGTTTAATTAGATCCCATTTGTCTATTTTGGCTTTTGTTGCCATTGCTTTTGGTATTTTAGTCATGAAGCTGTCTGCTACTAGGAAGCCAATATGAAAGCAAATATTCCAGGGAGGAGATCAGTATTTGGACCAGGATAAAGTAACATAGTGAGAAATGATCGGGTTTGAGTTGTGCTTGTCTCTTTTTTCTCCTTCTCCCATCTCTTACACATTTGCTATCAGTAAATTCTGCGGGCTTTTTTTTTTTTGAAATATGTCGAGGGACCTGATCACTTCTCACTATATTCCCTTTATCCTGGTCCAAATACTTCTCTCCTCCCTGAAATATTTGCTTTCATATTGGCTTCCTAGTAACAGACAGAATGTCATTTTAAAATATTTCAAATTATATCATCTTTCTGCTCAAATTTCTCCTCCTGATTCCTTCAGAAATTCTCAATTTCTTTAAGTCTGTGCTCACATGTTTTATATAATGTAGCATGATATCCCTCTAATCTGAGCTCTTTTTAACCTATTTATCCCACTTCAGTATATTTCATTGTCATGACACAATATATATTTCTTTGTTTTATTTGTATATTGTCTATCTTCCTCCATACTGCTGAAATACTGGAGGCCAGAAATTTGCTCTATTTTGTTCACTGATATATCCCAGGGCCTAGGATAGTGGGAGGAACCTTGTAAGGGATCATTAAATATTACTTGAATAATTGAATAAAACTTTGCAGGAGGTGAAGTATTAGTAATTTGGTTTATGAAAAACATCAGTTAGATTGAACTCTAGTGACATGGGAGTCACTGTAGCTCTTAAAATTTCTATGGAAGTTAGTCAGGAGTGAGTTTCTAATGAGGAAACAGAGAAAGTTAAGAATAGAAAACTCCTTCAAGGAATTTGGTTTTGAAGGGGAAAGAGTTAGGGTGATATGAGAGTAAAATGTGGAGCCAAAGGTAGCTTTAAGAAGGAGCTAGGTTAGGCTTGAGGATATGTAACTGTTGATGAAGAAGATTAGTTTGGAGTGAGATGGTGATTATATCTGAAATAGAGAGGCAAATTACCAATGGCAGGATGTTCCTGAGACAAAGAGTGGACATGCTATCCAAAGCATAGGTAGAAGGGCTGATCTTTGAGAGGAGAAGGAGTGTAGATGTATTGAAGTTTTAATTTGCCATTCAAAGTAACAGTTAAAAACAGCAATTACTTTTGCACCAACCTGATGGAGCTGGAAGTCTTTGTCTCAGTTCTTTTTTTTTTCTTTATGGGGTAGGTGGTGGTGTCATCTTTTGAGGGTGAGCAGGTAGGTGGAGTGAAGCAGTGAGGGAAGGGATTTGAAGGAATTAGAAAAGGTTCATTAGAACCATTGTGAAGAGTAGGAATATGCGTTCACCTGTGCAGGGTAGCAGTATTGTCCAGCAGGGTGGCATTTAAAGGGCTCATTTGAAGTTGGTCAATGTGAATTTATAAAATCATGAATCTGCTTATTTCTGGCATCACTCAACTGTTCTGGTAATGGTGTGCAGAAAAAGGAGCTAGAGGAGTGATGAAGGAGTTGGTCACTGGAGATAAAAAGGTCAAGAAGTTGAGACTTTTGGGAGTTTTCTATGTTTTTTGTATGATAGGGATGCAAATGGTCCAGGATGATGTCAGGACTTGCATGAGGAGGGACACTGAGCTAGTAGACTAGCTAGGCCAATCCACAGTGGGTGATTTGGGTTTGAAGTTGGCTAGAATGAAGCCTTGGATTTAGCTAAGGGTATTTTCACTTTGGTTTCTGTTGAATTAGCAAAGAAATATTTGAAATTGAGAGTGTGAAGGAGATGTTGGGGAATCTTGATGTTTTCCTAGGTTCTCGTGGAGCCATGATGGAGGCATAGTAGCATCCACAACTTGCAGAATGAAGAGCTGCCAGGATAGAAGAACACAGAATTCACATTTCTCCGTCTTTTATACTGTCAGTCTGGAGGCACCTCATCATCACCCAAGGGTTCATCCTATGACCATTTAAGTATATTCTTCCAGCCATAGCTATATTCTTCAGCTTTCTGTTTCTCATCAGGCCTCAGCAAACCTGTAGATGATGGTAGTAAGAAGTATAAATAGATTATGACACTGGACAAGAGGAAAATGGTGGATAGGAGGCAGGACAAAGTTACAGTTCCCACTGGGATGGATAGAGCAGTGTGTGGAGATTTACATCATGAACTTTTGCTCCAAGAACGATTGCAGGAAGATACCAGGAAAGCCAAGAAAATCCACACACTGTTTGAAGGAAGCAGATTGCTCCTATAGGACCTGGAAGACAGCCTAAATACTGTGAGTGCCCAAAGTGTGACAGTGGGAAAGGGTGATTGTCTACCTCTGAACACACACCCTCACTGGGGAACCTGAAGGTTCAGATCATAAGAGAAGGATTTGACCTTACCTGGAGCTGAGATAATTTAGAGAGCTGAGAGAAATACAGGGGTAGAGAAAGCAGTGGGAAGTGTCCTGTGGGCTCTCTCGGTCCCCAGGGAAGCCATTTCTGACTTTGCTCAGAGGAGTCCTTGGGGAGGGCTTCCAGAGGAACTAAGACAACAGGCAGAAGGAAACCTCCAGCTGAACTTTGTACCAATTCCAACAGCGCTTGAAGTTTCTTAGACAGAACTCAGAGGAGGGGGTGAATCTGGAGTCCAGACACAGGCAGGCAAGGAGGAGGGAAACCTACCTAAAAGCCCTGCTTGCTTTCTCAGCTGCCAGGAGGCTGGTAGCCTGGGGCAAGTTCTCAGCCCTATTCACCCACTGCCTGGAAACTAACTTGCTGCTATTGTGGTGCGGGGCACAGTGGGAGTGAGACCGGCATTTTGGGTTGCATGGGAGCTGAATGAGGCCTGTAACTTCTGGTTTTCCCTCACTTCCCTGGCAACCTGAGTGATACAGCAGAGGCAGCCATAATCCTCCTGGGAATATAACTCCATTGACCTGGGAACCACAACCCCATCTACCACAGCAGCCACAGCAAGCCATGCCCAAGGAGAATCTGAGTTCAGGCATGCCTAACCCTGCCCCTACCTGATGGCCTTTCTGTACCCACCCTGGTAGCTGAAGACAAAGGTCATATTCTCTTGTGAGTTCTAGGGCCCTGCCCACCACCTGATTCTTCCTATGCTACCACAGCTGTTGCTCCTTTGAAAGCGTCACCTCCTGGCAGGAGGCCAACCAGCACAAAACTGGTGCAATAAACAACAATAATACAACTAAGAACCCTTACAGAGTCCCTTTCACTCCCCTACCGCTTCCATTAGAGCAGGTGCTGCTATCCACAGCTGAGCGACCCACAGATGCTGCACATCACAGGACTCTGCAGACACCTCCAAGTACCAGCCCAGAACCCAGGATCCCCACTGGGTGGCTAGATTCAGAAGAGAAATAACAATCACTACAATTCAGCTTTGAGGAAGTCACAACCCTGGGAAAAGAGGGAGAATACTACATCAAGGGAGTACCCCGTGGGACAAAATAATCTGAAGAGCAGCACTTGAGCTCCAGATCTTCCCTCTGACATAGCCTACCCAAATGAGAAGGAAACAAAACACTTCTGGTAATACGACAAAACAAGGTTCTTTAACACCTGGCAAAAATCACACTAGCTCACCAGAAATGGGTCCAAACCAATAAGAAATCCACTGATTTGCCAGAAAAAGAATTTAGAAAGTTGATTTAGTTAATCAAGAGAAAGGTGAAATCCAATTTAATAAAATTAAAAAGAGATACAATATATGATGGGGAAAATCTTCAGTGAAATAGCATAAAGAGCAACAAAAACTTCTGGAAATCAAGGTCACACTTAGAGAAATGTATAATGCACTGGAAAGTCTCAGCAATAGAACTGAACAATCAGAAGAAAGAACTTCAGAGCTTGAAGACAGGTTTTTAAATTAACCCAATCCAACAAAGACAAAGAAAAAAATTTACAAAAATGAACAAACACTCCCAGAAGTTTGGGATTATGTTAAACAACCAAACCTGAAGATAATTGGCATTCCTGAGGAAGAAGAGAAATCTAAAAGTTTGAGAAACATATTTGGGAGAATAATCAAGGAAAATTTTCCTGGCATTGCTAGAGATCTAGACATCCAAATACAAGAAGCTCAAATAACATCTGGGAAATTCATCACAAAAAGATCCTTGCCTAGGCACATAGTCATCAGGTTATCTAAAGTCAAGATGAAGGAAAAAATATTAAGAGCTGTGAGGCAAAAGCATGAAGTAATTTATAAAGAAAAAGCTATCAAATTAACAACAGATTTCTCAGCAGAAGCCCTATAAGCTACAAGGAATTGGAGCCCTAACTTCAGCCCCCTCAAACAAAACAATTATCAGCCAAGAATTTTGTTTCAAACAAAACTAAGCTTCACAAATAAAGGAAAAATACAGTCTTTTTAAGACAAATAAATGCTGAAAGAATATGCCACTATCAAGCCAGCACTACAAGAACTGCTACAAGGATCTCTAAATCTTGAAACAAATCCTTGAAATACATAAAAACAGAACTCCCTTAAAGCATAAATTTCACAGGACCCCACAAAATTGATAGACTGCTAGAAAGACTAATGAAGAAAAAAAGAGAGAAAAATCAAATAGACACAATAAAAAATGATAAAGGGGATAACACCACCGATCCCACAGAAATACAAACTAACATCAGAGAATACTACAAACACCTCTATGCAAATAAACTAGAAAATCTAGAAGAAATGGATAAATTCCTCGACACATACACCCTCCCAAAACTAAACTAGGAAGAAGTTGAATCTCTGAATAGACCAATAACAGGCTCTGAAATTGTGCCAATAATCAATAGCTTACCAACCAAAAAGAGTCCAGGACCAGATGGATTCACAGCTGAATTCTACCAGAGGTACAAGGAGGAACCACTACCATTCCTTCTGAAACTATTCCAATCAATAGAAAAAGAGGGAATCCTCCCTAACTCATTTTATGAGGCCAGCATCATCCTGATACCAAAGCAGGGCAGAGACACAACAAAAAAAGAGAATTTTAGACCAATATCCTTGATGAACATTGATGCAAAAATCCTCAATAAAATACTAGCAAACTGAATCCAGCAGCACATCAAAAAGCTTATCCACCATGATCAAGTGGGCTTCGTCCCTGGGAAGCAAGGCTGGTTCAATATATGCAAATCAATAAATCTAATCCAGCATATAAACAGAACCAAAGACAAAAACCACATGATTATCTCAATAGGTGCAGAAAAGGCCTTTGACAAAATTCAACAACGCTTCATGCTAAAAACTCTCAATCAATTAGGTATTGATGGGACGTATCTCAAAATAATAAGAGCTATCTATGACAAACCCACAGCCAATATCATACTGAATGGGCAAAACCTGGAAGCATTCCCTTTGAAAACTGACACAAGACAGGGATGCCCTCTCTCACCACTCCTATTCAACATAGTGTTGGAAGTTCTGGCCAGGGCAATTAGGCAGGAGAAGGAAATAAAGGGTATTCAGTTAGGAAAAGAGGAAGTCAAATTGTCCCTGTTTGCAGACCACATGATTGTATATCTAGAAAACCCCATTGTCTCAGCCCAAAATCTCCTTAAGCTGATAAGCAACTTCAGCAAAGTCTCAGGATACAAATCAATGTACAAAAATCACAAGCATTCTTATACACCAATAACAGACAAACAGAGAGCCAAATCATGAGTGAACTCCCATTCACAATTGCTTCAAAAAGAATAGAATACCTAGGAATCCAACTTACAAAGGACATGAAGGACCTCTTCAAGGAGAACTACAAACCACTGCTCAATGAAATAAAAGAGGATACAAACAAGTGGAAGAACATTCCATGCTCATGAGTAGGAAGAATCAATATCATGAAAATGGCCATACTGCCCATGGTAATTTACAGATTCAATGCCATCCCCATCAAGCTACCAATGACTTTCTTCACAGAATTGGAAAAAACTACTTCAAAGTTCATATGGAACCAAAAAAGAGCCCGCATCGCCAAGTCAATCCTAAGCCAAAAGAACAAAGCTGGAGTCATCACACTACCTGACTTCAAACTATACTACAAGCCTACAGTAACCAAAACAGCATGGTACTGGTACCAAAACAGAGATATAGATCAATGGAACAGAACAGAGCCCTCAGAAACATCGCCGCATATCTACAACTATCTGATCTTTGAGAAACCTGAGAAAAACAAGCAATGGGGAAAGGATTCCCTATTTAATAAATGGTGCTGGGAAAACTGGCTAGCCATATGTAGAAAGCTGAAACTGGATCCCTTCCTTACACCTTATACAAAAATCAATTCAAGATGGATTAAAGACTTAAACGTTAGACCTAAAACCCTAAAAACCGTAGAAGAAAACCTAGGCATTATCATTCAGGACATAGGCATGGGCAAGGACTTCATGTCTAAAACACCAAAAGCAATGGCAACAAAAGCCAAAACAACAACATCGTAAAACAAGCAAACAAGATATTCAGGCAACAAATAGCAAGATGAATAGAAAAGTACCTCACATATTAATACTAATTTTAAATATAAATGGCTTAAATGCTCCACTTAAAAGATACAGAATGGCAGAATGGGAAAGAATTCACCAACAAAATATCTGCTGCCTTTAAGAGACTCATGTAACATGTAAGAGCTCACATAAACTTAAGGTAAAGGGGTGGAAAAAGATATTCCATGCAAATGGGTACCAAAAGTGAGCAGGAGTAGCTATTCTTACCTCAGACCAAACAAACTTTAAAGCAGCAGCAGTTAAAAAAGACAAAGACATTATATAATGATAAAAGGGCTTGTCCAACAGGAAAGTATCACAGTCATAAATATATATGTACCTAACACTGGAGCTCTCAAATGTATAAAACAATTACTACTAGACATAAGAAATGAGATAGCAACACAATAATAGGGGGGACTTCAATACTCCACTGACAGTACTAGACAGGTCATCAAGACGGAAAGTCAACAAAGAAACAATGGATTTAAACTATAACCTACAACAAATGGACTTAACAGATATTTACAGAACATTCTACCCAACAACCACAGAATATACATTCTATTTTCAGAGCATGGAACATTCTCCAAGGTAGACCATATGATAGGCCATAAAACAAGTCTCAATAAATTTAAGAAAATTGAAATTATATCAAGTACTCTTTCTGACCCCAGTGGAATACAATTGAAAGTCGACTCCAAAAGGAACCTTCAAAACCATGCAAATACATGGAAATTAAGAAACCTGCTCCTGAATGAACGTTGGGTCAACAATGAAATCAAGATGGAAATTAATTCCTACAACTGAACAGTAATAGTGACACAACCTATTAAAACCTCTGGAATACAGAAAAGGTAGTATTAAGAGGAAAGTTCATAGCCTTAAATGCCTACCTCAAAAAGTCTGAAAGAGCACAGAAAATCTCAAGTCACACCTCAAAGAACTAGAGAAACAAAAATAGACCAAAACCAAACCCAGCAGAAGAAAAGAAATAACCAAGATCAGAGCAGAACTAAATGAAATTGAAACAAAAAATACGAAAGATAAATAAAACAAAAAGCTGAGTCTTTGAAAAGATAAATAAAATTGATAGACCATTAGCAAGATTAACCAAGAAAAGAAGAGAAAAGATCCAAAATAAGCTCATTTAGAAACAAAACAGGAGACATTACAATCAACACCACAGAAATACAAAAGATCATTCAAGGCTACTGTGAACACCTTTACATGTGTAAACTAGAAAATCTAGAGAAGATGGATAAATTCCTGGAAATATATAACCCTTCTAGCTTAACCCAGGAAGAATTAGAAACCCTGAACAGACCAATAACAAGCGGCGAGATAGAAATGGGAATAAAAAAACTGCCAACCATAAAAACTCCAGGAACAGACAGATTCACAGCTGAATTCTATCAGACATTCAAAGAAAAGTTGGTACCAATCTTACTGACACTATTCCACAAGGTAGAGAAAGAGGGAATCCTCCCTAAATCATTCTATGAAGCCAATATCCCCCTAGTATCAAAACCAGGAAAGGATGTAGAAAAAAAACCCTGATGAATATAGATGCAAAAATCCTTAACAAAATATTAGCTAACCAAATCAAACAGCATATCAAAAAGATAATCAACCATGATCAAGTGGGTTTCATATCAGGGATGCAGTGATCGATGGTCATGTCAATACATGCACAAAAAGCATTTGACAAAATTCAGCATCCCTTTGTGGTTAAAACCTTCAGCAAAATCGGCATACAAGGGACATACCTTAATGTAATGAAAGCCATCTATGAGAAACCTACAGCCAACATAATACTGAATGAAGTTAAAGCATTCTCTTTGAGAAGTGGAATGAAACAACAATGCGCACTCTCACCACTCCTATTCAATGTAGTACTGGAAGTCTTAGCCAGAGCAATCAGACAAGAAAAAGAAATAAAGGGCATCCACACTGGTAAAGAGGAAGTCAAATAGTTGATTGTTGTTGTTTGCTGATGACACAAATACCTAGAAAACCCTAAGGACTCCTCCAAAAAGCTCCTAGAACTGATAAATGTATTCAGCAAAGATTCAGAGTACTAAATTAATGTACACAAATCAGTAGCTCTCCTATACACAAATAGCGACCAAGCTGAGAATGAAATCAATAACTCAATCCCTTTTACAATAGCTGCAAAACAACAACAATAACAAAAAAGCAAACTTAGGAATATACCTAACCAAGGAGGTGAAAGACCTATACAAGGAAAACTACAAAACACTGCTGAAAGAAATCATATATGACACAAACAAATAGGAACACATCCCATGCTCATGGAAGGGTAGAATCAATATTGTGAAAATGACCATGCTGCCAAAAGCAATCTGCAATCAATGTGATTCCCATCAAAATACCACCATAATTCTTCACAGAACTAGAAAATACAGTTCTAAAATTCATATGGAACCAAAAAAGAGCCTGCATAGCCAAAGCAAGGCTAAGCAAAAAGAACAAATCTGGAGGCATCATATTACCTAACTTCAAACTTTACTATAAGGCCATAGTCACCAAAATAACATGAACTGGCACATAGACCAAGAGAATAAAAATAGAGAACCCAGAAATAAACTGAAGTACTTATAGCCAACTAATCTTTGATAAAGCCAACAAAAACATAAAGTGGGAAAGAACACCCTATTCAACAAATGGTGCTGGGATAATCAGCAAGCCAAACGTAGAAGAATGAAACTGGATTCTCATCTCTCACCTTATACAAAAATCAACTCGAGATGGATCACAGAGTTAAATCTAAGACCTGAAACCATAAAAATTCTAGAAGATAACATCGTAAAAGCCCTTGTAGACATTTGCTTATGCAAAGACTTCATGACCAATAACCCAAAAGAAAATGCAACAAAAACAATGATAAATAGGTGGGACTTAATTAAACGAAAAAGTTTCTGCACAGCAAGGGAAACAATCAGCAGAGTAGACAGATAAGCCACAGAGTCGGAGAAAATTTTCATATCCAGCAAAGGACTAATATCCAGAATCTGTGAGGAACTCAAACAAATTAGCAATAAAAAAACAAACAATCACATCAAAAAATGACTAAGGACATGAATAGAAAATTCTCAGAAGAAGATATACAAATGGCCAACAAACATATGGAAAAATGCTCAACATCACTAATGATTAGGGCAATGCAAATCAAAACCACAATGTGATACTGCATTATTCCTGCAAGAATGGCCATAAAAAAAAATAATAATAGCCTTTGGCGGGGATGCAGTGAAAAGAGAACACTTTTACACTGCTGGTGGGAATGTAAACTAGTACAACCACTATGGAAAACAGTGTGGAGATTCCTTAAAGAACTAAAAGTAGAACTAACATTTGATCCAGCAATCCCACTACGGGGTATGTGCCCAGAGAAAAAGAAATCATTATATGAAAAGGATACTTGCATATGCATGTTTACAGCAGCATAATTCACAATTGTAACAATATGAAACTAGCCCAAATGCCCATCAATCAACAAGTGGATAAATAAATCATTTTATATATATATATAAAATACCATGAAATAGTATTCAGCCATAAAAAGGAAGAAAATAATGGCATTCACAGCAAGGTGGATGGTATTGGAGACCATTATTCTAAGCGAGGTAACTCAGGAATGGAACACCAAACACGATATCTTCTCACTTGTAAGTAGGAGCTAAGCTATGAGGATGCAAAGACTGAATAATGATACAATGGATTTTGGGGACTTGGGGGAAAGTGTTGGGGAGGGTGATGGATAAAAGACTAAAATTGGATACAATGTATACTGCTTGGGTGACGAGTGCACCAAAATCTCACAAATCACTACTAAAGAACTAACTCATGTAGCCAAATGCCACCTGTTTCTCAAAAACCTATGGAAATAAATAAAATAAAATAAAATAAAATAAAATAAAAAATAGATTATATCAGTGAATGGCCTGCATTTTAAAGGAGCAGGCTTAATTGTCTGGAAAGGCAATGGGGAGAAAAGAGAACTGTTGTACCTGAGATGGGAGAGAACAATAGCTCCCTAGGCAAGAAAAAGTTACATATTTGGCAAAAGCCAAGTTCCAGTGAAGGAGAATAGGTACAGGGATTGCTCTGAGAAGTTGTTTGGGAGACTGGAGAATTTGCCGTACATGAAGACTACAATGAGTTGTGTTTAAGAGTCTGGTGCTTTGGAATCAGAAAGTTTGAGTTTAAATCTTTATTGTGTGATTTGGTACATTTATGAACTTTGCCAGCTTATGTAACTTCTTTGGTGGAAATTCCTGAGAACACAAGGGAAGAGTGTGGGAAGTAAGGTAGGAGTGGAAAGCCAGATGAGTTCAAGGAGGTACAGTGCATTACTGGGGATGACAGAACAATAGAAAGGTGGCCAGGTGGGCTTACACTGTGGCCACTGACTGATGAAAACAGTAATAAGCAGCCTTGTGTATGATTTCAACAGTCTATTTGAGAAGGGTGACTACTGGGTCTAATGGCTAGAGGATTTAGTGCACAAATACTTGGATGATATCTATTTTTGCAGCTGTGGTCTAAATGTACAGGACAGTCAGAAAATGAGAAGTATGTGTCAAGGGAGAGACAGATGTAATGATAAAAAGTCATAGTGATTGAGGAGAAGAATGAAATAAGGAGCTGATTTTATGCATTTGTTTCACAAAATCAGGGGACACACTCAAGACAGCTCTGAAAACAAAGATATGGCCTTTTACAACCATCTAGATTAAAAAAGGTTATTTCTGCTAGGATTTGTCACAAAGAATTACATGTTTTACTCAAACTTTAAAAGCACAGTTAATCTCACTCTATTTTTCTCATTTCCAATGGAGAAAAATTTCAATTTACTGCTTTGCAATATGAAGAGTGTGATATTTAATTTCACAGTAAATGAGTTTTCTATTTTCAGATAATATTCATTTTTTGAGGTTTTTCTTCTAAAGACATTATAAAACCATATCACAACATTTTCCCCCATAATAGTCATGAAATATGCTTCCTAACTTTGTGCACATCTGGGATGGAGTTATCCTGAGGGATGGAGTCTCTATGCTTTGCAGAGTGGGTACTGAGATTGCCCTTCAGAGCACACAGCTTTTTTGGCAGCATCCTTGCTATTATACTAGACATTAGTCACAACAATGACATTCACAAGATGGAAATATCTATGCTCACTAAAGACTGGTTCATTGGAATACTATTACCAGAATTATTTGCCAGTCAGCATCTGCCTGTCTATAGACTAAATATAGTAATGCTAATAATAAAAACAATGGACATTTTTATTGGCCTTTGGAGTTTCCAAATGCCATCATATATTTCATTTTATTTGATCCTCAGAAAATCTCATCAATTAGGTGAGATTATTATTTCAGTTTTACAGCAATCTGAATATCAACTCCATAAGTTGTTAATATGGAATTAATAACCAATATATATAAGTAACTTAAGTAACTGCTAGTGGGTGATTGGGTAGGGTTTCCAATTAACTTGTTAAGTTTTAACTTTTTTGTTACATAGCTTCTTTAGAAATATAACAGAGACAAATTGGGTATAATTTTAACATTAAGATTAAGTGTACTATTTTTTAAATTGATTTGATATGGTTATATGGATAGTAATCAACCAAGATTTTAAAAAAATTTTTTAATTGACAAATCATAATTGACAAATTAACAAATAATAATTGACAAATAATGTGTATATATTCGTGGAGTGTGGTGCGAAGTTTTGATATAAGTATACAGTGTGAAATCATTAAATCAAGCTAATTAACACATCCGTCACCTCACTTATCATTTTTGTGGTGAGACATTTGAAATTTGCTGTCTTAGCAATTTAGAAATATACATTATTATTAGCTATAGTAACCATGCTTGCAATATATCTCAAAAACTTACTCCTCCTAACTGAAATTTTATATCCTTTGGTTAATAAACACCCATTTGATAATCACCATTCTAACAGGTGTGAGATGATACCTTATTGTGGTTTTAATTTGCATTTTTCTAATGATTAGTGATGCTGAGTATGTTTTCATGTACCTCCTGGCCATTTGTATGTCTTCTTGTGAGAAATATCTGTTCAGGTCGGTTGTCCATTTTTTACTTGGGTTATTTGTTTTCTTGCTATTGAGTTACATAAGTTTCTTATATACATTGGTTATTAATTCCTTATTCCATTCTCCCATTCTGTGGGTTATTGCTTCACAACAAAGTGAAGAAATGGAAGAATGGGAGTTGTTAATTGTTTCCTCTGCTATGTAGATGCTTTTTAGTTTGATGTCATCCTATTTGTCTATTTTTACTTTTGTTGCTTGTGGTTTTGGAATTATGTTTAAAAAGTTGTTGCCCAAACTACTGTTGTGAAATTTTCCCCTATGTTTTTTTTCTAGTAGTTTCAGGTTTTATATTTAAGTTTTTAATCTCTTTTGAGTTTTTTAAAATATAATGTGAGACAAATGTCCAATATTATTCTTCTGCATGTGGATATTCAGTTTTCCCAACGTTGTTTATTGAAGAGACCGTCCTTGTCCCATTGTGTGTTCTCGGCAATTTTATAAAAAGTGAATTGACTACAAATGCACATGTTTATTTCTGGGATTTCTATTTTGTTCTGTTGGTCTATGTGTCTTTTTAAATGCCAGTACAATGATGTTTTGATTATATTCACTTTATAATATGACTTGAAAACTAAGGATGTGATGCCTCCATTTTTGTTATTTTTGTTAAGTTTGGTTATTCAGGGTTTTTTTTTGTTTCATATAAATTTCAGAATATATTTTGTTTTCTGTGAAAAATGACATTGGAATATTTTGTTTGTTTGTTTGAGATGGAGTCTCGCTCTGTTGCCCAGGCTGGAGTGCAGTGGCACAATCTCGGCTCACTGCAATTTCTGCCTCCTGGGTTCAAACAATTCTCCTGCCTCAGCCTCCAAAGTAGCTGAGACTATGGGCGCACACCGGCTACATTTTTGTATTTTAGTAGAGACGGGGTTTCATCGTGTTGCCCAGGCTGGTTGCAAACTCCTGAGCTCACGCAATCCACCCACCTTGGCCTCCCAAAGTGCTGAGATTACAGGCATGAGCCACCATGCCCACCTGGAAATTTGATAGCAATTGCATTGACTGTGGTTTGCTTTGGGAAGTATGGACATTTTCAGGATATTGATTTTTCTAATCCATAAACATGGGATACATTTCAATTTATTTATGTTTTCTTCATTTTTCTTTCATCAGTGTATTACAACTTTCAGTATACAGGTCTTTTACCTCCTTGGTTAAAATTACATCTAAATATTTAATTTTTTAATTGTAAATGAGATTTTCTTACTTTCTTTTTATATTGTTTATTACTAGTGTATAGAAATGATACTAATTTTGTACATTGGTTCTGGGGCCTGCATTTACTGACTTCATTTATCAGTTCTAAGAGTTTCAGGTAGTCTTTAGTGTTTTGTATGTATATGATTATATCACTAGCAAATATAGACATTTTAACTTCTTCCTTTCTTATTAGGATGCCTTCCATTTTTTCTCTTGTCTGATTGCTCTGGCTACATTTTCTAGTACTATGTTTAAGTGGTGAGAGTAAGAATTCTTGGTCTTTTCCCTTATCTTAGAGGAAAAGCTTTCAACTTTTCATTGTTGAGAATGATGTTAGCTATAGGTTTGCAGTATATGGCCTTTATTACATTGATGTACATTCGTCTATACCTTATCTGTTGAAAGTTTTTTTTAATCATGAAAGCATATTGAATGTTGTCAAACGTGTTGTATACATCTATTGAGATGATTATTTTTATTATCCATTTTTAAAATGTGGTGTTCCACATTTTTATGTTGAAACATTTTTGCCTCACAGTGATAAATCCCACTTGATCATGGTGAATAATCATTTTAATGAGCTATTGGCTTCAATTTGTTAGTATTTTGTTGAGGATATTTGTATATATGTTCTTCAGGGACATTGGCCTGTAATTTTCTTTTCTAAAAGTGTTTTGTTTTTTTTGGCTTTGGAATCACCATAATGCTGGCCTTGTAAAATGCATTTGGAAATATTCCATCCTTTGAATTTTTGGAATAGTTTGAGAAAAAGTGTTATTAGTTCGATTTTAAATGCATGCTAGAATTCAGCAGTGTAGTAATTTGGTTCTTAGTTTCCCTTAATGGGAGACTTTTTATTACTGACTCAATATCCTTACTTGTTATTGGTTTGTTCAGATGTTCTTTGTCTTCATGTTTCAGCCTTAGGTTGCATGGGTCTAGGAGTTCATGTATTTTTTGTAGATTTTTCAATTTGTTGGCAATATAATTAGAGTTTCTTATAATCCTTTGTATTTCTGTGTTGTCAGTTGTAATGTCTCTTCTTTCATTTCTGATAAATTTATTTGAATCTTTTCTCTTTTTTTCTAGTTAGTGTAACTAAGGGTTCATCATTTTTCTTTTTTTTTTTTCAAGAAATCAAATCAATTTCACTGATGTTTTTTCTACTGTTTTTCTAATCTCTAGTCCATTTATTTCTGCTTTGATCTTTGTTATTTCTTTTTTATTTTATTTTATATTTTTATTATACTTTAAGTTCTAGGGTACATGTGCACAACGTGCAGGTTTGTTACATAGGTATACATGTGCCATGTTGGTTTGCTGCACCCATCAACATCTAACATTTAAGTCTTTAATCCATCTTGAATTAATTTTTGTATAAGGTATAAGGAAGGGATCCAGTTTCAGCATTATACATATGGCTAGCCAGTTTCCCCAGCACCATTTATTAAATAGGGAATCCTTTCCCCATTTCTTGTTTTTGTCAGGTTTGTCAAAGATCAGATGGTTATAGATGTGTGGTGCTATTTCTGAATCCTCTCTTCTGTTCCATTGGTCTATATCTCTGTTTTGGTACCAGTACCATGCTGTTTTGGTTACTGTAGCCTTGTAGTATAGTCTGAAGTCAGATAGCATGATGCCTCCAGCTTTGTTCTTTTGGCTTAGGATTGTCTTGGCAATGCAGGCTCTCTTTTGGTTCCATATGAACTTTAAAGTAGTTTTTTCTGTCTGTGAAGAAAGTCATTGGTAGCTTGATGGGGATGGCATTGAATCTATAAATTACCTTGGTCAGTATGGCCATTTTCACGATATTGATCCTTCCTAACCATGAACATGGAATGTTCTTCCATTTGTTTGTGTCCTCTTTTATTTCGTTGAGCAGTGGTATGTAGCTCTCCTTGAAGAGGTCCTTCACATCTCTTGTAAGTTGGATTCCTGGGTATTTTATTCTCTTTGAAGCAATTGTGAATGGGAGTTCACTCATGATTTGGCTCTCTGTCTGCGATTGGTGTATAGGAATGCTTGTGACTTTTGTACATTGATTTTGTACCCTGAGACTTTGCTGAAGTTGCTTATCAGCTTAAGGAGATTTTGGGCTGAGAAGATGGGGTTTTCTAAATACACAATCATGTCATCTGCAAACAAGGACAATTTGACTTCCCCATTTCCTAATTGAATACCCTTTATTTCTTTCTTTTGCCTGATTGCCCTGGCCAGAACTTCCAGCACTATGTTGAACAGGAACGGTGAGAGAGGGTATCCTTGTCTTGTGCCAGTTTTCAAAGGGAATGCTTCCAGTTTTTGCCCATTCAGTATGATATTGGCTGTGGGTTTGTCATAAATAGCTCTTATTACTTTGAGATACATTCCATTAATACCTAGTTTATTGAGAGTTTTTAGCCTGAAGGCTGCTGAATTTTGTCAAAGGCCTTTTCTGCATCTATGGAGATAATCATGTGGTTTTTGTCTTTGGTTCTGTTTATGTGATGGATTACGTTTATTGATTTGCATATGTTGAACCAGACTTGCATCCCAGGGATGAAGCCTACTTGATCATGGTGGATAAGCTTTTTGATGTGCTGCTGAGTTTGGTTTGCCAGTATTATATTGAGGATTTTCTCATCAATGTTCATCAGGGATATTGGTCTAAAATTCTCTTTTTTTGTTGTGTCTCTGCCAGATTTTGGTATCAGGATGATGCTGGCCTCATAAAATGAGTTAGGGAGGATTCCCTCTTTTTCTGTCGATTGGAATAGTTTCAGAAGGAATGGTACCAGCTCTTCTTTGTACCTCTGGTAGAATTTGGCTGTGAATCCATCTGGTCCTGGACTTTTTTTGGTTTGTAGACTATTAATTATTGCCTCAATTTCAGAGCCTGTTATTGGTCTATTCAGAGATTCAACTTCTTCCTGGTTTAGTCTTGGAAGGGTGTATGTGTCCAGGAATTTATCCATTTCTTCTAGATTCTCCAGTTTATTTGCATAGAGATGTTTATAGTATTCTCTGATGGTAGTTTGTGTTTCTGTGGGATTGGTGGTGATATCCCCTTTTTCATTTTTTATTGCATCTATTTGATTCTTCTCTCTTTTCTTCTTTATTAGTCTTGTTAGTGGTCTATCAAGTTTGTTGATTTTTTCAAAAAATCAGCTCCTAGATTCATTGATTTTTTTGAAGCGTTTTTTTTTGCTTGTAAAATCTACCTTTATTCATTAAAATAATGCATTTTGCCAATTTGTGGTTATTTATAAATGTTGGCTGAAGGAATATTCAACTTCTTCATTCACATTTTATGGCTGGAGCAAGTTTTGCTCTCTGGGAAGTAGAAACTCTCTTGGGTGGAAGCAGAGTAGCCGAGTGAGGCTGTCTTTCTTATTGTCTCTGTGAGGGAGATCCAGTGGGCCCTATCTATGGTGTTTGCCCACAAATCATGATTTCGGCCTGAGGTCCCTGTGAGTAAGAAGAGTGAGGAGTTTTACTAGCCACAGTGAAATGATAGTGGGAAACATCCAGGTGCAATGCTGATTTGATAGTCACAGAGATTTGTTCAGAAATCCGGCAATTAGGAATGTGAAGGTTAGCATAAGCACAACAGAGGTCAAAAGGACAGTAGGGAGCTGTCTTATATTTTTTTGTATCTCTGTCTCCTTCAGTTCTGCTCTGATCTTAGTTATTTCTTACCTTCTACTAGCTTTTGAATTTGTTTGCCCTTACTTCTCTAGTTCTTTAAATTGTGATGTAAGGATGTCGATTTTAGATCTTTCTTGCTTTCTTTCGTGAGCATTTAGTGCTATACATTTCCCTCTGCACACTTCTTTAAATGTGTCCCAGAGATTCTGGTACATTGTGTCTTTATTCCGTTGGTTTCAAAGAACATCTTTATTTCTGCCTTGATTTCATTATTTACTTTAAGTGAGTTCTTTAATCCTGAGCTCTAATTTGATTGCACTGTGGTCTGGGAGACAGTTTGTTGTGATTTCTTTTCTTTTACATTTGTGGAGGAGTGCTTTAATTCCAATTATGTGGTCAATTTTAGAATAAGTGTGATATGGTGCTGAGAAGCATATATATTCTGTTGATTTGGGGTGGAGAGTTGTGTAGATGTCTATTAGGTCTGCTTGGTGCAGAGCTGAGTTCAAGTCCTGGATATCCTTGTTAACCTTCTGTCTTGTTCTGTCTAATATTGACAGTGGGGTGTTAAAGTCTTTCATTATTATTGTGTGGGAGTCTAAGTCTGTTTGTAGGTCTCTAAGGACTTGCTTTATGAATCTGGGTGCTCCTGTATTGGGTGCATATATATTAAGGATAGTTAGCTCTTCTTGTTGAATTGATCCCTTTACCATTATGTAATGGCCTTCTTTGTCTCTTTTGATCTTTGTTAGTTTAAAGTCTGTTTCATCAGAGACTAGGATTACAATTCCTGCTTTTTTTGGCTTTCCATTTGCTTGGTAGATCTTCCTTGATCCCTTTATTTTGAGCCTATGCGTGTCTCTGCACGTGAGATGAGTCTCCTCATCTCACTAATGGGTCTTGGCTTTTTATCCAATTTGCCAGTCCATGTCTTTTAATTGGAGCGTTTAGCCCATTTACATTTAAGGTTAATATCGTTATGTGTGAATTTGATTCTGTCATTATGATGCTAGCTGCTTATTTTGCCCGTTAATTGATGCAGTTTCTTCATAGCATTGGTGGTCTTTACAATTTGGCATGTTTTTGCAGTGGCTGGTACCAGTTGTTCCTTCCCATGGTTTAGTGCTTCCTTCAGGAGCTCTTGTAAGGCAGGCCTGGTGGTAACAAAACCTCTCAGCGTTTGCTTGTCTGTAAAGGATTTTATTTCTCCTTCACTTATGAAGCTTAGTTTCGCTGGATATGAAATTCTGGGGTGAAAATTCTTTTCTTTAAGAATGTTGAATATTGGCCCCCACTCTCTTCTGGCTTGTGGGGTTTCTGCTGAGAGATCCACTGTTAGTCTGATGGGCTTCCATTTGTGGGTAACCCGACCTTTCTCTCTGGCTGCCCTTAACATTTTTTCCTTCATTTCAACTTTGATGAATCTGACAATTATGTGTCTTGAGGTTGCTCCTCTTGAGGAGTATCTTTGTGGTGTTCTCTGTATTTCCTGAATTTGAATGTTGGCCTGCCTTGCTAGATTGGGGAAGTTCTCCTGGATAATATCCTGCAGAGTGTTTTCCAACTTGGTTCCATTCTCCCCATCACTTTCAGGTACACCAATCAGACGTAGATTTGGTCTTTTCACATAGTCCCATATTTCTTGGAGGCTTTGTCTGTTTCTTTTTACTCTTTTTTCTCTGAACTTGTCTTCTCGCTTTATTTCATTAATTTGATCTTCAATCACTGATACCTTTTCTTCCACTTGATCGAATTGGCTATTGAAGCTTGTGCATGTGTCACAAAGTTCTTGTGCCATGGTTTTCAGCTCCATCAGGTCATTTAAGGTCTTCTCCACACTGTTTATTCTAGTTAGCCATTTGTCTAACCTTTTTTCAAGGTTTTTAGCTTCCTTGCGATGGGTTAGAACATGCTCCTTTAGCTCAGAGAAGTTTGTTATTACTGAACTTCTGAAACCTACTTCTGTTAACTCATCAAAGTCATTCTCTGTCCAGCTTTGTTCTGTTGCTGGCAAGGAGCTGTGATCCTTTGGAGGAGAAGAGGCGCTCTGATTTTTAGAATTTTCCACTTTTCTGCTCTGGTTTCTCCCCATCTTTGTGGTTTTATCTAGTTTTGGTCTTTGATGTTGGTGACCTACAGATGGGGTTTTGGTGCAGATGTCTTTTTTGTTGCTGTTATTGCTATTCCTTTCTGTTTGTTAGTTTTCCTACTAACAGCCAGGTCCCTCAGCTGCAGGTCTATTGGAGTTTGCTGGGGGTCCACTCCAGACCCTCTTTGCCTGGGTATCACCAGTAGTGGCTGCAGAATTGCAAAGATTGCAGAATAGCAAATATTGCTGCCTGATCTTTTCTCTGGAGCCTTCGTCCCAGAGGGGCATCTGCCTGTATGAGGTGTCTATCGACCCCTACTGGGAGGTGTCTCCCAGTTAGGCTACACGGGGGTCAGGGACCCACTTGAGGAGGCAGTCTGTCTGTTCTCAGAGCTCAAACACTGTGCTGGGAGAGCCACTGCTCTCTTCAGAGCTGTCAGACAGGGACATTTAAGTCTGCAGAAATTGTCTTCTGCCTTTTGTTCAGCTATACCCTGCCCACAGAGGTGGAGTCTGTAGAGGCAGTAGGCCTTGCTGAGCTGTGATGGGCTCTGTCCAGTTCCAGCTTCCTGGCCACTTTGTTTACCTACTCAAGCCTCAGCAATGGTGGACACTCCTCCCTCAGCCAGGCTGCCATCTTGCCATTTGATCTCAGACTGCTGCGCTAGCAGTGAGCAAGGCTCCTTGGGCGTGGGACCCACTGAGCCAGGCATGGGAGATAATCTCCTTGCCTGGAAGTTGCTAAGACCTTGGGAAAAGCACAGTATTTGGGTGGGAGTGTCCTGTTTTTCCAGGTACAGTCTGTCATGGCTTCCCTTGGCTAGAAAGGGAAACCTCCCAACCCCTTACACTTCCCAGGTGAGGTGACGCCCCACTCTGCTTCAGCTTGCCTTCTGTGGGCTGCCCCGACTGTCCAACCAGTCCCAATGAGATGAACCAGATACCTCATTTGGAAATGCAGAAATCACCCGTCTTCTGCGTCGATTATGCTGGGAGCTGCAGACCGGAGCTGTTCCTATTCAGCCATCTTGGAATGGAATCTGATCTTTATTATTTCCTTCCTTTTCTAAATTTGGGTTTAGTTTATTCTTCTTTTTCTAGTTCTTTGAGTTATAATTTAGATTTATTTGAGATCTTCCTTCTTTTTCCACATAGGTGTTTATTGCTATAAATTTCTATCTTAGAACTCCTTTTTTTCTGTGCTCTGTAATATTCAGTTTGTTGTTTTCATTTTTATTTGGCTCAAGGTATTTTTAATTCAGCTTTTATTCTGTGACCCATTGGTTGTTTAAGAGTGTATTGTTTCATTTCCAAATATTTGTGTGCTTTCTAAGCTTTCTCCTGTTATGGATGTCTAGTTTCATGCTATTGTGATCCAAAAAGATACTTTATATGCTTTTGATTCTGTTAAATTTATTATGGTTTGTTTTGTGGCCTAACATATAATCTGTCCTGGAGAAAGTTCTGTGTGTACTTGAGAAGACTGTATATTCTGCTTCTGTTGGATGGAGTGTTTCATATATGTTTGTTAGGTCCATTTAGTTAAAAGTGTAAATCGAATCTATCATTTTCTTACTGATTTTCAATGTAGATGACTTGTACATTTTTGAAAGTGTGGACTTTCTTTGGAACTCCTTTACTATTATAGTATTGCAGTCTATCTTTCCTTCCAGATCATTTAATAATTGCTTTATGTATTTAAGTGCTTCAATATTGGGTGCATATATTGTACAGTTGTTATGTCCTATTGATGAATTAACCCCTTTAACATTATGTAATAAAATGTTGTCTCTTTCATAGTTTTTGACTTAAATCTTATTTTATCTGAGATAAAAATAGCTACCCCTGCTCTCTTTTGGTTGCCATTTACATGGAATATCTTTTTCTATCCCTTCACTTTATACTATGTGTGTTCTTACTATTAATGCATATCACTTATACCTAGCATATAGTTGGTTCTAGCTTTTAAAAAATTTATTCAGCCACTATCTGTCTTTTTATTTAAAAATTTAATTCATTTGTATTCTAGGTAATTATTGATAGGTAAGAACTTATTACTGCCATTTTGTAATGCTGTTAAAGAATTCTTGCTTGAAAATATTTTTTCTTTAAAATTTAAAATATATCATTTCACTCTTTCCTGGTCTGCAGGATTTGCTGTTGAGAAATCTGCTGATAGCTGTGTTGGGGTTACCTTGATTGTGATGGTTCTTATGTCTTGCTACTGTCAGTATTCTTTCTTTGTTTTTGATTTTTTATAATTTGATTGTGATGTATCTTGGTAAACTTCTCTTTGGATTGAATATGATTGGTGACTTGAGTTTCTTATACCTGGATAGTCACATTTTTCTCCAGATTTGGGAAATTTTTAGCCATTATTTTCTAAATATATTTTCTAGGCCTTTCTCTCTCTCTTATCCTTTTTTTGAGTTCTTATTGTGCAATTATTAGTTTGCTTGATGCTGTCCCATAATTCCTGTAGGCCTCCCTGCTTCATTTTTTTCTCCCTTGGTTGGATAATTTTTAATCTCCTATCTTTGAGGACACCAATTCTTTCTTCTATGGGATCAAGTCTGCTTTTGAAGCTTTGTACTGAATTTTTCATTTCAGTTATACTTTTTTAACTCTAGATTTTCTGTTTTTTATTAATGTTTATTATTGCCAAACTTTTTATTTTGTTCATGAGTTGTTTTCTAAATTTTATTTGATTTTCTATCCATATATTCTTAGAGTTTCCTGAATTCCTGTAAGAGGATTATTTTCATTATTTGTCAGCTGTTTCATAGATCTCCATTTCTTCCAGAGAAAATTATTGTAGCATTATTAGTTTCTTTTGGAGGTGTCCTATTTCCTGGATTTTTAATAATCCTGTTCTTACATTAATGCCTGCACATTTGAAAAGATGACTACCTCTTCTGGCCTTTGAAGGTGTTCTTTGGTGTGATACACCTTTAATATTAGTCTAGCCTGGGATTCTTGTTGGGTCAGCTGGTAGCAATCCTTCATAGGCAGACCTTAGTGTTGGGTTCTCTAGTATGGCTGGGTTACTTTTTGTCCTCTGAGGTTTAATGATACTTCTGGCTGTGCTCCATGGTCCAGTGAGACCACTGGCTGGACTCTGACATTAAATGGAGCTACCAACTGAACTCTGCAGTTGTCTCTGGCCAGGGAGGGATGCATGTTGTCTTTTCTGGCTAGGCAGTACTGTTGTTTTGAATCTGGAGTTAGGCAGGGCCATGTATTGGGCTCCAAGCCTGACTGAAGCTTCTGGGATTGCTGCTTAGCTATATGGTGTGGGCAGGGCCAGAGACATTTATGCACTTGGTCTTGCCTCCCAGCCTGGGCAGCCTTAAACAAAGAACCAAGAGTTGGTGGAGTCACCCCTCAGCATCTAGGGTTAGGTGGGGCCAAATGCTTCCTTTATGTGTAATTACTGACCTGCAATTACCTCCTGGCCTGGAAGAGACTTAACTAGCCTTTGGTCATTTTATAATTGGGTTATTTTAAATCTAAATTATTATTCATTCTCTACTTTCCAGGTAATAGAACATTTAGTCTTTTATTACATACGAGTTCAAATTAGCTTTGTGATGAAAAAAGTCACTAACATGTCAGGCTGTCTTAGGCAAGCAATTGACCTTTGGATATTTCTTCTTGCCCAAGTGCTGGAAAAAAGAAGAAGGTTTGGCTGCTTGTGGAAATTATTTATCTGAGGCAGAGCAGTTACCAAGCATATTAAGTGAATCAATTTTCTTCAGTGTGCTTATTGGTCCAAAAAAACTTTTATTTCCTTCATATTTGGAAGGATAATGAGATAATGGCACTAATACCTGGCTGCCTTCAGTGAAATTTCTGATCAAAAGTAGTTTGGTGATATGGTTGGCTATGTACCCACCTAAATGCCATCTTGAATTGTACTTCCCATAATCCCCACATGTCATGGGAGGGAACCTGTGGGAGGTAATTGAATCATGGGGGTGGTTACCCCCGTGCTGCTGATCTTGTGATAGTGAGTGAGTTCTCACAAGACTTGATGGTTTTATAAGGGGCTTTTTCATTTTTTGCTCAACACTTCTCCTTCCTGCCACCATGTGAAGAAGGAGACCTGATGGTTTTATAAGGGGCTTTTCCCCCTTTTGCTTGGCGCTTCTCCTTCCTGCCACCAAGTGTTTGCTTTGCCTTTTGTCATGATTGTAAGTTTCTTGAGATCTCCCCAGGCATGCTGAACTGAGGTCAATTAAACCTTTTTCCTTTATAAATTACCCAGTCTCAGGGGTATGTCTTTATTAGCAGCATGGGAATGGACTGATAGTAAATTAGTATTAGTAGAGTGAGGGGCTGCTGTAAAGATACCTGAAAATGTGGAAGCAACGTTGGAACTGGATAACAGGCAGGCAGAGGTTGAAACAGTTTGAAGGGCTCAGAAGAAGACAGGAAAATGTGAGAAAGTCTGGAACTTCCTAAAGACTTGGAGGGCTCAGAAGACAGGAAGATGTGGGAAAGTTTGGAACTTACTAGAGACTTGTTGAATGGCTTTGGCCAAAATGATATTGGTCAAAATCAGTGATATGAACAATAAAGTTCAGGCTGAGGTGGTCTCAGATCGAGATGAGGAACTTATTGGGAATTGGAGCAAAGGTGACTCTTATTACACTTTAGCAAAAAGACTAGCAGCATTTTGCCCCTGCCCTAGAGATCTGTGGAACTTTAAATCTGGCAGAAGAAATTTCTAAGTGGCAAACCATTCAAGAGGAAGCAGAGCATAAAAGTTTGGAAAATTCATAGTCTGATGATGCAATAGAAAAGAATAAGTATTTTTTTTTCTGCGGAGAAATTCTAGCTGGCTGCAGAAATTTGCATAAGTAACAAGGAGCTGAATGTTAATCACCAAGACAATGGGGAAAATGTCTCCAGGGCATTTCAGAGACCTTTGTGGCAGCCCCTCCCATCACAGGCCCAGAGGCCTAGGAGAAAGAAATGGTTTCATGGGCCAAGGGCCCTTCTGCTTTGTGCAGCCTAGGGACTTAGTGCCCTGTAACCCAGCTGCTCCAGCTGTGGCTAAAAGGGGCCAAGGTACAGCTCAGGCTGTGGCTTCAGACAGTGGAAGCCCCAAACATTGGCAGCTACTAAGTGGTGTTGAGCCTGCAGGTACACAGAAGTCAAGAATTGAGGTTTGGGAACCTGCACCTAGATTTCAGAGGATGTATGTAAATGCCTGGATGTCTAGGCCAACGTGTGCTGCAGGGCAGAATCCTCATGGAGAACATCTGCCAGGGCAGTGTGGAAGGGAAATATGGGGTGGGAGCCCCCACACAGAGTCCCCACTGGGGCACTTCCAAGTGGAACTCTGAGAAGAGGGCCACTGTCCTCCAATCCCCAGGATAAAAGATGCACCAACAGCTTTCACTATGTACCTGGAAAAGCCACAGATACTTAACACCATCCTATGAAAGCCGTGGGAGAGCTGTACCCTGCAAAGCCACAAGGGTGGAGCTAACCAAGGCCATGGGAGACCACCTTTTGCATCAGCATTTCCTAGATGTGAGACATGGAGTCAAAGAAGATCATTTTGGAACTTTAAGTTTTAATGACTGCCCTATTGGATTTGGGACTTGCATGGGGCCTGTAGCCCCTTCATTTTGGCCAATTTCTTCCATTTGGAACAGGCCTATTTACTGAATGCCTGTACCCTTATTGTAACTAGGAAGTAACTAACTTGCTATTGATTGTACAGCCTCATAGGTGGAAGGGACTTGTGTTGTCTCAGATGAGACTTTGGACTTTTGTGTTAATGCTGGAACGAGTTAAGACTTTGGGGGACTGTTGGAAGAGCATGATTGTGTTTTGAAATGTGAGAACATGAGATTTGGGAGGGACCAGGGGTGCAATAATGTGACTTGGCTGTGTCCCTACCCAAATCTTATCTTGAATTGTAGTTCCCATAGTACCCACATGTTGTGAGAGGGAAATAATTGAATCACGGGGGTTATTCCCATGCTGCTATTCTCACAATAGTGAGTGAGCTCTCATAAAACCTGGTGGTTTTATAAGGGGCTTTCCCCCCTTTTGCTTGGCACTTCTATCTTCTGCCACCATGTGAAGAAGGACGTGTTTGCTTCCCTTTTGTACATTTCCTGAGGCCTCTCCAGCCATGCTGAATTGTGAGTCAATTAAACCTCTTTCCTTTATAAATTACCCAGTCTTGGATATGTCTTTATTAGCAGCATTAGAACAGACTAATACATTTGGTCATTTAAACAGATAAACTGGGAGAAGGAATAAAATACTACACACAAACATATACACACACAAATGCACACATGCATACACATACTCTAATACCTTTCTATACAAAAAAATTCTTATATATATTATCTTTTACAGCACACACATCTTCCTAGGAAATGCATCTCTAATATAACACTCTCTTTTCCCCTGTGTATAAACATATACCTAGTCACAGACACAGAGATGAACACAGTTCCACAACACGCCCGTACTTAAATACATTCACAAACACACCTGTTCATATGTATTATATGACAGCATTATATAAAATGTTCACTCCTAAGTGTTAACATTGTATTGCAATTTTCTGGATATGTACCTCAACAATTCTTACAGACATATCACACAACTGCCTTCTCACACAACATATTACTTGGCTAATAAATACAGCTGAAATGTTCCTCCTGTCTTCCTTCACCACACACTGATACACACACTGATTTTAATTCCTGTGTCTGTGAAATTGTCTTTTGCTTACAAGCTGCTGAAACTTGTTAATGCTTTCACGTAGCTAATTTTCTGTTTTGCAAGCACAAATCTCACTGGATTTCTTCTAATCTAGAGGATACTGTTATCAGGTAGGAAACAACAACAAAAAAGTATAACTAAGGGAGGCTCCTCCATTTTTCATTAATGGAATTAGTCCATGTTCCTGGTAAATAGATTAAGTGCAAGAGTTCAGAAAGGAGAATGAGGGGACACCAAAGGGAATTTGTTTGTTCTCTGTATTGTGCTCCAGAAAGCAAATATTTCTCTAGATAAGCTTTTTTAAAAAATAGTTTTTGATGCCACCAAAAGACAATATGTAATACGTATGTAAGTTATAAAGCATAACAGTAACTCACTATCCAATGTAGTTCTATGACATAACAAAACCTAATTCTTTGTTCTCCTAATCTCATCTCTTTTTCTCAACTCCCTTAATATAATAACTTCAGAACATTTTAACTCTGATTACCTACCGATTCCTCAACTTATGTTACTGTTGTCTAGTATTTTATTTCTGTTCTCTAAAACCCCAGATTAGACATTATTGTTATTTTTTAACAATAACTTTATAATGACATATCCTCCAGAAACTGCTTGGGCTTGTGCTTTCTTCTGCACAGTGCTTTTAACCAGGCCTGACCCTTCTGAACTGAGTCTTCTAAAACATTATTAAAGCAACCGTGAGGGGAGGGCAAGATGACCAACTAGACACAGACAGGTGAAACAGTTGCCACTGAGGGACCAAGAAGACTGGCACAGTCCTAATAGATCTTCAGAGGGAAAGCACCAAGAGTGGATGAAGGGAAGACACAGAAGCTCGGCTGAAAGGAGAGGAAGCTGAGAACCCTGCATGGGGCTACCATGCAACAGGACTTGTTTTTGATCTCCAATAATCCTGGGGCAATTAGTGAGTTGAACCAGCAAGGAGTAACCTGCTGTCACTACAGGCCTCTGCAATCCTGGCAGGAGGAAACCTCTCAACAACAACAGACACTCAAGTTGGCAGGTGAAGCTGCTTAAAGAAGTGGTGGGGCTGCTGCTGAGGTGGAGCCCAAGGGGTTTGGTGTGGGATCCTCTGTAGTTGAGCATGGCCAGGGAAGCCCATCTCTCTAGGCTCAAATTGCTCCCATAGGAGACTTTAGCCCTAGGGGAACTTTCAGACCTGAACCCTGCAAGGCTGTCTTGCCCATTATTCAGAGCTAGTTCCACCTGAGAACCCCTTGGTCTACTGGCCTCTCAGGGCCTTCTCTTGCAGGGCAATCTAGGGTGCCCTGGGGGACCACATCATAGCTCCTGCACTGGTGGACCATGCCTGATTGGTAGGGAACTCCAGCAGTGCAACTCCTATAGCCATGCACCAGACCACCCACTCCTTCCCCATACTGTAGCTTCCCCTGGGATCACAGCAAACCCCCACATTGTATTGCTGGTGCATGTGTGTGTGAGCAGGTTTTGCCTTCCTTGCCCCACCAACATGCATGTTTGTGTGCACCCTGCCCTGCCACTGCTGTGGTGAGAATGCACCCTATCTCCTCTCCCCCTAGACCGCCATTGCAGTTGCAGCCTTGATGGGCACAGTGCCAACCAGTCCTACCCCTGCCTGTGACATGCACTTGTGCCAACACTACTACAGGAGTAAAACTAGGTACAGAGAACAGTGAAACTTTCTGTTTCCTGAGAACCCCTGTCTGTGGTTCACAGAGAGTGCACATAGACCCATGTCTGCCAGTGCCTTGACCGTGTGCTAACAGCACCACAGCACGACTGCACACACAGTTGACGGCACAGCCCCACTGCACACCTTCAACTCTGCTGCCTCCACCACTGTGGTGAATGATTGCACAGAGGAAGGCACCCTAGCACCTACTTGCATTCTGCCACAGCTGATGAGTGCATACCCACTGCACTGCTATTGTTGCTAGCATGTGCAATTGAGGATGGATCCACTGCCACCACACTATAAAATGTTTTAGCTGATATCACCAATGAGAATGTAGTGATCAGGGGACTGGGAGCACCTCGGTCCCCCAAGCACAGTGGATTCCTAACCTTGAGGAGCCAGAGAACAAAGTTAGGGACCAATACAAGTCCTCCAGAGTTAGAGCATGCAATCCAGGAGTTGAGAGCTGAGCGTTGGCCCCCTAAAATTTTCTAGAAACAAAGCCAGTCAGGTGAATCCAGTTTATACCAATCAAACCCTCAAGGTCATCAAACAGGATAAAAGAAAAAAAAATCCAAAGGATGGTAACGTTAAAGATTGAAGAGACATCAGCCTACAAAGATGAGAAAGAACCAATGCAACAACTCTGAGTGCCTTCTTTCTCCAAAGAACTGTACCACCTCTCTAGCAAGGGTACTGAACAGGGCTGAGATCGCTAAAACAATAGAAATATAATTCAGAATATGAACAGGAACAAAGATCATTGAGATGCAATGATCATTGAAACCCAATCCAAGGAATTTAAGTCACAATAAAATGATACAGGGGCTGACAGACAAAATAGCCGAGATAGAAAACTATATAACTGACCTGATAAAGGATAAAACACACTACAAGAATTTCAAAATGCAATCATGAGTATTAATAGCAGAATAGACTAAACTGAGAAAAGAATCTCAGAGCTTGAAGACCAGGTTTCTGAAATAAGACAGTCAGATAAGAATAGAGAAAAAAGAATAAAAAGGAATAAACAAAACCTCTGAGAAATATGATTTTATGTAAAGAGACCAATTCTATGACTCTTTGGTGTCCCTGAAAGAGATGGGGCAAGTGTAAGCAACTTGGGAAACATATTTCAAAATATCATCCATGAGAACTTCCCCAACCTAGCTAGAGAAGCTAAAATTCATATTCAGGAAATACAGAGAAGATGCTTCACGATAAGATCATCCCCATGATACATAATCCTCAGATTCTCCAAAGTTGAAATGAGAGAAAAAGGCAGCTAGACAAAAACGTTATGTCACCTATGAGGAAAGCCAATCAGACTAACAGAGGACCTCTCAGCAGAAACCTACAACCCAACAGATTTTGAGGGGTAAATATTCAACATTCTCAAATAAAAGAAATTCAAACCTGGAATTTCATGTCTGCCCAAACTAATCTTCACAAGTGAAAGAGAAATAAGAACTTTTTCAGATAAGCAAATGCTGAGAGAAATTATTACCACAAGACCTACCTTACAAGAGCTCCTGAAGGCATCATTAAACATAAAAGGAAAGACCATTACCAACCACTACAAAAACACACTGAAGTACACAGACCAGTGACATTATAAAGCAACCACACAAACAAATCTACATAATAACCAGTTAACATGATGATAAGATTAAATCCATACACATCAAAACTAATCTTGAATGTGAATGGGCTAAATGCCCCAATTAAAAGGCACAGAGTGACAAGCTGGACAAAGAACCAAGACTCATTAGTATGCTGTCTTCAAGAGACCCATCTCACATGCAGTGACACCCACAGGCTCAAAATAAAGAGATGGAGAAAAATCTACCAAGCAAACGAAAAACAGAAAAAAGCAGGGGTTGCAATTCTAATTTCAGACAAAACAGATTTCAAACCAACAAAGATTAAAAAAAAAAAAGACAAGAAAATACATTACATAATGGTAAAGGGTTTGCACCCAATACAGAAGCACCCAGATTCATAAAGAAAGTTCTTAGAGACTTTGAAAGAGGTTTATACTCCCACAAATAATAGTGGGAGACTTCAGCATCCCACTGACAGTATTAAACACATCATCAAGACAGAAAATTAACAAAGATATTTAGGATCTGAATTCAGCACTGAATCAAATGAAGCTAATATGTATCTACAGAACTCTCCACTCAAGAGCAACAGAATATACATTCTTCTCATCAATACATTACACATACTATAAAACTGACCACATAATTTGACACAAAACACACCTCGGCAAATGGGATTTGCTGTGCAAACTAAAGAGTTTCTGCACAGCAAAAGAAACTATCAACAGAGTAAACAGACAACCAAGAGAATGGGAGAAAAATTTTGCAAACTATGTATCTGACACAGGTCTAATATCCAGCATCTATAAAGAACTTAAACAAATTTACAAGAAAGAAACAAACAACCCCATTAAAAAATGGGCAAAGAATATGAACAGAGACTTCTCAAAAGAAGACATACATGCAGCCAACAATCATATGAGAAAAAACTAAACATCACTGATCAGTAGAGAAATGCAAATCAAAACCACAATGAGGTACCATCTCACACCAATCAGAATGGCTATTATTACTATTATTTAGTTTATATGATGACTTTCTAGTACACCCATAATTTTTATTTATTCTAGTAAATGTTATTTTTTTCCTTGTGTATATTAGATTTTTTCTTTTTTATTATACTTTAAGGTCTGGGGTACATGTGCAGAAAGTGCAGTTTTGTTACATAGGTATACACGTGCCATGGTGGTTTGCTGCACCCATCAACCTGTCATCTACATTAGGTATTTCTCCTAATACTATCCCTTCCCTAGCCCTCCACCCCCCAACAAGCCCCAGTGTGTGATGTTCCCCACCCTGTGTCCAAGTGTTCTCATTGTTCAATTCCCACCTATGAGTGAGAACGTGCAGTGTTTGGTTTACTGTTCTTGTGATAGTTTGCTGAGAATGATGGTTTCCAGCTTCATCCATGTCCCTGCAAAAGATATGAACTCATCCTTTTTTGTGGCTGCATAGTATTCCATGGCGTATATGTGCCACATTTTCTTAATCCAGTCTATCACTGATGGACATTTGGATTGGTTCCAAGTCTTTGCTCTTGTGAATAGTGCTGCAATAAACATATGTGTGCATGTGTCTTTATAGTAGCATGATTTATAATCCTTTGGGTATATACTCAGTAATTGGATCGCCGGGCCAAATGGTATTTCTAGTTCTAGATCCTTGAGGAATCACCACACTGTCTTCCACAATGGTTGAACTAATTTACACTCCCACCAACAGTGTAAAAGCATTTCTATTTCTCCACATCCTCTCCAACATCTGTTGTTTCCTGACTTCTTAATGATCACCATTCTAACTGGCATGAGACAGTATCTCACTGTGGTTTTGATTTTCATTTCTCTAATGACCCTTGATGATGAGCTTTTTTTCATATGTTTGTTGGCTGCATAAATATCTTCTTTTTAATATATATATTTTTATTATACTTTAAGTTCTATGGTACATGGGCACAATGTGCAGGTTTGTTACATATGTATACATATGCCATGTTGGTGTGCTGCACCCATTAGCTCATCATTTACATTAGGTATATCTCCTAATGCTATCCCTCCCCACTGCTCCCACCCCACAATAGGCCCTGGTGTGTGATGTTCCCCCTCCTGTGTCCAAGTGTTCTCATTGTTCAATTCCCACATGTGAGTGAGAACATGCGGTGTTTGGTTTTTTGTCCTTGTGATAGTTTGCTGAGAATGATGGTTTCCAGCTTCATCCATGTCCCTACATAGGACATGAACTCATCATTTTTTATGGCTGCATAGTATTCCATGGTGTATATGTGCCACATTTTCTTAATTCAGTCTATCATTGTTGGACATTTGGGTTGGTTCCAAGTCTTTGCTATTGTGAATAGTGCCTCAATAAACATACGTTTGCATGTGTCTTTATAGTAGCATGATTTATAATCCTTTGGGTATATACCCAGTAATGGGATGGCTGGGTCAAATGGTATTTCTACTTCTAGATCCTTGAGGAATTGCCACACTGTCTTCCACAATGGTTGAACTAGTTTACAGTCCCACCAACAGTGTAAAAGTGTTCCTATTTCTCCACATCCTCTCCAGCAGCTGTTGTTCCCTGACATTTTAATGATTGCCATTCTTCCTGACTTTTTAATGATCACCATTCTAACTGGTGTGAGATGGTATCTCATTGTGGTTTTGATTTGCATTTCTCTGATGGCCAGTGATGATGAGCATTTTTTCATATGTCTGTTGGCTGCATAAATGTCTTCTTTTGAGAAGTGTCTGTTCATATCCTTCGCCCACTTGTTGATGGGGTTGTTTGTTTTTTATTTGTAAATTTGTTTGAGTTCTTTATAGATTCTGGATATTAGCCCTTTGTCAGATGAGTAGATTGCAAAAATTTTCTCCCATTCTGTAGGTTGCCTGTTCACCCTGATGGTAGTTTCTTTTGCTGTGCAGAAGCTCTTTAGTTTAATTAGATCCCATTTGTCAATTTTGGCTTTTGTTGCCATTGCTTTTGGTGTTTTAGACATGAAGTCCTTGCCCAGACAGGGATGCCCTCTCTCACCACTCCTATTCAACATAATGTTGGAAGTTCTGGCCAGGGCAGTCAGGCAAGAGAAAGAAATAAAGAGTATTTGATTAGGAAAAGAGGAAGTCAAATTGTCCCTGTTTGCAGATGACATGATTGTATATCTAGAAAACCGCATCATCTCAGCCCAAAATCTCCTTAAGCTGATAAGCAACTTCAGCAAAGTCTCAAGATACAAAATCAATGTGCAAAAATCACAAGCATTCTTACACACCAACAACAGACAAACAGTGCCAAACCATGAGCGAACTCCCATTCAAAATTGCTTCAAAGAGAATAAAATACCTAGGAATCCAACTTACAAGGGATGTGAAGGACCTCTTCAAAGAGAACTACAAACAACTGCTCAATCAAATAAAAGAGGATACAAACAAATGGAAGAACATTCCATGCTTATGGATAGGAAGAATCAATATCATGACAATGGCCATAAATGTCTTCTTTTGAGAAGTGTCTGTTCATATCCTTCCCCCACTTTTTGATGGGGTTGCTTGTTTTTTTTTTTTCTCGTAAATTTGCTTAAATTCTTTGTAGATTCTGGATATTAGCCCTTTGTCAGATGAGTAGATTGCAAATTTTTTTTCCCATTCTGTAGGTTGTCTGTTCACTCTGTTGGTAGTTTCTTTTGCCGTGTAGAAGCTCTTTAAGTTTAGTTAGATCCCATTTGTCTATTTTGGCTTTTGTTGCCATTGCTTTTGGTGTTTTAGTCATGAAGTCCTTGCCCATGCCTATGTCCTGAATGGCATTGCCTAGGTTTTCTTCTAGGGCTTTTGTGGTTTTAGGTCTTATGCTTAAGTCTTTAATCCATCTTAAGTTAATTTTTGTATAAGGTGTAAGGAAGAGGTCCAGTTTCAGTTTTCTGCATATGGCTAGCCAGTTTTCCCAACACCATTTACTAAATATGGAATCCTTTCCCCACTGCTTGTTTTTGTCAGGTTTGTCAAAGATCAGATAGTTGTAGATGTGTGGTGTTATTTCTGAGGCCTCTGTTCTGTTCCATTGGTCTATATCTCTGTTTTGGTACCAGTACCATGCTGTTGTGGTTACTGCAGGCTTACATTTCGGTATGTTTTTGCAGTGGCTGGTATTGGTTTTTCCTTTCAATATTTAGTGCTTCCTTTAGGACATCTTGTAAGGCAGGCCTGATGGTTACAAGAGGTAACTATCCTAAATATATATGCACCCAATACAGGAGCACCCAGATTCATAAAGCAAGTTCTTAGAGACCTACAAAAAGACTTAGACTCCCACACAATAATAGTGGGAGACTTTAACACCCCACTGTCAATATTAGGCAGATCAATGAGACAGAAAATTAACAAGGATATTCAGGACTTGAACTCCGCTCTGGGTCAAGCAGACCTAATAGACATCTACAGAACTCTCCACCCCAAATCAACAGAATACACATTCTTCTCAGCACCTCATCACACTTACTCTAAAATTGACCACATCATTGGAAGTAAAACACTCCCAAGCAAATGCAAAAGAACAGAAATCGTAACAAACAGTCTCTCAGACCACAGTGTAATCAAATTAGAACTCAGGATTAACAAACTCACTCAAAACCGCACAACTACATGGAAACTGAACAACTTCCTCCTGAGTGACTACTGGGTAAATAATGAAATTAAGGCAGAAACAAAGATGTTATTTGAAACCAATGAGAACTAAAACACACGTACCAGAATCTCTGGGACACATTTAAAGCAGTGTTTAGAGGAAAATTTATAGCACTAAATGCCCACAAAAGAAAGCAGGAAAGATCTAAAATTGACACCCTAACATCAAAATCAGAATGGCTATTATTAAAAAGTCCAGAAGTTCCAGATGCTTGCAAGGTTGTGGAAAAAAAAAATGAACACTTTTACACTGTCAGTGGGAGTAAAAATTAGTTCAACCATTGTGGAAGACAGTGTGGCAATTACTCAAAGACCTAAATATGGAAATACCATTCGACCCAGCAATCTCATTACTGGTTATATGCCCAGAGGAATATAAGTCATTATATTATAAAGACACATGCACACATGTGTCTTTGACCTGTGTTCATGGCAGCACTATTCACAATAGCAAAGATGTGGAATCAACCCACATGCCCATCAATGATAAACTGGGTAAAAAAATGTGGTACATATACACCATGGAACACCATGCAGCCACAAAAAAGAGCAAGATCATGTTTTTTGCAGGGACATGGATGCAACTGGAGGTCATTATCGTTAGCAAACTAATGCAGGAACAGAAAACCAAATACTGCATGTTCTTACTTATAAGTGGGAGCTAAATGAGAGCATATGGACACATAGAGGGGAACAACATAAACTGGGGCACAATGGAGTATGGAGGGTGTGAAGAGGGAAAGGATCAGAAAAAATAACTAATAGATACTAGGCTTAGTACCTGGGTGAAATAATCTGTACAAAAAAATCCTCATGAAATACATTTACCTATGTAACAAACTTGCCCATCCTTCACATGTACCCTTGAACTTGAAATAGCAGTGTTTTTTTTTTTTTTTTTAAAGAAAAAGGTATTATTGCACTGTTTTCTGGCTTTGATAGTTGTTGAGAAGTTTGCTGCCAGCTTTGTATTACCTATTTTTCTCTCTGGCTACTTTAATATCTTCTCTTTGTCTTGATATTCCATGTTTTTACTATAGCGTGTCTAGGTATGGATTGATTTATTCTGCTTGGGATACATTATGTTTTGTGTTAATCCCCAATTACTGTCTTCTCAAATATCATCTCTTACCTGTTTTTTTTTTTCTATATTTTCATGTTGGGAAGCTGATTCATTGGCTGTAAGATCTTCTCATTCTGTTTTCCATATATTTTCTCTTCTTATTTCTGCTTCCCATCCCTTTGTGTTGTGTTATTGGCCAGTTCTATCACTTTACTTTTTTCTTCTTCCTTACGTGTAATTGGATATTTAACCCCAACTTAGACTTTTTTCCAACAATGGTTTCATTTCTAGAAGCAATTACAAACATACCTGACCATTTCTATTACAGGTTGAGTATCCCTTATCAGAAATACTTTGGACAAAAAGTGTTTTGAATTTTGGAATATTTGTGTCATGCTTATCAAGTGAGCATCCCAAATCCAAATATTTGAAATTTGAAAGGCTCCAGTGAGCATTTCCTTTAAGCATCTTGTTGGCGCTCAAAATGTTTTAGAATTTGGAGTATTTTGAATTTTGGATTTTCAGATTTGGAATGCTCAGCTCATAATTTCTCATTTCTTCTTCATTTTTATGATTCAAATTTTTGTTTTCTTATATGTTATATTCATAATTGCATTCTGGTCTATATTTGATAATTAAAGAATTCAAAGTTCTTAGAGATCTAAGTATATTGATGGCTGTTTCTATGGAGTCTCACTCATGATGGCTTGTATTCTTGTATTTTTGTAACATTTGACTGTATTATATTTATTTAATTTCACTTTCTAGGAACTATGTGGGCCTAAATTGTCCATGGTTTTCTTCACAGAAGATTCCATTGGCTTCTGCTAAGGGATTCTCACAATTTGGAGCTACAATGCCCTCTTTAATGGTCTCTGACTTTATTGTGAGTGTTTCAAACTCAGGTCCCCATTTTGCTGCTGTACCAAGATATTGCTTTAGTATTGCTAAAACGTTTGCTCTTGAGGCAACCCCATTCTAAAAGCCTGCTGATTACTTCCAGACCTGCTTTCAGCTTTGGTAGAGGTGTGAGGGCCCTGGAGATTTCCATTTTTTCCTGAAGACCCAGTAATGCATTAAAAATAATATTTTATCTGGGATATAGTTGTTTTAGTGCAATAGTTCTTTAGATTATATAGTCTGTGACTCTGCCAAAAATGAATTTGCAAACTCTGGTTTTAATTGATAATCTGCTCACTCTACAGATGTTGAAAATCTCCCAGTAGGATCTGTGCTTATGAAAATACTTTGATAAATATTTCAGAGGATTTGACCATAGGAGCTTAGAGACTGATGTAGGAAATAGGTCAGGCATACTTAAGAATATGTAGCCAAGAAAGATACAGACATCACTGCTGAGGACTGGAAACTGGTTTATGCCTGCAGTTAGGAAGAGTGAATGGCCAGCCAATTTGTGATGGAGATTGTTTTACATTTTTACAGTCAAGGCTTAGTATTATTTTAACCTCTTTAATGAAGGCTTCTCTGATACCATAAAAGAACTGATCTCCCTCCAATCCCCAACCTCCAACTCAGTTCAACTGTACTTTGTATCTCTCTTACGCATGTATTAAAATTCCTAGGCTAGTCACTGAACTCCCTGAGTTCAGGGTGTTTGCCACACGTTTTTACATATCGCTCCAATACTTGGCATTGTGCCAGGCAAATCATGGTATACAAACCATATTTATTGTATTAGTTAATTATATGTTCTATTGCAAGCATTGCAAACATTTATACACTTCTCTCCATTTATAGTGTAAGTCCCCAGACTGGGTCTTATTTAATCTTTTTATTCTCTCAACATCTAGCTTAGAGTCTTAAATAAGATAGGTATTGAAAAATATAAGTAAGTGAACTAAGTAAATGTTAAATAAATATGCCTTTGAATGTTGGATAATGATTTTAAGTCCTGATGCTTTCCTGTAAGGTATTAGTGCCTATAAATAAGTGAAGACACACTTTGCATTCCCACAAGTATATATGACCATTTCATCCTGCATTTTCTGGTGAAGACTCATCCTGCTCTACTCTTTCATGTGCAGGTTTGTATTTTGTACATTTAATATTTCTTTTCCAAAATATAAGTGTAAATAGAATTCTAAATTTCCTATTTTCTAAGGATTTAATTGTGTCCTCTCAAAATTCATACATTGAAGCCCTAACCCCCTAATGTGACTATATTGAAAGATGGAGCCTATAAGGAGGTAATTAAAGTTAAATGAGGTCATAAGGATGTGGCCCTGATTCAACGGCATTGGTGTCCTTGTGAGACACACAGAACAAGCGCTCTCTCTCTCTCCTCTCATTCTCTCTCTCCTTCATTCTTTCCCTCTCTCCCTCTCTTCCTCTCTCCCTGTCTCTCTGTACCATGTGGAGAAAGCAGGCATTTCCCAGCCAGGAAAAAGGCCTCACCAGAACCTGACCACGCTGGCACCCTGATCTTGGACCTCCAGCTTCCACACCTTTTAGAAATATATTTCTATTGTTTAAGCTACCCAGTCTAAAGTATTTTTTTAATGGCAGCCTGAGCTGACTAAGACCTTTTGTTTTTGGTTTGAATATTTATAGGTAATGCACAATGTCATCACAATTTATGCTTCATTTTTATAAGTGTCTGAGGGATTGAAAGGACTACAGAAGGGAAAAGAAGGGAATAATGTGGGATACTACCTGAGGAACTTCTACTTGAATTACATTCTAAGGGAGCTAATGACGTGGCTTATAGGAGGTGGGTATTTTAGGTTAGAAAGAAATATTAGAACTGAGGTTATAGCCATTCATCTAATCACTCAAGAAATATACAGACTTTTTTCTGAAGCCACGAATGGAGGTCCATCTGACTCATAACTTACAGGAATAAAAACACTACACAAAATAGTCCTTCAGTAAATGCCGAAATCATGAAAGGTCTGTTTTTCCCACCCTGAGAATCCATTTACCTTTCTGAATGTGTATAGAGCACTTACTAATCTCGTTGACCACTTTGGGTTGAGGAGGGTACAAAGGAGGAGGCATCCTACAAATAATTTTAATTATTTTATTGTATATTTAATCCCTTGTTTGGGGTCAGGTGTTTAATACTTGCAGTCAACCTGTAGTTTCTCTTTGTGTCATCTCGTTTCATGTTCATTCCTGCTGCTTGGTATGGGTGAGAACCTCCACCTTGACCTTGGACAGCTGGATAAATTTCATGTGAGACTGTCTCTTGAAACAATAAATTGCTTTCTTCTTTGAACTGAAGTATAATTCGTTCCCTGACAAATGAAGCCCACCAGCTCCCACGTGCCTGAAATTGAAAAAGTAAGGACATCAGATTACTCCTGAACTCCTTTTGAGAAGGAACATAGAGATGAGCCTTCTGTGAGTATGAAACTTAATGACTGCACCTAATAGTTTCAGTCCATCAAAAGGTTTGCAGAGCAAGGCTGCTCCATTGTCATTGGTCTTTACTTACTGTATTTTGCAAAGGAACAGAATTGGACCATGCAATATGCATTGTTTTTTATTATTCATACTTGAGGTAAAACAAAGCTGATGGCTTTTTGGGGATTTAGATAAGACCAGAGAGTTTTACTTCCATGTAGGATCAGAAAGTACCGTGTTGTCCTGTATTTGAAGTAGAGACACTTGTGACTGGCTTGATACTGGCATTTGCTTCCCAGATGGACCAGTATCTAATTCAGAAAGATTTAGAGAACCACGTCTGTCCCTTGTTTATGCTAGGCACTGTGAGAAAGGCAAGAGAAGTTTACAACACTGCCTCTGACCGCTGAAGCTTTCATCTCTGCTTCTAGAGAGAAGAAAAGATACAATTAAGAAATTTGTGTGCTAAATGCTAGAGTAATATGGATTCTAGAAATGTTGGCACAATCTTTTTGGTATAGGTGTTAGTAAAGGGGCATCAGCTGCATCTATTTTGGAAGAAAAACTGAGTTTGACAATAACATTTCAAACTCTTTATTATTTTAAAGAAGAAATTGCATGACCGATCCAGGAATGCTATCTCAGCACTGAACAAAGACTACTTTTATTGAAGTCACTGTCATTTTACAATGATCTGATTTGCTTTTGATAGAGTCCTCAGAACATCTTGGAGCAAGTTGCTCAGGCTTCAAGTTGAGACTTTGCTTTTTATAACCATGAAGAGTTTTTTAACATTGTAAAAAAGTATGACATTTAAATAGGGGAAAACTAATAAAAATCACACAAAATTCTATTATCTGGTAAAAAATAACTTTTTAATTTTTTTGTTCTAAATATAGTTGGTTATGATTAGCATGTATCTTTGATGTTTATTTTTTCTTTTACTCTATTGTCTTTTAGGAAACACCGGTTATCTTTATTTTGTATTTCTATTTTTTTTTTGTTTTTTTCTTACACATTTTTGATTCTCTCCTTTCTACTTTCTTTGACATTTTGTATGGTATGCTTTTTCTTTTAATTCAGTCTAAATTTCTGCAATGATATTTTTCTTCTGCTTAATTTTCTTCCTTACCTCCTCAGCCTCCATTTTACCCATTCTGTAATCTCTTGTATTAGATATTTTTTAAAAAAATAAAGTACCATTTGTCTTTTATTCTTTTTGAAAGTGGAAGGCAATTGTTGCCTCACATGTTCCTTATCTTTCAGAAATAGTCTGTCTTTAGCTTTTACTCGTTTCTTTCCTGTATCCATCTCAGAATTTTTGTTAGATTCCATGTTGATTTTTTAAAAAGTTTTCTTTGTGCATAGGTAAACTTTTGTTTGCTGGTGTGTTATCTCATTCAAGGCAATCATTTCTAGATTACAGCCAATCTTTCTTCTGTTAGTCAGTGACAAATTTATCTGGTTCCTGGCTGCAGTTTGCTTTTTATACTCAGTCGGTGAAAAGATTTAAGTGCAGGCCAGGCGCGGTGGCTCATGTCTGTAATCCCAGCACTTTGGGAGGCCGAGGCCGGCAGATCACCTGAGGTCAGGAGCTCAAGACCAGCCTGGCCAACACAGTGAAATCCCATCTCTACTAAAAATACAAAAATTAGCCGGGCATGGTGGCCTGTGCCTGTAGTCCCAGCTACTAGGGAGGCTGAGGCAGGAGAATCGCTTGAACCTGGGAGGCAAAGGTTGCAGTGAGCCAAGATTGTGCCACTGCACTCCAGTCAAATAAAATAAAATAAGTGCAATATTAACAACTCTCTCCTGGTCTACTCATCTCCTTAATCCCCATGTTACAGATGAAATAGCTGGGGCAAAGAGAAATCGGGGGCAAGTCTTAACATAGATAGTGACAGGACAAGGACTGGATGCCTTTTTTCCTGAAAGACCCTTATCCCAGAGATTTTGCTACACAAAGTACTGTGTCAGAAAGTTTATAAGGATTTTGACCTTCTTGTTAAACAAGTCAGCCATCCAAGGGAGATGACAGCTTTGTACAGATATTTGGTTCTGGAACTGATGCTATTAATTTGAGCTGTCTTTGTGGTTGGGCTTACTTATGAATGTAATTCCTTTAGTCAAAGGATATGAGATTACCAAATATTTCACTATGCCACAACGTGGGTCGCTATTTTTCTGTCTTCCTATAGTGACTTTCTTGCCATTTTGCCAGCCTTATCTAACAGTTTCTCGTGATATTTCCAGCATCCTAAAAATGGTCTCCTGAGCATTTTTAGCCTCCTATAACAGTTTATTTGCTCCCTAATGTCTGTTTCCACAACAAATTCCATACACTGTAGGTTATTGCCATATCAGACCTCACTTTCAGTATCAACTTCTTAAATCAGTTATCTATTGCCATTATATAGTGCTGCATAACAAGCCACGCACCAGATAGCAGATGATTGTTGCTAGAAACAATCAACATATATCAAACATCTTTCAGACCTAGGTATTGTTCTAGATGCTGAGATTCACTTTTGGAGGAGTGGTCATGGTGGTGAGAAGTGCATTGTGGGTGGAGATGGCAAACTGACAATTCATAACTTTATCAAGAAAAGCGCACCGATAAAACTCTGCTGTAGCCCCTCAGGGACTCTCCACCACTACTATAGTCCATTGGCAACCTTTACTTCACAAAGTTGCATGATGAGCGCTGTTCATATGTCACATCTTCCCATATATGGCTTGGTTCTGTCGTGCCCACTTCTTGGCTTACTGGTTATAACTTCCTCTTTTTCTCCCATTCAAGAAGACATATCAATATGTTAGTAACTGAGGATTATGAATGTTATTACAGGACTAACTTTGAACTTGTAGTGTATCAAAACAGTTAATCATATAAAAAAACCTTAGTTATTTAAACTTTATCTGTAATATCTCACTTACGAACCATCTCTCTCCTGGTTGTAAATTACCAATTTGTTTACTGACTGGCAAATATTATGATGGAAAAATGTTTGATGAGATAAAGTTAAGATTCATTAACATTCAGTAATGCAAGACCCTCCATGCTGTCTTTGCTTAGCTCTCTGCCCCCAGTCTCATTGCTTGCCTACCAAACTGATTGTAGGAGCAGCATGACGCACATGACCTTGCTTCTAACCTACCTGGATGTTTTCACGCTCTGCTGTCTCTTTGAAGTGACTTCCTCTTCTTTCTTCCCTCTTCTTCCTTGCAGTGGCTGTTATGATCTTTAAAGACCTGGTTCAAACATCACCTCCTCCATGAGGTTTTTCTGGTTTACCCCGGTGTACTCCCCCAAATCGTCCTCTAAGCTCTTACAACATTCTTTGCATAGCTCTATCCTTACCACATAGTGTACCTACTTTAAGTTTTTGTGCCTATTATCTGACTAGACTGTGATCTCCTGTGGACAAGCACTACGTCTTGTTGTACCTTGAATCCCCAGAGTCTAGCACAGTGCCTGACACACTCTATACACATGTGTTTATCACTGAATAAAAGGGAACGATAATTAATACATGAATGAGAATATAGGCATACAAATATACTTGCAAATTTCAAGTTTTAAATTTGTAAAGTGGCAAATTTACTGGACTAAGGATAGGCTCAACTGTCTGTCTCACGCTTGAACTCCTGGAAGACAGAAGATAGCTCTTTCTAGAGGTCTCAATTCTGTTGCTTTCCAACCCAGGGTACTCCTGATTTGAATATCTTCCAATTCTCTTACTGACCTTTTTCTTTTTTACTTAATTAAAAATGGTTAACACATAACTATTAAATTGTTAATAAGAAGGAATAATCTCACTATTAATTTGAAAATATTTTATTCAGAGGATAGACTTGCTGCAAGATTTCAGTGTTGGCTGCACAATAATTAATGAATTTAATTTCTGGTGCTAAATACATCATAATTTGAGGCTGAGGTTATTTGCTAATTGCAATTAGGCTCAGAAGAGAGCCTGTTTTCTTATCCTGCCATCATCTGTTTACTTCCTTTTAAAAGCACATATCCCCAAATAAACCTTCTAGAAGGTTGAGTTGACAAGAACACTGGGACCTCTCTCTGGACTTCAGAATGCCCATGAGTTTGTGTTTGCTGAGGATTGTGACAGTTTGCTCTCATACACAGATCACATGCAGGCAGGTCTGGGTCTGAAGGCCTCCTTCAGCTCTTGCTCCCTGTGTGACTTTGAGAGAGCTACTTCACCTTTTGAGCCCTAGTTTCCTCATCTGATAAAACAGGGATTACTAATACCTAAGTCATAACTACATGTAGTATATTTAAAAATCTGGGACACAATAGATGCTCAATACTTGGTGCTAATATTGTAATCTCTGCTTCAACAGGGTTGAGGATCTCTCTATCCAATTACGAGCTAAGTACCAAATACATTGAGATTCAGGCCCACCTTTCTAACTCCCCTGCACCTGCAGCCTGGCTCTAATGCTCTCACTTTGAACTGTTATTCTTACAGTCACCACCCTTTCAATGCATCATCACCCGGCTCCCGGGTTGTAAACTGAGAAGGGCTGTGATCTGCCAAGGCTAAACCATGGATGAAGGGTACCCTTCTTGAGGTCAGGCCTTCAAGGACTATGGACTTCACTGACCTGACCTCTCTGTGTCACTCCGATGCCTTGGCTCCCTGTTAGGAGAGCCCCTTTTTAAAACCCAGAGTTAAAGCAGGCAGGTGTGTGTCTCATCTTTCATTGTGTATTTCTTTTTTTTTGTGCTGACGGGAATGGTATTGGATGCAGCAAGCCAAGGAAGAGAGGGGATGCAGGTGGGGGCAGGAGCCCTGTGGTATTTGATTCCCTCAACTGCGTGCTGCAGAACCAACTGCTCGGCAATGGGCCCCGCTCATTATACACCACATCCACTGGTAGAGCCTCAGTGCATCCCAAACCTGACTTAGCAGGCAGCCTCCACCTTCTCAACTAATTGAAAGGCAGCTGAGGGGACAGCTGTTCATGCTAACCTGGCCATAAAAAGCTTCTGAGGTTTGTGTTTGCAGTTCTCACAGAGGGAGCCATTGTCTCAGTTCAAGACAACCCGTGCTTAGATTTAATTAATTCAATGTTTCTTATCAAGTTGAAATCAGGAGGGTTTTCAGGTCAGCTGGATGGGAGACCATTTTTGGTTTGTTGGTTAATGAGTTTTGTAAATAAAAACTCTATAGCTTCGGATCACAGGAAGGGGCTGAAACTAGAGAAAGCACCATTTTACTGCATTCCTCAGTCAGTTAGAATTGTGTTGCTTCAACTTGAGGAGAACAGATCAAACGAGGATATTACAGCTTAATATCATGGTTTTCCCAAAAAAGGAGCTTTCAGGCTATGACTTAGAATTAGTACGTAGTCTCCGTTTCTGTTTATAATAATATCTCATGCTCTGAGTGATAATTTTTAGGCTGTGAGTGATAATGGTTAATTAAAAGGAGACTGAATTATTTTCCATAGCTTGAGTTGAGGCCAGCTTTAGCTGTAGGCAGAGCAATCTTTGATTATTGACTGTGACTTACTTATGTGGCACTTGTAATCTTCTATTTCATTTCCTCTGTACTTAAAGTCCCTTGAATGGACAGAGGGCCTTTTATTGCTTATCAGAGATAAAGCTTAGCACACAATTCCGATGTGAAAGAAGCCCTGGACTTGCACACTCTGCTGAAAGTGACCTTTGTGAGGTATTTTCCTAGTTTCCCTGAGGTGAGGTAGGTAGAAAGAAGTGAGGTAGGAAGAAAGTACTGGACATCTGGAAGGGGATGGGGTGCCAGCTAGAGGGAGGTGGAAGGAGGTTACAGAATGGAGACAGGCTTTGCCCTGGTTTGCTTTCTTTTCTTTTTAATTGATTTGCTTTCTTTTAGAATTAATACTATTTTTAATTGACAGGTAATGATTGTAAATATGTCTGGGGTACAATGTGATGTTTGGATGTAAGAATACAATGTGGAATGATTAAATCAAGCTAGTTAACCTATCCATCATCTCACTTATTATTTTTTGTGGTTAGATATTTGAAATTTGCTCTTAGCAATTTTGAAATATACTATACATTATTAATTGTAGTCACTCTGCTATGCAATAGGTCTCACAGACTTATTTCTTCTGTCTAACTGAAACTATGTACCTTATAACCTACATTTCCCTATCCACCTCCTACCCCTCAGCCTCTGGTAATTACCACTCTACTCTCTCTGCTTCCATATGTTTGAATTTTTTAGATTCCACATATAAGTGAGAACATGTCATACTTGTGTTTCTTTCCCTGGCTTATTTCACTTAGCATAATGTCCTCCAGGTTCATCCATGTTTTCATAAATGATAGAATTTCCTTCTATTGGCTGGGTGAGGTGGCTCACGCCTGTAATCCCAGCACTTTGGGAGGCCGAGGCGAGAGGATCACAAAGTCAGGAGATTGAGACCATCCTGGCTAACATGGTGCACTCCATCTCTACTAAAAATACAAAAAATAAAAATTAAAATTAACTGGGCCTGATGGCAGGTGCCTCTAGTCCCACTACTCTGGAGGCTGAGGCGGGAGAATGGCATAAACTCAGGAGGCAGAGCTTGCAGTGAGCCGAGATTGCGTCACTGCACTCCAGCCTGGGTGACAGAGTGAGACTCCGTCTCAAAAAAAAAAAAAAAAAAAAAAAAGAATAAATAAAAATTAAAAAAAAAAAAGAATGATGTCCTTCTATTTAAAAACAGAATAATATTCCATTGTGTATATATACCACATTTTCTTTCTTTATCTGTTGATAGACACTTAGCTTGCTTCCATACCTTTGCTATTGTGAATAATGCTGCAATGAACATGGGAATTCAGATATCTCTTCTCTTCAACACATTAACTTCAATTCTTTTGGATATATGCCCAGAAGTAGGATTGCTGGATCATACAGCAGTTCTTTTTTAAACGTTTTTTTGAAGGCCTGTCTGGTCCCCTTCAAATCCTCTCCCGGCCTTTTCATTGAATATCCAGGTGTCTGTTGGCTTTCGTTCCTCTTGCCAGAAACAATCAGAAAATAGTGTAAGTAGATATACATTCAGAAGCAGTAGTTTCAGTAATAGTTATTGCTTTTTTTTTTTGATAAGGAAGATATATGAGAAAAAGGACTAAAACTACAAATCATTTAGGAACAACATCAGATATCAAACACCTTGAAGGTCTTTAGGGAGAGTCAGACTAACAATACCTGAGTAGGGTTCTGTTAAGCTCGGTAACCAATATTTAGAAAGGGTAAATAATTTCCCCAAGATCACCCAGCTAGACAGCAGGAATTGTGGGCTTAACCACTTTGCTAACTGCTTCTAGAGTCAATTCTGTGGTCTTCAGGTTTTTTACAGTACACTTGTGGACAGCACAGGATCCTTTTCCTTGAGTTTCTTTCATTTCATGGATCCTTGGTTCCCCTCAAGGATACCGGTGTATAGGATTGAATCCTGACTTGCACAACAATAAGCTGACTGAAGCTTGTTTACATTTGATTGCTGTTTACTTTGCATCCTCCCAACATGGACCCAGGTGCTCTTTGCTCTTGCCTTGGAGAATAGGATTCTTTAGGTGACCTGACTTGGTACTTAACACTCCGACTGCTTTTGCTTTTCTTCTGCAAAGCCACCTTCTTCATGTAGCTGTTTTGAGATTTATGTTGTTCTTAATTCAAGCAAACCCCGAACAGGGTTTGCCCTCTGTTGATTCTCCTGTAAGTTGCTTCAGTTTTCCTTCTCTTTCCATGCTTGCCTTTTGCTATGTCCCCTTCCTTACAGGAATGCTAGCCCGTCCTGAGCTTAAAAGAGTCACTATGACCAAAGTAGGCCTGTACAAGGAAAATAGATTTCCAAAACATTGGCTGAAAATTCAATGCAAAATTTTAATTAATTTCCAGTCCATTTCAGCAAATTGTTTTTCTCTTCTCTGCATATTTCATTTAATTGGAGCTTTCCTCTAACAAGTCAAAAATACCAGACCAAAGAGTTGAACAAAATGAGACATTCTTGAGATAATTCAGTGGTGGTTTTTACTCTGGAAATTTGCATGTCCACTGCATGAAGTGGAAGAGTTGGGCTACATTTGATATTATGAAATATCACAAACCAGTGTTAGCTTTTTTTGGAGAAGATGAGGAGTATCTCGCTAATGGTACCAGACACTTGAAGCCATGCTGAGCAGGACATGAAATATTTACCATCTCTTTTTAGGTGAGAAGGAAGATTCCTCATTAAAGTTTTATGTTTACATTTCCATCCATCAGCCTGATTTCCAATTTGTGCCATGTTCTCAAATTGTCAAAGAACTGATATCTTCAGAAAATGGATTGTGAGGGAGCCTCTACAACATGTCTGTGAAATTTTCCTTAGACCAAGATGGTTGAAGAAAACTTGCATGTTTTTGGACCAGGGGAGGCAGTTTATTCCTGTTTATGTAAGGAGTCTGAACCTTGCAGGGAGGCTCACATGTGCACTGACCACTTGCATAACTGCACTTACAGATAGGAGTTCTTACCTCCCCTCTCAGAGCTTAAGCAACAGGGATAAATGATAGTGAATGATGACTTTGTCTATCTTAATCTCTAAATGCACTGTAGTTTGCCAAATATTTTTGAGTTAGCTGACATATTTTTTGAGAGCTATATCTCATATACAAAGATGCAGGCTGTCTACGTTAGTGCTTTGCCACTTAAACACAGAGCTTCCTGATGACACCTGTTCACTCTGATGTGCAATTTGTGGTACATCGATTTGTAGTTTGCACTTCCCATAATCACTTTTATAACTTAGCACTCAATTATAGTACTTGTTTCAGGAATGCCTGCCTGTCTTATATTCTTTCTTATCTTAGAATTTTTTGGAGGACACATTTATTAAGCATTCATTCAATAAATATTGGTTAAGTTCCTCCTAGTTATCAAGTGCTGGGTGCTAGAGATTTGAGTATGATTGCATTGTTCTTGTCCGAAAGTTTATCTTTAAAGAGCGACATAAGTAAATAGAAAGTCACAAATGTGTGAGTGCATGTGTGTGTATATGCACGTGTATGTGCACATTCCTGGAAAGGCAAAAGAGAGCCTAACCTGTGTTGCAAAAATGTGCTTGCCCTCAGGGGAGAGCTAAGAACACAGAGAAGTCCTTTGCAGTCCCTGTTCCATTTACATGCCTCTTAGAGGGAGGGACCAAGGTAAGATTTCAGAGGTTGAAGTAGAGAGACAGAAATAGAGGCAGAAAGCTAGAGGCAAAGAGAGACAGCAACCAGTTGGGAAAAAAGCAACCAGTTGGGCAGAAAATAAGACAAGCAGAATTGTAATGTGAGCACAGTTGTAAGGGAATCCCCTGAAACAGAAGAGAAAGAAAATCCAACTTCAAGTGTCATCATTTCTGATTCATCTTGAAGCACTACATAACATGTGACCTGGTCAATAGATTCTGTCCTGGAAGTTGGCTGAGCAGGCTTACAGTTCCAGGATCTTCCACTCCAGTAGCCTCCAGTCTTATCTCTGACTGCAGATGATTCCTGAGCCCCACTCTGGGTGGCCTGACTTGACACCCTCCCTAGTCCTCCTGCATGAAGGCCAGAGTATGGATTCAAGCCTGACTTTTCTTACTTTTGCTCTGATGTTAAAGGATCTACTTTAAAAATCTTGTGGGTGTATTTTGCACAGGTCTAGTTGATATTACTGTTTTTTTTTTTTTTGAAAATGCTCTATAGTATTTTCCTCAATCATTGTTTTAAAAGCTTAATTGGATTATTTGGGTATAGGCCATAATCTGGTTACCCTATTGATTCAGGGAATGTTAAACCTCTGATTCAGAAATCAGAAACTTGTTTTAATTCTCCCCCTTTGGTTCCTTTCCAATTTCTCTGTATCTTTTAACCCCTATTGCCACTGCCTTGACTTAGGCCCCTCCGTCCTTTCTCCCTCCCTCTCTGCTCTTCTTCTTTCTCTCTCCTTCCCTCACTTGCTTGGATTACCACAATGGAGTCCTCAGTTGTCTTCTTGCCTTTAATCCAGCCTCTCGTTCATCCCCAGTCTGCCTTCTATTTTGTGTCCTCTCTGATGTCAAAGACAAAACTAAGTTCAAGATAAAATTAACCCAGGTTGTTTGTTCATAAACTTCTTGTAAGGAAACCCATCTATTGTCTCTTTTGTTTCAGCAGTTCCAAAGGCATAGAACGTAAAATCAGTTTTATAGGATAAAAGAGGAAACACTGAGTCAGTCTCTAAATGTTACATGTTTTGTGACTTGGGAAGTATTTGGAAGCAGGAGAGGCTTTCCAATTTGTCTTCAGTACATTTGGCAGTCTTTGTTTGGCTACAAGAGGGCAAGCTAGCAGTTTGGGGATTTCAAAAAAGGAAGGGCTGTCCAATATGGGTGGAGGGTTTTTGGTTGCTGGCCATTTCTTGAACTGGAGGAAGCTGATGGGTTTCTTTTCAGGGTGGTGGACTTCATGAGAAGCTCAATGTCATGGAAGGCAGTCTTGCAGCTAGTTCATCCTTATGCTTAATCTTCTTCAATGACACCCCTTTGCCTTCAGGAAAAGACCAATTTCTGCAGGCTGTTATACAGGCTCTTCCTTAATTCTTGAGTCTTATAAAGTACTTTATGCCTCATTCATACATAATGACTAACAGTTGCCCAAACACATGTGAGCTCTCTTTCTCCTTTTCCTTTGAGACTTTACATGTTATATTTCTTCTACCTGGAACTTTCTGCATCCTTACCGTTATACATGCACACACATGTAGAGAGTCTTCATTTACTCATTTATTTAAAAATTTCCCCTAGATCTGTTAATGTATAATTGACAAACAAAATTGCATATCTTTGTGCTATACAATGTAATATTTTGATATATGCATACATGGTGAAATGATTAAATCAAGCTAATTAACATAACCATCACTTCACATACTCATCTTTTTCTGTCGTGAGAAAAATTTGAGATCTACTTTCTTCACAATTTTTAAGTATAATTGTTAACTATAGTCATCATGCTGTACAATACATCTCTGAAACTTATTTATCCTTTCTAATTGACACTTTGTACCCTTTGACCAATATCTCTCTTCATTAGCCACTCCCTCTCCCTAGCCCCTGGTAAATACCATTCTACTGTCTGCTTCTATGAATGCGTGTTTTAAGATCCCACATATAAGTGAGATTATGCAGTATTTGTCTTCCTGTGCCTGATTTATTTCACTTCAGTTAATGTGCTTCAGGTTCATTAATGTTGTTGCAAATGACAGCATTTCGTTCTTTTTTAAGGTTAAATAGTCAAATAGTCTTCTATTGTGTATACATGCCACATTTTCTTTATCCATTCATCTATCGATGAACATGTAGGTTTTTTACCCATTTTAGCTATTGTGAATAAGGCTGCAATGCATATAGGAGGGAAGATATCTGTTGGACCTACTGATTTCAGTTCCATACTCTCCCAACCTCTGTCTGTTATACCCATTTCCAAAGCTGCTTCCACATTTTCAGGTATCTTTATAGCAATGCCCCACTTCTCAATACCAATTTTCTGCATTAGTCAGTTCTCACAGGTGCTATAAAGAAATGCCTGAGACTGAATAGTTTACTTTAAAAAAAAACAGGTTTAATTGGCTCACGATTCTGCAGGCTGTACAGGAAGCATGACGGCATCTGCTTGGCTTCTGAGAAGGCCTCAGGAAACTTAGAATCATGGTGGAAGGTGAAGGGGGAGCCAGCACTTCACATGGCCAGAGCAGAAGAAAGAGAAGGCGGGGAAGGTACCACACACTTTTAAACAATCAGATCTCACAAAAATTCACTCACTGTCACAAGAACAGCATCAAGGGGCAAATCTGCCCCATGATCCAGTCACCTCCCACCAGGTCCCACCTCCAACATGGGAGATTAAAATTCAACATGAGATTTGGGCAGGGATACAGATCCAAACCATATTAGTCCCTCCACTCTACTGTACATTTCATAAAAGTAAGAATTAGGAACTATGTGTCATCTTTATAGTCTCAGTGATCAGCATTTATCAGGGGCTCAATAAATATAAGTGAATTGATTAAACCATTAATTAATTATTGCTTAGAGTTTTCCTTTCACATCAAACTTTATTACAGTGTATGACGGAAAGCTTGCTCAAAGAGAATGAGGATTCTCTGCAGCCTCAGTCATGGTTTCCTGATTTTTGCTTAAACCTCACCAGGAATTTCAACAGCAACTCATTATTGAAGTTATTCAGTAGATGCTTTTTTATAGCATAAGCATCTCATGTGTGTTCTACACATGGCAGTCACTCAATGTACATTTGTTGAGGTTTGTCTTCCAATGACTGATGATACTGTTTTTATTTGCAAAGTCATATTCCAGCTGGAGCAATTTAAGCCTCTTGTCAAAGAGGATGGTGGCAGGTGCAAGGCTGAAATGTTTCTAATAGACTCCTCTTTTAATTCTTTTTTTAATTTTATTTTGTTATTTTATTATTATTACACTTTAAGTTTTAGGGTACATGTGCACAATGTGCAGGTTAGTTACATATGTATACATGTGCCATGCTGGTGTGCTGCACCCATTAACTCGTCATTTAGCATTAGGTATATCTCCTAATGCTATCCCTCCCCCCTCTCCCCACCCCACAACAGTCCTCAGAGTGTGATGTTCCCCTTCCTGTGTCCATGTGTTCTCATTGTTCAATTCCCACCTATGAGTGAGAATATGTGGTGTTTGGTTTTTTGTTCTTGCGATAGTTTACTGAGAATGATGATTTCCAATTTCATCCATGTCCGTACAAAGGACATGAACTCATCATTTTTTATGGCTGCATAGTATTCCATGGTGTATATGTGCCACATTTTCTTAATCCAGTCTATCATTGTTGGACATTTGGGTTGGTTCCAAGTCTTTGCTATTGTGAATAATGCTGCAATAAACATACGTGTGCATGTGTCTTTATAGCAGCATGATTAATTCTTTTCTGTACTGCATCCCCCACCCCACTCCACAATCTTGAGCCAATAGATCATTAAGAGTGGGAACAGTCTCACCACCAGCTTTCTGATAGGACTGCCTGTAGGCATCACAGCATTAGTTCAAATGTGCTTTTAGTTTGAGATTTTCTTTTTTAACTTTTGGAGTGGTGAAACAATGCTTAGAATCTATTTGTTTATTCCTTAGCAGGTGCTAATTTTATTTTATTTTCAACAGTTGCTGCTTAAATATTTAAGAGGAAATTTCCCTGGATGCAGGGTAGGTGGCAGAATTGCTCACATGGTAGAAAGAAAACATGGAAGAAAGGAAATTGGTTGTGTTCTAGTACTTTTCTCTCATGATTACCACGTGGTCAGCCTCTAAATCATGCATGCTTACATGAATTTTGTATTTGCTTTTTGCCTTCAGTACATTGGGAAGCACTATTTTGTAAACTATCTGAGTCTAAAATGAAATATGAGCTAACTGAATTCAGCATCATATTAAAAAATACTTCAGGTTGATTTTAGGAATATTAGAATGCTTCATCCTTAGGGGAACCTCACAATACAGTCACACATACTCATGTGTGAGTATGTATATTCACACATACATGTGACACAATATACACATGTCATACATGTGATACTATAAATCAGGAGTAGGTTGGGTTGGGAGAATGATCTCATACAATATAGAAAAAGAAATTGGATCCATACTCATTTCATATTGTGAATATGGTATTGTGAGGTTCTACCCTTGAGAGAATCTTACAGTATACTCATCAATATGCCATATGATGAGTATACACAATATACTCATCATACTCATATGCTATACACATTATACTCATCATATGGTATATGGATACCATAATGTAGTATCAATATACTACATTAATGGACTAAAGAAAAAAAGTGTAATTTCTTAAGAGGTGAAAAACAAAACATAGCATTTAATAAAGCTGGATACTTATTTGTGATTAAAAAACACTTAGAAAACTGTAACAAGAAAGTAATTTCCTTCACTTCACGAAGTCTCTATACAAACATCTTACATGATGGAGAAACATGATATGTTGCTTTTAAGATTAGATCAAGAACAAGGTAGAATTGCCTATTATCACCATGGTATTTAACAGAGTATAAATTCCTAGATACATAAGTAAGAGATGAAAAAAATAAAAGGGAAAAGATTGAAAGAGAAAATACAAACTTTGTTTCTTAAAGGTGATAAGTTCATCTACATAGATAACACAGTATCTTCTGCAGACACTATTAGAACAAAGAAGAACACTCTGAAAGGATACCAGATCCAAAATCTATTAAGTATAATCAGTGGCATCTCTTCCATCCCGGCAAACATTATCTTCACAAAATACCATTCTGAAATAGAGAACAAAACAGCAATAACCGAATTTATAATTGTCTTTGCAGATAAAAATCTAGGAGTGTTTAATAAGACCTGAATAAATAAATATTTATACTGTATTTGTGATGGAACAACCTAACCTTATAAAAGCATTGTCTCCCAAAATTCATTTTCAAATTGTAGTAGTCCATTTTAACACTGCTATAAAGATACCACCTGAAAAGGGGTAATTTATAAATAAAAGAGGTTTAATTGACTCAGTTCCACGTGGCTGGGGAGGCCTCAGGAAACTTACAATCATGGCAGAAGGGAAAGCAGACACTTTCTTCACAAGGTGGCAGGAAAGCTAAAGCCAGCAAGAGAGGAACTACCAAACAATTATAAAACCATCAGATCTTGCAAGAACTCTCTCACTACCACAAGAAAAGCATGGAGGAAACTGCCCCCATGATTCAATGGCCTCCCGCCAGGTTTCTCCATCAACACCTGGGGATTACAACTGAAGATGAGCTTTGGGTGGGGACACAAAGCCAATCATATTACAAATTCAATACAATTCCAGTAAAAATTTCAAAAGGAATTTTTGAATAACCCAACAAACATTCTAAACTTTCATGAGAAAATAAGAGTTCATAAGTAGCTGGGTTGACTTTGAAAGAGAAGAGCAAACATGGGGCTTGCTATAGCAGATATGAAGCCATGCTATACATTGTTGTGATTTTAAAAAGTGTAGTACTAGTGCAGAGATAAACAAATACATCAATTGGAAAAAAACAGAGATTATAACAATAGATTCACATGTACCTGGAGACTTCATGTATGACATATGTGATACCACAAGTCAGGAGTAGGTTGGGTTGGGAAAATATTTATATTGTCTCACACAATATAAAAAGAAATGAAGCTGGATCCATACTTACATCATATACTAAGATAAATTACACAGAGATTAAAGCCCATATTCAAGAGGTAAAACTATAAAATTAAGAGAAGAAAATTTGCGACAATTTCCAATAATATTGGAAAGACCCTCAAAGCACAAACCACAAAGCAGAAGATTTAGAGGCTTGACTATATTAAAGGATTTCTGTTTAACAAAAGGCACCATAAATACTGCTGACAGATGGATAACACTCTGGGAGACGACATTTGCATTATCTGAAAATAACATCTAGAAAATACAAGGAATGCCTGCAAATTAACAAGAAAAAGATGGAAAACCCACTGGAGAAAATAAGTATAGGATATGAGTCAGTGTGTTACTGAGGGAGAAATCTGTAATGATAATATGAACACAGCAGATGCTCAACCATATTAGCAATCAAAGAAATGCAAATCAAAATAAAAATAAAATACCACTTTACCTTCATCAGACCGCTTAAGCCTCAAAAGGTGGATAATTTCAAATACTGTGAGAATGTGGAGGAAGCAACAGAACCCTCACACACAGCTGACAAGAGGATAAAATTATATAGTAATTGTGCGGTGCAAAATGACAGGAAAAAGTGGACTTTAGATACTCAAGGACCCAGCAATCCCACTTCGGAGTAGCTCCCACAGGTCCCTGAAGGGATGTGTTTGAAGATTTTCATTACAGCACTTTTGGTGGCAACAGGGAATTGGAGGCAACCCATGTTGATATTACGAGGGGAATGGATTTGTAAAATAAGATGAATGCAAACTATCGATTACCTTGCAAGAATATTTTGTCATCTAGATACACATATAACAATATAAATACATTCAAAAGCAGTACTGAGCAAGAAAAGTAAGAAACCAAATGAGATCCATATGCATTATGCATTTCTTAAGAAAACGTACCTATACGATGACATGCAAGCTTATATATTGGGTTGGAATATATGAGGGGTTGGAAGTGGGGATCAGAAATAAATAAAAAAATTGTTTAAAAATAAAATTTTAAAAAATTCTGCATGACCTAAAAGTGGGAGTGTGCTGTAAACTGACTAAAAAGGTATCTGGGCAGAATTTACACATGACTCTGAACATACATGTGTTGCTATTTAGGGAAATATTTCCAGGGATAGTAAGAACACTTTTTTTTTTTTTTTTTTTTAAAGAGAGGGTCTCCCTTTGTCACCCAGGCTGGAGTGCAGTGGAGCAATCACGACTCACTGCAACCTTGACCTCCTGGGTTCAAGTAGTCCTCCCACCTCAGCCTCCTGAGTTAGCTGGGACTACGGGCACGTGCCACCAGGCCCCGCTAACATTTGAAATTCTTTTTGCAGAGATGAGATCTCACTATGTTTCCCAGGCGGGTCTTGAACTCCTGGGCTGAAGCATTCCTCCTGTGTTGGCCTCCCAAAGTGCTGAGATTACAGGTGTGAGCTACCATGCCGGGCCTTTAAGGGAAATAACCTTCCTGGAGTCTTAGAATAAATATAAAGATGAAACATTAAATGGCCTTAGGTGTATTCTAATAATTATTATTGATGTATATCCTCATGCTTTAATCAGTTTTTAGCTATACAGTCATACATCATTAACTCCTTTTAACAATGATGGAGATATGTTCTGAGAAATGTGTCATTGGGCAATTTCATCATCTGTAAACAACATAGAGTGTACTTACACATAGATAGTGTAGCCCACTATACACCTAGGTCATATGGTTAATACATTTGAAATTGTTGACACCTTTCTTGACTTTTTTTCTGGAGGCTATAATACTATTAATCGAGAAAATACAATTTGTAAGGTGCCAGTGTAATTAGTAAGCTTAGTACAAAACCTGCTAAATAGGGGATATTCTATGTTACATATCGTCAGTTTTGAAATGTGTAAACATTTTAACTCAAACATGTTCACAAGTACTGCCTTTTTAAAATTCAGACTTTCTATAAACATTTTATAAGACAAAACATCAATTAAATTATTATACTTTTAATGTTGCAAAATTTTATTCCTTTCAACTAAAAATAGAAGCTGCATCAAAGGTTTCATCTACACATGGAGATAGTTCAATTACATAATTTCAAGAGAAAATCTTGTTCACCATTTGAGCTTTCATTATTTAATTTGTTGATCCATTTCTAACATCAGTAGGGGGTAAATTTCAATGTCTTCCTGTTGCAGCATTAAAAAAACTTCGTTACACAAGAAGCTTCAAAAACTGAAGATTTCTGTGTATGGTTTGCTGAATAATTTGCTTAAGAATTTCCAATTAATACTTAACAAAACGCAAACGAAGTTCAGAAAATTTGTTAGCAAAAAATTCAATATCACTGTGGGTCACTTAGGTTAATTTACAAAGCAGTGCTTCAGAAGCTCAAACATTTCTAAAATCCAATTGATATTAGATGGCAAAAAGATAAAGTATGTACGGAAATATTTTAGGATGTTCAACATTAATTCCATCACAGACATTTTGCAGTTCAGTCACTCTGACTACCTATATGCACTAATTAGTTGAACATTATAGTTTGAATATGATTATGAATTATAATATTTGTGTACCATAACTAATCACAAGTACATTATTTTGCTCCATAGATTTCTTCAAGTAGGGATGTACTTTTTTCTACAGCAGTGTTCTCTACCAAAATTTGTATTCTTATCACTCCAAAATAGGTAATTTTATCTTCAAGTTTGAACACCTTAACCCAGATTACAATAGCATTTGCAATAATGTTGGACATTACTTCTTCTATAGAGTGAACTTCCAAAACTTTGCTTTGCTTCTAAAACTTAAATTAAAAATAGAATGATTACTGAAATTACCGATTTTTTCATTACAGCGCTGATGGCATGGATATAACACAGGCATCATTGTCGTGTTTGAATGCAATTTTTCTACTTTTGGTGTTAATTTTCACATATGCCAAGTATATTTGAAATTAAAAATGAGCAAAATTAATTTAGTGGAGTAATTAGTTGATCTAGGTGAAAAGTCATGCTTCACAGAGTGATATGTAAATGCATGTCTGCTTCTGTATATGTTAAATAGTTGTCTTGAGATACAGTCTTTTTCCAGTAACTAGTAGCTTTTGAGTTAGAAGACACTGCTTCTCATACGTTTGTGTTTTTAGTTTTCTTGTACTCAATGATATCACTACCTGCCCCTTCCCCTACTGTGGATAAATGTCAACACATGTTTTGTGCAAGTTATACTTTCACCATCAACTTTTTAAACAGGTTTTGAAATAGGTCAAATTTCTGATAACCATTTCAGCAATTTAAGAATGTACATTTTCAGTTACTGCACCAGCAGTGTTTATTGAAAAACAGAAAGAAAACCCAAAAATATAAAATACATAAACATTGTAGAATAGCATCATATAACAAATGACAAAACCTTTGTGGCTAACTACTCTTTATATGTTCTGCAACAGGAATGCCCAGCCTCCCTTCCCTGTACATATTTTACACTCAAGACTGGAAGGAGTTAGCTGTTCCTGGTTGCTAGTGTCTAAGCACAGTGTGCTGTAATCACTGAGCACCCTGGGCAATGTCTTTCCAAGTGAGCTATTGGTTAAATTGTGTGTGAAAGGGGCAGGAAAGAAAATATGGGTATGGAAAACCATCTCTTAGATTTCAGCATGTATTCAAGTCAGAAATCTGTTTGTACACTACCAGATGAGATCATGGTGGGAGTTGGTGCTATGAAGGGGAGGTCTATCAAACCCATTCTGCCTTATTTTAACATAGTTATTAGTAATGATATAAGGAAATGGAGAGCGCAGATAGTATGGGACATTGGGGCAACAGGCACACAGCAGGACAGTCCTGAGCAAACTGGAATGGGCACTCTCTGCATTAGCAATATTTTTGGTAGAAAGAACCATTTTCTGAGAAGTGTATATGAAGCACACATATTTAGAAAACTGGCCATAATCTGAGCTAATGGAGATGGATCTTAGGATGGGTAAGATTAAATTGCTGGCAATTTCCCAATCTTCCCATCATGGCCACATATGATTTTAATGTTTAAAAGTTTAAATTCCTAGGAGTTAGAGACCTAGAAAGTCCATCTTCAGAAACAATGTAGAGCAGGGATGGGAAATACATTCAATTCCTCCTTTGTAGCCTTGCATGCACATTTGAAAGTTCCAGAAACCCTCGTTTGATACCGAGGGGCCCTGCATAAATGGGCCTTTGCCTTCCTCTCAGTGTCCTGCTTTGTTGGTCAATTATTTGTCTTGCTTCCATGCTGTGATTTCAGCTTCTAGCCAGTTTTTCATTATGTTCCTTCCTTCATACATTGACATAGCATTTCTAATAATTTTCTAAATTCTAATTCTGGCATATCTCCTTGAATATAATTTAGATGATTTCTGTGTACACTAATTTAACATCTCCAGATAAATGTTTCTTCCAATTCCACTCAGCCTGGCTATCCTTGTTTGTTTCAACTTATTCATTCCTTAGTTCATTCATGTATTTAGTACACTTTTACCAAGCACACACGTGTCTGTGGCTCTTAGTGGGCATCTTCTAGTTCTAGGAGAGGGTTCTGGACACTCTTTTCTCTTTGACTTTCATATTCTGGCCATACATGCTGTCAAAAGAAAAATTTAAGGCAAATTAAATTTAAGAGTTTAATTGAGCAAAGGACAATTCGCAAATTGGGTAGCCCCCGAACAAGAATTGGTTCAGGGAAGCACTGCTGTTGCTATGTGGTCAAAGATTTATGAACAGAAAAATGAAAGTGATGTACAGAAAACAGATGTGGAATATAGAAACAGCTGGATGGGTTACAACTCAGCATTTCCCTTAGTTAAACATGGTTTGAATAGTTGGCTGCCCTTGGCTAAAACTCAGTGATTGGCAAATGAGTGGCTACAATCTGTTTACATATCCAGTTAGGGTACAGTTCATTATGTAGGGAGATACCTGTAGGTTGACCTTAAAATATGTAAGCTTTAGGCTAAAATAATTTAACAATGCTTATGGGCATTTTTAATTTCTTGTCTTGCACTTGTGGATAAGTATGAAACATTTGGGACAATAAACACAAATGTGAATCACATACTAAAAATAATGGTGATCAAAAGGCAGTATTGGAAGAATGTTGAGTCTTGCAGTCTGACAATGCAGGAAAAGAAAGGGGTGAAACCATTCCAACAGAGTCTGATGGGCAGTGAATTAGCAGTATAACTAGCTAACACACAATATGGATTGGAAAACATATCCTGTTACCGCTAAATAACTGAGATATCTTGAGTATGTATAAGAAAAATCATGGAACTCCAAAGAATTCAATAACTTTTTAAGGAAGTATCAGGGAAAATTCTACAATTACATTTTCTTGAAGGAGCGAGTGAACCATGGCAGATGAACAAAAGAGGGAATGTTTTATAAAGAGAGACAGCAGCATATGCAAAATCAAAGAAACGTGAAAGCCCATGTAATTTATTAAAAAGGTAAATCATAAAAATAAGTTTTTAAAAGTTGAAATTTTGCAGCACTTGTAAAACAACGTACAAAGGACAGGACTACAGGAGAATGTGGGAAAATAGAAATTGGTTTTAGGATTATGAAACTTTACTGTTACTGCTAGTAAAATATAATTTGTTTTAAAAGTCTGAAGAAAATATGTTGACGAAATTGAATTCTTTAAAAGAGTAAGTTTTCAATTGGACTTTTCTCTGTTTTGGTTATTGTGCTTATCAGGAACAACCACACTGACACAATTTTAGTATGATTGTAATAATTGAGGTTACCACATCCTTTAGCAAATTATTGCTATTCTGAATGTAGGTAGGACTTTTCTCCAAATGTGAAAAGTCTGAACTCTTAATTATACACTTTCTCCTGATTGCTTCACCTTCATCCTTTGGAGTACCTTGAGAGAGCTTTCATCAATGCAAGGCTTAATTTTAGTCTAACCAAGCTGACCACCTGCATGTATACAACTGTGCCATTTCCTTGTTTTCATTGGTTGCAAATAGGACAGCAATGTTCTTTTCAATTTCAAATCTGAAGTCTGGTGTGAAGAGCAGATGAGGAGCTGAGAGATCTGGAGTTAATATCAGATCGTCTATTTAACATACTCTCTGTTTCAAGTTTCTTGTTTTAAGGGTGTAGTTTCCTTTGTGATAAAAATGGTACTAGCTTAACCTACTCATACAGTGGTCGTCAGGTTCAAATAAGATGATGCCTGTGAATGACCTTTAAAAAGTGTGGAGCACTAGACATGTTTGAGGTGGCTTTCATATTGATCAGGAAGCTGATTCGTAAATACAGGGATAAAATTGACACATTTAAATATGTTGGTGGTTTTGAGCAGTGGTTTCTTACATGACTAAATTTCATTGAATTAATTCTCTTCAAGGTAAAAGTGAGTATGAAAGTTTCTACCATCATGATCAGGTTGTAATTTCTTTTTATAGTGTTTTTATTATCTAAATTGAGCTAGTATCAATATTTATGACAAAAGATGCAGATATTGATTTAAAGAGCAAACATTTGGAAGCCAGAATGGTATGCCTTATAATAGTAATAGATACTATTTATAGCACTTATTATGCATCAAACACTACAATAAATGCTATACATGAATTAGCTCATTGAATATTCAGAATGACTCCATAGGGTAGATTCAATTTAGATTCATTTTATACACAGACTAAGGTCTAGAGAGGTTAAGTTGGTTCTTAACCAACCCTGTCTCACCTATACTCCTTACAGATGCAGTGTTGTGTAGGAGCATGGACCTGAATTTGAATCTCATCTTCACTACAAATTAGCTAAGTGACTTTGTGTGTTTTAGTTAAAATGTGTGAGAATCCTTTTCTTTTTTTTGAAATGAATTTTTTTAAAAGGTGAAAATATATGCTTACCAAAAGGTTGTGGTAAAGACCAAATGAGATTTGTGAAACATTTATTACAGGGCTTAGTACATTATAAATCCTCAATGAAAGGCAGTTCCCATTATGATTATCATTGTGGCCATTATTAATTTAAGGATGCTTTTAGTACTTGGTAGTATTACAAAAAGTAAAAGACAAAATTCCTTGCTGCAAGGTGTTTAAAATAAATTATTCTATAAGTTTTCCTTTAACCTGCCATCATTATTGCTGAGCGTAATCTATAATAAAAAATGTCAGTAACCTTAGTTCCAACTCATTAGCCTTTGTTTTGCCTCTAGCAATTATCAGCCTAGTTACTCCCATTTCCATTCTCACCTTCTCTTCTGGGCCTTCACATGACTGAGGCTTCAGTTCTTCCTTGATAGTGATTTTGGCTCTTCTTAAAGGTTGTGCTCTGGGGTACTCCTTTCTTGTACCCAGGCATATATCATTCCTCCTCGCCCCTTCTCTTTCCCTCTGCTTCCTAGAGGTAATCCATAATGTGATGTGGGTTAGTCAGAAAGAGAGGAATATGTCTCCTGAGAAAGTCCTTTTTGGTCTCAGAATTAGTGGATGCATACTGTGTACCAGACCCTGTGGAAATGGATCATGTCTGCTCTGCAAACCCCACTGTTCAGAATTTAAGAGAGTACTTGGAGCATAGTTGATACCCATAAAACAGTTGCCGAATGCATGAATTTTCCAACTTTGTCTTTTATAACAACCCCAAGAGGTAGGTGTTGTTATCCATACTGTAATAAAATGTGCAAAATGAAGCTTGGAATCCTGAGGGAATGTGCGCAAGGTCACGTGGTAGCTGCTAAGAGGCTGTCTCCAGATTCTAATTTAAGCAATCTGACTCTGGTGCCTGCCACTCAATCACTACAAAACATGACCTCCCACGATGCCTTTGGGTCACTATTGGAAGTCTGTGAATTCTGAGAGTCAGACATGGCCATGGTTAGAGTTAAAAGTTAGATTGGACTGTACTGCTATGTTCAAGGGGAAAGTTGTGAAATCTGGCTTCCTGAATGCCTGTAGGCTTTAGAGTCAGCCGCACCTGGTCAGAGTTGAAAACTAGTCTGAGGTGCACTGCTGTGTGCAGAGGGCAGGCTGTGTTCTGTTGGGTGTGATGCCATGTAGTTTCCTACCCCATATCTTGTGCTGTTTTCCACTGATGCTTTGGTCATGACCTTTCATTACACTAATTGGAGATCATTTTATTACCAAATACCCTCCATCTCTAAAGTATGACTATGAAATTAAGGTTGACCCTCCTCAGCATCAGAAGGTCCTAGAACCACATTAAAAAATTCAGGAAGGATGACATCAGCAAGATGGCCCAGTAAAATCCCCTAATGCTTGTGACCCCAATGCCCCCTCCCTGGCAAATAAAGCCAAAACAACAAATAAACAAGTACATTTTGATGAAAATCACTAAAGGAGAGCACCAGAGTACATCAAAGAAGTCACAGAAACCTTGGTGAGCACAGAAGCTCAGAATTGCCACAAAGAGAATGAATGGAAACACCAGGCCTCTACAACCCCATCCTCAAGCCCAGATCAGCTGGCAACCAGGAGGAACATCTCCCTTCAGCGCAAAGGTAAGCATGAGGAGTTGAGCATCCCCCATCTGCACCTTGGACAACTATAGTCCTGACCACTGGAGACCCCTGTAGTCCTCACAGGCACTAAGCCCAGCTAAAGAAGCTGCCTGGAATCCACGTGGCTGTACTCCTGCTAACGAAGGAGCCAACACTGTGCCCTGCCCCCTGTGGTCCATGTGCCTACTGCACTATACCATTTTGGAAATTGAACTACTGCTGGAGTATGTTCTGCTCCAGGGGTGAGTAGCCAGGACACCCTTTCATCCCTGAGTCTAAGCTGCCACAGAATCACCCTTTTCCTGTGTCCAGACATTCTTAAGCTGATCTATGAGCAGTTGTTACACCCTTCCCTGTGGGGCCAGGTGGGCAGTAGAGCTGCTCCACCTACCCCTCCCAGTGGCAGCTATGTCCCATCGTCTTAAGCTGGAATTGAAGCTGCACACTGTCTCCTGGGGAAATGGTGCCTTGGGGCAGAGTCGCTTCTCAGTAGCTTCTGTGCCCTGCCCTCATGTGCCAGAGCTGAAGCAACACCTGACAATCAGGGGAAATGATGCCTTGGCAACCCAGAGCAGTCATGCCCCCTGTGCCTGTGCTACACTGGTAGCCTGTCTCCTGGGAAAATTGTACGTTGCTGGGCCAGAGCAGTCACGCTTCCCCAGGCCTGAGCTGAAATGGCACGTTGACCCCTAAGAAATTAGTGAATTGGACAGTTGTGAATCCCAGGACAGTGCTGATGTAGTACCCTGCATCTCAGGGAAACAGAGCAGTGGCTAAGCTGAGACACCAACCCTTGCAGGCCAAAAAACTCTCATATCCTGCTTTCTTGGAACTGGACTAGCCCTCTAGGGACTGAGGTGCTAAGACACTTCTCTCCCTGGGGAGTGGAGTCATCACTGTGCTGCTCACCTTCACCCAGGGTCTAAATGACAGCTGCAGTCCGCTGTTCTGGAGTCCTTGCTGCTGCTGCTCCTGCTCTCACAGAGTCTGGGATACTTTCCAGTCCCACTGTCCCAGGGTCTAGAATCACCACTACATGGTGCCTTATCTCCTGGGACATTTTTTGACTCTGGTTCCCTGATTGCAGCTGTACCCTGCTCCCCAGGCCCAAACCTCCAGATCCTCTCTTCTTCCCTGAAGCTGAGCCAGTGCTGTGGCCTTCTCCCTAGGGTCATAATAACAGAGAAAAACTTGGACCCCTGACTGTGAGCTGCTGGAGCATGCTTCAGAGTCACAGATCTTGGCTCTGTTGGAAGTTTACATCCAATCCTGCCACAGAGAACCTAAACCTCAAGACCCAGGTGCCACATTTGGTTTGTGAGACCTAAAGCCTAGGACCCCAGCTCCACAGGTATTATAAGTACCTGCACTTGAAACCCGGTGTTGCTGTAGCTGCTTGTAGGCTGTGTCAGACTCAACACCAAGAAGGATCACCTTAGCTCAGTCTTTCCATTGTGGGAAAAATAAGAATAGAAGGGCCTCAAAAGCTCTTGCCACTGAGGACTTTAACAATCTACATCCCCACCACTGCTGTTACAAACTTCGGCAGCCCAGGCCATTGAGTCACTCACGGTTATTGCTGAGGTTAATTGCAGCTGAAGAAGTTGCACAGTGACTCTACCACTGTAACTATCCTAAAACAGAGTCACCACACCAACTGGTACACTAAAACCCAACTGCAAGTGAAAATCTTTCCTTACAAAAGCCACTCTATGAAGTTTGCAAGAGAAATTATTCCACCTGATGCAAAGACATTGACACAGGAACACAAGAAACATGAAAAAGCAAGGACATATGACACTACCAAAGAAACAAAGTAACTCTTCAGTAATAGACCTTAAATAGCAGGAAATCTATGAGTTGCCAGAAAAGGAGTTTAAAATAATGATCTTGAGGAAACTCAGTAAGATACAAGAGAATACAGATAGATAATTCAACAAAATCAGGAAATCAAATTCATAGTAAGAAACTTAACAAATAGATGGCTATCATAAAAAAGAACCAAACGGAATTCCTGCCCCTGAAATATTTATGAATGAAATAAAAAATGCAAGAGAGCCCAGTCAAACTGATGCACAAAATTAACCAACACAGATAAATTTGGTTTGTCTGTTTTTCATGTGCAGCATTATTTAGAATATGTCTTGTGCTAGTTTTGGCTACTCATTCATTCATTCATTCATTCATTCATCCAGTCGCTCATTTAGAACCTAAAAAATCCATTCTACTCATATTTGAAGTCTTGATCCTGCCACTTGTGTGACTATTAAGACTAAGTCCTAAGCTCTCTTGACCTATGTCTTTGGCTGTTGTTGCATTGCTCTAAATAAACACCTGAGACTGGGTAATTCATAAAGAACAGAGGTTTGGTTGGCTCATGGTTCTGCAGGCTATACAGAAATTATGGTGCTGGCATTTGCTCAGCCTTCAGGGAAGCCTCAGGAAGCTTACAGTTGCAGTGGAAGGCAAAGGGGAGCAGGCACATCACATGGTGAAAGCAGAAACAAGCAAGGGAGAGTGGGGGAGGTGCCACACATTTTTAAAAAAACAAAATCTCATGAGAACTCACTGTCATAAAGACAGCACCAAGCCATGATCCTCCTCCATGAGCCAAACACCTTCCACCAGGTCCCACCTCCAGCATTGAGGATTACAATTCAACATGAGATCTGAGCAGAAACAAATCTTCAAACTATATAGTTTTGCTCCTGGCCCCTCCCAAATCTCATGTCCTTCTCACATTGAAAAATACAATCGTGCTTTCTCAACAGCTCTCCAAAGTCTTAACTAATTCCAGCATTAACGCAGAAGTTCAAAGTCCAAAGTCTCACTGGATTCCTTCTACCTATGAGCCAATAAAATAAAAAAAACAAGTTATTTACTTCCAAGAAACAATGGGGGTATATTCCCATTCCAAAAGAGAAATTGGCCGATAGAATGGGGCAACAGGCGCTATGTAGGTTCGAAACTCAGGTCAGTCATTAAATCTAAAACTCCTAAATAATCTCCTCTGACTCCATGTCTCACATCCAGGGCATACTGGTACAAACGGTGGGCTCCCAAGGTTTTGAGCAGCTCTGCCTTGTGGCCTTGGAGGGTACAGCCCCTGTGGCTGTTATCACAGGTTGTTGAGTGCCTGAAGCTTTCCCAGGTGCAAGGTGTAAGCTGGTGGTGGATCTGCCATTCTCGAGTCTGGAGGATAGTGGTCCCCTTCTCACACCTCCACTAGGCAGTGCCTCAGTGGCGAATCTGTGTAGGGCCTCCAACTCCACATTTTCCCTCTGCACTGCCCTAATAGAGGTTTTCAGTGGGGACTTCACTCCTGCAGCAGGCTTCTGCCTGGACACCCAGACCTTTCCATACATCCTCTGAAATCGAGGCAGAGAATGCCAAGTCTCTTTTACTGTTGAATTCTGCACACAAGCAGGCTTAACACCACAGGACGCCACCAAGGCTTATGGCTTCCATTCTCAAAAGTGGAAGCTCAAACTGTGCCTGAATCCCTTTGAGCCCCAGATGGACCTGAAGTGGCTGGATTGTGGAAAGCAATGTCCCAAGGCTGTGCAAGGCAGTGGGGCCCTGGGCATGATCCACAAAACCATTTTTGCTTCCTAGGCCTCCAGTTCTATGATGGGAAGGGCTGCCAAAAAGGTCTCTGAAATGCCTTCAAGGCCTTTTTCCCATTGTCTTGGCTGTCAGCATTTGGCCTGCTTTTAGTTATGCACATTTCTCTAGCAAGTGGTTACTCCTCAGCCTGCTTGAATTCTTCTAAAAAGCTTTTTCTTTCTCTGCCACAGGGACAGGATAAAAATTTTCCAAACTTTTATTCTCTGCTTTCGTTTTAAATACAAGTTTCAACTTTAAGTCATCCCTTTGCTCTAAAATATGAGTATAGGTTGTTACAAGCAGACAGGCCATATCTTGAATGCATTGCTGCTTAGAAATTTTTTTCTACCAGATACCCTAAATCATTACTCAGAAGTTCAAACTTCCACAGATCCCTAGCACAATGTAGCGAAGTTCTTTGCTAAGGCATAACATGCATGACCTTTGCTCCATTTTCCAATAAGTTCCTCATTTCCATCTGTGATCTCTTCAGCCTGGATTTCACTGTCCTTATCACTATCAGCATTTTGGTCACAACCATTTAACCAGTCTCTAGGAAGTTCCAAACGTTCCTTCATCTTTCCATCTTCTGAGCCCTCCAAACTCTTCCAACCTCTGCCCGTTACCCAGTTCCAAAGCTGCTTCCACATTTTCAGGTATCTTTATAGCAATGCCCCACTCCTGGTACCAATTTGCTGTATTAGGCCATTCTTGCATTGCTATAAAGAAATACCTGGGACTAGGTAATTTATAAAGAAAAGAGGTTTAATCGGGTTACAGTTCTGAAGGCTTTATAGAGAGCATGGTGTTCTCATCTGCTAGGCATTTAGGGAGGCCTCAGGAAGCTTACAATTATGGCAGAAGTTGATGTGGGAGCAGGCACATTTCATGGTGAAAGCAGAAGCAAGTGAGAGAGAGTGAGAGAGAGAGAGAGTGGGAGAGGTACTACACACTTTTAAATGACTAGATCTCACAAGAATTCACTATCACCAAGACAGCACCAAGCTATAATCTGCCCCGTGATCCAAACGCCTCCCACCAGGCCCCACTTGCAGCATTGGGAATTATAATTCAACATGTGATTTGGGCAGAGACAAATAATTATATTAACTTTCTTCCTTTATTTTAAAATGGAGATAATGGTAATATCTGTCTCATAGGGTTATTAGGACTAAATGAAATATATATGTGTGTGTGTATATGTATATATATATATATATATATATATACATATACACACACACACACACACACACTTAGAGTACTGCCTGTCAGATAGTGAGTATAGTGAGGGCTATATAGGTTTGCTATTCTTACCATCATAATTAACTCCCTCATTATTTAGTATTTTGTATGTCACGCGCTATGCTATATGCTAAATACAGAATGGAGGCCTTCTTGGACTTCACAGTTCATTAGAAGAAACAGGCGTAAAATAAGTGATGATAGGAAAGTTTATGAGTCACAGGGCAAAGAATTATGAAGAGACATGGGAGCACAAACCAGATGCTTCTAATCAGAGCATACATTAGGGGACCAGGGAAGCCTTCTGTAAAGAAAAGGTAATTTTGCTGAGGCCTCAATGTTAGCAAAAGATAAGCAAATAGGTACAGCATATAGGCCCTCCCTTAAGTTTTGCAGGGCCCAGGGAGAGTACACAAATAGAGCCTACATATTGTTAAGGTAAATTAAAATGGAGACCAACCCTTACAATTCCTTGAGCAGACAAAGACAGCTAGGCTTTGACAGTAACCCTAACCTAGCTTGAATTGAAAACATAAGTGAAAGTTGGGCCATTTCTGGTAAATGCTTGCTTATTAGAGAAAAATAAAACTTCAGCTCAACCAATTGGAAGCCACTAACTCATAATTATATAACTAAGTATTTTACAGTGGGTTGGGCCAAATAAGGCAACTGTATGAACATAACCAATCAAATATTTCATTTGCTTCACTTCTGCATTTGCCCTATAAAAGCCTGTCCCATATGCTTCTTCAGCAGAGCCTGAAACCTCTTTTTGGAACTTCCTGATTCATAAATCACTATTTTCCCAAATAAACTCTTTAAAAATTTTATTGTGTCCCAGTTTATCTTGTAATGGTACCATAGGTCTAAATATTTGAAAATTATAAATCAAACTAATAAACTAAGTCAATTATGTATTATCCTTCCTGCCTTGAAAAATATTTCTTAATAACAACCCGTCAGGCTGAGCTCAAATTTGAAACTGTCAGACCTTCCAAATTCTGGGTTGAAATGGAGTAGCACAGGGATTGTTGCTTCCTGGCTTCCTCCCTACTCAGAGACAAGCTCCCTTTGCTTCCCACCCCCAGCTCCCTCAGTGCGGTGGGGTCTTGTCTTCACAGGTGTGGACAAACATCTTCATTTACATGATTCCACTCTTCTCAGCTCTCTCTTGGCAACTCTGAGAATTGTGGCCAGGCCAATTTGCAGGACAGACTTAGAGAAGGCAGACCCTGGAAGCAGACTTGAGGACACTTGGGCAGTGAGTTCTCAGGTTCCAAGTACCAAGAAAGGGATCTGGAATGGAGAGGCAACACCTCTGTGGAAGTAGGGGGCTGGGGGGAATACCTCCCTTGGCCTTGTGGACTTCTCATTCTATAAGGAGGAGCACTGCTAGAAGAGGACCAGACTAGGGCCCACAATGCATTGCCTCCCAAACTTTAAGATTAATTAGAATTATCTGGAGGATTTATTAAAACACGCTGGATTTCTGACTGACTAGGTCTGGGTTGTGCTCTAAGAATTTGCATTTCTAACAAGTCTGTAGGTAATACTGATGCTGCTGTTCTGAGAACAATTTGAGAAACATTGCTCTAAGCATGGGATCCTTTTTGCTCAAGTTTAAGGGAGGGAGTATACTGAATCTAGGAGTGTTTCTGGTAAAGAAGAACTCAGAAACAAGTAAGGCTGTGGTATATAGATGGGATTGATCCTCATACTTTCTCAAGCTCCAGCCATTGGGAAATCACTCTTTGGGAAGGAAAGGCCTGTTTGCCCAGTGAGTGGGCCACAATGTGTATATATAGGGATATTGCCACATGAAATTACATCTATCTAGACCTCCAGGGTCAAATGCCAGAACACTTGGGTGAGATGTCTTCCTTTATTATTATCTTTGTGTAGCAGTAGTGATCATGAGTCAGAAATATGCTGGAACTTAGACTGTATCTTATGTACATTTTTCCTTAGAATTTCTTACATTGTCCTTGTTTTATGTCCCTGTAGTACAGCTCCAGCTGGACATGGTAAGCCTCCAAGCTGGTAGCTTTTGTAATGAAACACCCAATGGATCAAGTTGCCTAGTAATCTGTATAGCACTCATCTGATGAGTAAAAATAACATGTTCAAGTTTTTCTAGGAACTGTTTATCTACTTTGGCAGTAAAAATTACATTAAGGCTGAAACTTAGCTGTGAAATCAATACCAAATGGATTTATTTAACACGTGCAAGAGAAAATGGCAGACATGTCTGTTAATCTGATGACATTTTGTGCTGTTCTTGAAAGTTCATTATTTAACTGATGTGTCTGCATGAGAAGACTGAACTTTGAAATATTATTAGATATTCTGTCTAAAGCAGAGGTTGTAACACATGAGGCTTAATATGTGATATATATTTTTTACTGTACAGCATGTCCCCAAACATTAATGCTGTGCTTTAAAATTTGGGCTATATAGATTTGGCCTCTCCTCTCTCTTTCATTGTGGAATCTTTGCAAGGCTATCTTAATTCCTTAGAATGACTTTGTGTGTGTGTGTGTGTGTGTGTGTGTGTGTGTGTGTGTGTGTGTGTGTATGTGTCCAGCAAATGAAATCTTTCTTTTTCCTTCCTTTAAGTTATATGCCAAGGTCACTTCCTGCAGGTGTGTCTGGTCTGATTCCTTCTTATGGAGTTCAGGGCCAGCAGGCAGTTTGCCAAGCTACAGAGATTTGGCCAGGTGCCAAGCCCGAGCCTGAACTAAAGCAGTACAGTCGGTTACAGAATTTACAGAAGCAGGCAAGCTCTGAGAGTCAGTGCAAATTGAAGATATTTGTAGCAGGATCATGCAAAAGATCCAAGAGACAAGAAAAAAGAATGACAGACTATGGCATGGGCAAAGCAGAACAAGGACTTGGGGTGTAAGATGACTTAGTACTTAGGGTCCAGAGGACTTAGAATGTTTAATTCCATAAGAAACTTCCAAATTGTTTTCTACAGTGACTGTACTATTTTGCATTCCCACTAATGAGATATGAGAGTGCCTGTTGGTTTGCATCCTTGCCATCACTTGAGTAGGTATTTTTAATTTTAGTCTTCTACTAGACATGTAATGGTATTTCACTGCAGATTTAATTTGGATTTTCCTAATAACTAATGATGTTAAGCATCTTTTAATGTGCTTATTTGCCATCTGTGTATCTTTTTTGGTGATCAGTCTGTTCAGATATTTTGCCTGGTCATCTCTCGAGTCTAGATGTCCTTATTGGGTTACCTGCATTTATCAACCTTTCAGAGTTTTCTGATCATTGCTTTATGTGTTTAACCCAAGGTTTTAAATTGCACTTCATGGGAAAAATAGGGTTAAATATGCTTCCTCCATTTAGTCTGGACCCAGACATTCTGAACCTCTAGAAAGTGTTGTCTCTACTTGCTGACTTCCTTTCTCCTTACTTTTCAACCCACTCCAAGTTATGTTTAGTTTCATTACCTCCATGAAATCTCTCATCAAGGCCTCCAGTGACTTTCACATTGCTAAATTCAACTGGATTTCATTTAATCTTTTGGTAGAATTTGACATTCTCATTTTTGAAACTCTCTTTTCCCTTGACTTTCATGACATAATAATCTTAGTTTTATTCTACTTATGTGCTGCCTCTTCTCTGTCTCCTAAGGATTAAAATCCTTGGCCTAGCCATTAAATATTGTAATTCTTTAAGGCTTATTCCTGGAGATTCTTTTCTTTTATTCCCCATTCTCTTCCTAAGCAATTCCATCTGTGCCTAAAACTTCAATAATTATCTGTATGCAGGTGGATTATAAACGTATATAATCATCTAGGATTTCTTCTCTGAACTCCAGACATTATTGTCCATCTGCATCCTTGATGTCTCAATTTTAAACTGTATATGGTCAGGAATGATCTCATGATCATCCATGCAAAATCTCATCATTCCAGTGTTCTCTCTCTATTTTGTTCTGTTGTCATATCTGACATCTTCTTTTTCTTCATCCTTCAATATTCAATATTTCACAATTGATTTCACCTCTTAAATACCTCACATCTCTTTATCTCCACTACCATAATCATAGTTCAAGCCTGTATCATCACTCACTGGGATCATCACAATTGCCTTTTATCTGTTGCCCTGAATCCCATACTTCCTTTTTCAGTCCAAATGAGCTTCTTAACAAACTGTCTGGTCATGCCAATCTGCCTGCTAAAAAATGATTTGCTTTTAAAATAATCCTTGTCTTAGGCCACAAGACCTTGTTTTGATCATGTTCTTGCCTAACTCTTCAGCTTAATCAATTAATTCATTCATGCACTCATTTAATAAATATTTATTAAGTGTCTACTATGTGTCAGGAACTGTTCTTGTTGCTGGACATATGGCAGTAAATGAACAGAATCCTAGTTTTCATCCAGCTTATATTCTAGTGAGAGGATACACACACAGAACACATACACAAGCAAACAGCATGTCATTTGGTGATGAGTGAGAAGATGCAACAGGTATTGATGTAAGGGGGCAGAGAATTATGGGGAAGGTGTTAATGGAATTGCCAGGGGAGCCCCAATGAGAAGGTGATATTTAAGCAGAGACTTGAAGAAAGCGAGCAAGCCATGCCAAAATCTGAGAGAAGGACATTCCAGGCATAGGGAACAACAAGTGGAAAGACACTGAGGTAGGAGTATGCTTGGGTGTCCAAGACTCACTGAGAAGAGGAAGAGTCAGGAGGAAGAGCAGTAGGAGATGACATAAGAAATATATTAGGTGTCTGTTTGTAGAGGGCTTGTAAGCCATGGTAGACTTCATATTTTATTTTGCATCAGATGAGAAGACATGGGTGAGTTTCAAGCAGAAGCACGCCTCTTCTACAGTCATTGCACCAGAGCTCCCTGTTGGACAAGTCAAGGCTTCTGCAGAGGTATAATGATATCTGAGGCTTTCCCTCTTCGGTCCTCTTTTCTTCCCTATATGCTTTCAAAGGTGTTGGCCCTGTATCATGGTCTGAAGCCTCTCCCTGCCTTCTCTTCCTCCCTCTCACCAAGTAAATCCCTTGCACTTGTGACTTCCTCTCAGCAGCTGATTGGAGTACTCACCTGAAACAATCATCAAGCACCAAGTCTTCCCAAGCAAAACATTCTATTATTTCATTTTAATATTTTCTTAGATGCTAAAATTCAATTGGTTATCAAGTCTTGTAAATTTTTCAGAAAAAAAAATGTCCCTCTAACCCTATGATTCTCAAAGTGATTTTTGCCATATGTTTTTGGGATCCAAAATTCCAAGTATTTTAAAAATTTACATTTTAGAGCTTGATGAAACTTTATTACTAAGCATCACACAATTTCAGTATCCATTTTAATCAGTCAGGGTTCAATCAGAAGACAAAAATCACACCAATAATTTGAAGAGAAAAAATATATATAATGAATTATTAACTGCTAAATGCTGGTTAACTATCAAAAGGAGTAAAATAAGATTCTTAAGGATACAGACATACTAAATGCAAAAAGAAGCTATGACCTATAGAGCTGAGAGAACGTGAACAAGAAAAAAATTATATACTCAAAAGGACTCACCCAAAGCTGAGATTCAGACCTTATTACAGATAGTGTGGTTGTCACAGAAACGTGTAGCTTGCTGGGAGTAAGGAAACTTGCCAGAAGGCATAGACTGGAGCTGGTTTCTAGAACTAGTTCACTAAGTAGCTGAGAGGCTTGAGAAAAGGTGAGAGTGGGTCCCAGCTGGTCCATAGAGGCAGTCGGCTCAGTGATTGATGAAACTCGTAATGTAGGCTACAGGTGTTGCATGAGAGCTACTGAGGTAGTTCTCCTAGGCCTCTCATTTTTAATATTCAGGCAGCTGCTCCTCAAACAGCACATTAGAACTAGTGGTAAAAGGCCCTCCCTGTTGCTGTGCTTAGCATTGCTCCAGTATCCTTTATTGACAAAACCTAACATGGATTCAGCTGGTAATAGAGAAATATTCACAGGGTCTAGCTCCAGTGGCATAAGGCAAAGAAGGTTAGATTTGGAGTCAAGGAACAATAAATTATATATTCATAAGTAAAGGCCAAATAGTGTCCTAGGATGTCGTAGTTGACAATATCAGTTCTCCACCCATATCCCCTCCAATCCCCTTATCATTTTCATGCACACTGATTCATGGCCTGCTTTCACACTCAGCAGACGTTACCTGTATATCTTTGTCAGAGGGTAGCCCTCAGGCTGCTAGAGACTGCCTTCCTGAAGTGCTTGGTAATTTATGTCTCCCTACGGACAGCCTTTATCCGATGACTAATGGGTGTGATGAATGCATGCATATAAATATTTAGGCTCCCTAGTCCTTAGTCAGGAGAACTCTGCAGTGTGACCCACTCCATCTTCAGAGATCCTCTGCAGGATTCAGCCAACCATCTTCTCTGCAGGACTTTCCTTGGTATAATGCCTTCACTTGGCTTTCTTTCCTAGCTTGTCCCATTTCTTCACTCGCCTACTTAGTTTTTCCTGAGAACACTTCCTAATCAATTTCATTTATTAGAATTCTTATCTTAAAGATGGACTCTAGAGAACTCAAATGCAGTCATATGCTATATAAATAAAAGTTTTTCAGTAGTTTGAGAAAAGTATGGCAAAAGTAGAATGGAAACATCACATGACATGTGGTAGTGAGAAATGCTGAACTAAAAGGGTTAATATACATGTGCCTTGCCATTTATCTTCGTATCTGTGGTGTGAATTAAAGATTGACACAGAACAGATCATGGCAACTATTAATTTGTACCAGATCCCTAGCAGCAGAAGTACAGTTGTAAATATGTTATGAGAAATTTTTATGTTCCCAAGTTCAATAATAACCACATTAGGTAACTGTTTAATCCAGATTTTGATAATGTCACAATTCTCTTAGAATACACAAGAAACTCACTTCACAGAGGTACTAGAAAACATCTTATTAAAACTGCCATTATAGAAGTGCTCACTGGCAGAGTTTTGATTAAGTTTAAGGTTGGAAACAGAACCTTGAAGTTATTGATATACCATTTTGCAAAATATACTTATGCAAATGGTCATTTCTAACATAAGTATTATGAAAGTAGATTAAAAATAAAATTAGTTTTGAGGCTATATGTTGTTTTCTATTAAATGAAACAACAGACATTTAATTTCAGTAGACCAATATAATGTTATGTTTAAATTAATATTAATTTGAATTTTATTAATTTCATAATGTTGTTTGTATTTAATTTAAATATGGTTTAGGTTTTATTGTTGTATGTGAGCTATAGCATAAAGAGTTTGTGCCTAATTTTGAATCTTTATATTTTAAGTGATATGATAAAAACAGTGGAGAGGTATTGATAGTCTCAATAATACGTTTCATGAAAAGGGTGTCATATATTACTGAATTTGGGGAACAGTTCTTTAATCCATTTATTTAGATCTATTGAATCCATTTAATTTAAAACTTCCCCCTGTACCAGTAACAGCAGCATCAACTTGAAATTTGTTAGAGTTGCAAATTCCTAGGCCAGCCAGACCTGCTGAATCAGAAACTCTGGGGTGTGAACCCAGTGACCTGGGTTTTAACAATCCCACAGGTGACTCTGATGCATATTGAAGTTGGAGAAAACTGCTCTAATTCTTCCTCTTCTCTTCTAGGCTGTCATCCTCTCTTGAGTCTCTTTGACTACAATCTCTCCACTCCTAATTGTCCTTCTTGCAGCTGTGAAAGGGATCGTTCTAGAGCATATTTATTATGCTACATCCCCTGAAAGTACCTTTAACGGTTAACCCATCATGGACAGTTTTCCTGTGTGTTAAATGGAAATAATAATACTCATCTTCAAGTGGTTGTCAGGGTAAGCATCAGGTAATTCACTCTGTGGTAATGGCCACTATTGTCATCATTCTCCCCATCACTTTTGCCATCAGCAGTAGCATTCTCCATTGATGAAAGACTTAATTACAAATGTTTTGTAAGTTTGGGAAATCATCCTCCTTTTTGGAAAGCATCCTCAATTTACCAGCTTTTCTTGTATTAGGCACCTAACTTGCAATTTATGTTAAGAATCTCAGGTATGCCTGTTTCTGACTTTGAGGTGGGAGTGAGCAATGTGGAGAAGCAGTGAAGGATTCATGCTGGCGGCGGGACTGCAGCAACTGCAGCTGCTAATGGTGGGGCCAGCATCCAGAGGTGTCTGCACAGAAGCTGTAGCATGGTGCGGACAATGGTGTCATCCTGAGGCTGATTTGGGGGTTAATTTGCTGTGGCTTGAGTTGCTTAGTTTCTCTTTTCTTTGCCTGTGTTCTGTGCCTGATTTTCCAGGTTTTTAGAAGATTCTGTGAGTTACTCTTGATCTATTTAAACACATGCTTTCTTTTCTTGGGCATAAGCCAGCCAATCACAGTGTCTCTTGCTTACAATGAAGCAATTGACCAGTACAAGCCTCAAACTTTACTTCTAGATTCATCACTCATCACTTTCCTTCTCTACAAGCCTAAGGTTTTAACAATCCTGGAGCATTCACCATTTCACAAATACATCACATCATTTTTTGGCCTCTTTATCTGCACTTAGGATGCTCCCTCTGCCTGAGAAATTCTTCTCGTCACCTATTTTGCCGAGTGAAATCCTGTTTATCCTTTAACACCCACTAATTATTGCCAGAATTAATTTCTCACTATTGATGATTGAATAGCTAACGGGTATCCTACTTGTATTCTGAACAAGAATACTGAAATAAAACCCTGAGATGTTTAGAAAAACAACTGACAAAAATCTCAAAACTTCCTTTAGCTAGTAGGTCAGTAGGACGCACCCTATCCATCATTTCCAGAACTAACACTGCCTAATGGGGGATTTATATAATTTAGGCATTATAACTGAGTAAAAGATAATATATGTTTTAGCATCTTGGCATAACTAGTCCAGGATGAAGATTATTGCTAAAAAGAAACAATGTATAGTCATGTGCCACATAAGGATGTTTAGATTGATGACAAACCACTTGAATAACTGTGGACCCATAAGATTACAGAACTGGCTGGATGCAGTGGCTCATGCCTGTAATCCCAGCACTTTGGGAAGCCGAGGCGGGCAGATCACGAGGTCAGGAGATCGAGACCATCCTGGCTAACACGGTGAAACCCCGTCTCTACTAAAAATACAAAAAATTAGCCGGGCGCAGTGGCAGGCACCTGTAGGCCCAGCTACTCGTGAGGCTGAGGCAGGAGAACGGCGTGAACCCAGGAGACGGAGCTTGCAGTGAGCCGAGATAGTGCCACTGCAGTCCGGCCTGGGCGAAAGAGAGAGACTCCGTCTCAAAAAAAAAAAAAAAGATTATAGAACTGTATTTTTACCTTTTCTACATTTAGTTATGTTTAGATGCACAAATACTTACCACTGTGTTATAATGGTCTGCAGTATTCAGTACAGTAACATGATGTGCAGGTTTGTAACCCAGGAGCAATAGTTTATACCATACAGCCTGTACCATGGAGGTTTGTGTAAGTATACTCTGTGGTTCACACAACAACAAAATCACCTCACGATGCATTTCTCAAAACGTATCCCTTTTGTAAAGCAACACATGACTGTATAAATAAAGCCATGAAGTCAACTGGTCTCATATTGTACTTAGGCCCAGTGCTGCATATTGTGTGTGACCCTCCAATGTGTATTCCACCCTCTCTATTTGTGTAGCAGCCAAGTGGTTTAGGGCACTGACTCTAGGTCCAAAGGTGTATCTTTATTAGTTGGAGGCAACAATGATTACTGATGGTTTGGAAACCCAAACAGAAGCCAATCCCATATGATATTATCCTTGGCTAAGTGAAAAGGTTGGCCCAATAAATAAAAAGATTTTCGATTTTCTGCCTACCTCACCCAACTTCCTTTTTTATTTTTTGTTTTTTTGAGATGGAGTCTTTCTCTGTCACCCAGGCTAGAGTGCAATGGCATGATCATGGCTCACTGCAGCTTCTGTCTCCCAGGTTCAAGCAGTTCTCCTGCCTCAGCCTCCTGAGTAGCTGGGATTACAGACGCACACCACCATGCCCAGATAATTTTTGTATCTTTAGTAGAGACGGGGTTTCACCATGTTGGTCAGGCTGGTCTCGAACTCCCGACCTTGTCATCTACCTGCCTTGGCCTCCTGAAGTGTTGGGATTACAGGCATGAGCTACCGTGCCCAGCCCAATTCCATTTTTTAATCTATTTTTCTGGACACAAAAAGGAAACAAGGAACTTTAATGACTATCATGAACCAAACTACAGCACCAAGTTTAAAGCTACCATGGTAGGCAGAAGAAAGAAAAGACAGAAAAAATCTAAGTCCTTGGTGACATTGTTGAACTACTAGCCCACCAGCCCTGAATACTACCATATGGGGGTCCACTACACAGGGTCATGCAGTTTATGCATTTTACAGCTAGATTTACATAGACCAAGATATTAGTGGTTGCCTCGTAGTCCTTAGTCTGAACTTATTCATATTAAAACAATATATCACCTTTAATGCTTAAAACAGTTTGAACTTTTTCAAAGTTATTACTTGCAGACAAAAGGCCTCTGAGATCTATATAACAAATATACCTGTATTTCCCCTATTTGTCACTTCAAATTGCATCTGGTTTCCTGGTACTATTGACAGCTCCTTGAGAGTAGGCAGCATATGTGTCATCTTTCTGTAGCTTGGATTTGTCCTTGTACCTGTCACGTTAGCAGAATTTCATTAATTTTGGTCAAATTTAAATTTCATTATCTTTTATATTTATGTTCTATTTCTGTAACTGAATTTAATGGCGTCTTTGGAAAAGGCTATGTACAATAACGCTTTTATATCCCTGACACCTATTACAAGAAATATACTAAATTTATGTAGTTGGTTAATAATTGATATTGCAGTTATTATTTATTAGGCAGCTGCTACATGCCAACTGTGACTCTTGATACTTCACATGCAATAATTTACTTAATCTCCACCAGTAACTTTCCAAGTAAGAGTATTACCACCACTTTGCAGATAAAACAGTCTTAGGAAAGTTACTGACCTGTGCAAGGTTGAAGTTGTCATAAATGTAAGACTATGAATTCAAACTCAAATCCATCTGGCTCAATGATAAAGATGATAATGATAACGATGCAACATATAAGTTTCTTCCCTGCTCTGACATTCTACCATTATATGACTTTATTCCAAGAAAATAAATCCAGGCCTCAGGGAATTTATGTTCAAAAATGAAAATGAGCCTGATGATTTCATCCTTGCCCCAGGACACCACACTCCCACTCAAAAAGTCGGCAAACGGCTCAAACCACCCACTGCCTGGGATGGTCTGAAAACCGAGGCAGCAGGGGTGAACACCAGAGGGTCATAAATCAGTGAGAGCCAAAGTACTGATAAATATGCTCATGCACTGAAGAGCCATTTACTGGGACCTTCTGTTCTGCTCCCATATCACAACAAAAATGAAGCATGAGTCAATCACACCAAGATACCAATGTCAGATAATCAGTGGCTCAATCATGCAACAATTCTCACCAGCCTCACATGCCCAACAGTGGGCCAGACCCGGCAGGAGGCTGAGGAGAAGTAAATGGGCTTGTAATACATCTGGGGAGATGAGCAAAATGTATACATGAAAAGATGACTAACACATAAGGTAATGTATGCTAAAAGCTAAATGAATAATGTAGAAGGAAATGTCAAACTGAGAAAGAATTTCAATGTGAAAGATCACTGGGGGCCGACTGAGATGATCAAAGAAAGCTTCAAAGAAATGGCAGAGCATGACCTGGCTTTGACAAATAAGGAAGTTCAGAGGGGCAGAGAGAAGACACATTAGAGGACACCATATAGATGTACATGTGACCAAAGTGCTGTTAGGAAAATGGAATGAGAAGATCACTAAGTTCAATGGGGACCAACTCAATGATCTGGAGTGCTAAGATAAGGGGTGTGGATTTCATCCTATGGGAGTGGAATTTCTGGAAAGCTGGGGGCGAAGAGATGACCTGAGAAAATAGAAGCAAGACTGACTCCTTAATGGATTTCATAGACCTTGAGTTTTCTTGGGTAACTCGTTTTACCAGTATTGGAATAAATATGGGCCAAATTAGACCAACACTCTAAATCTGCTGGTACTATTCCTTAGGAAATAATTTCTCTGTAATATTTCTGAGTCTCCTAGACTTATGGTGATTTGCTCTTCTCCTTGACTGTTGGCAGCCATGAAAGGGCAGCACCTTACTACTTCCATTGCTACTAAGGCCTCACAACAACACTGATGCCCCTGCCCTACGTAGATATTGTCCCAGTGCTATTTTGAGTTGTGCAGGCACTGTTATCTTTGCCAGGTCAAAACCACTCACTGAACCTTCTCACCTGGCCTCCATCTCCTTACTGAGTGCCTTATAAAAACTGGACTTTCACTTTCTCTCTCTCGGGCCCAGATATGTGATAAAATCCAGGCTGGGATGCCATTTCTTAGGTAAACACTATGTGGTCTACCAATTCCAGTCATTTCCCAGAATCCTCTGGGCAAAATACAAACTTCAAAACATAAAAACCTTAAGCAAGCTGGCTCCTGGCTACTCTGCCCACCAGTCCATCAGATGTGCTCAGATATAGATGTTGACAGAACATGCCCTAGAGATTAAGGATGTTTGGTAGAGGGGGCTCAGCAATAGTGCAGGGCTGAAGATGTGGTGTTTACATTTAGGAAGAGTTGCTTCTTATCTGGCTGCACGAAATCAGAAACATGATTTCATTCCCTCTTTCACTGCAACTGTGCATTTTGCAAAAACAAGGCCTTCCTGGTCCAGTTCATAAGGTGCCTGCATCTAAAGGTAACATGGATGGAGGCCTCTAGACACACTCCTAAGTCACCTCTTCCAGAGATGGTTTGCAAGACTAAGTGGCAGCCAGTCACAGACAACATCATCTCAGTTGCTTCTCAAACTGATGTTTTCTCAAACTCCAGACTAATATACTTGCTTGGTTAATTGAGATTAGGATGCACCAAAGGGAAATGAGACTACTTGGAAGAAGTGTGGGCAAAAACAAACACAAAAAAATACACATTGATCTCAGATGTATTTTTTCCTGTCCAAACTAACTGCTAACATTGGCTTAGAAATAAAAATTTACCCTGTTTAATTTTTTAACTGGAATTAACCTGATGTAGTGGCTTGCACCAGCTCTGTGTTATCTACAAACACTTTCTTCAGGCCCTAGAACACAGTTTCCCTTGGCCTTTCAAATGTAGGATCATAAATGCAAAATGACTAGAGATATAGTGCTATTAGGTTTTGTATACTTCTTGCTGGCTTCAACCAAGCATCTACTACTAGTGTGATGAGGTTGTTTATATTCAACAGGACACTACGTTTCAAGTCTATAAGTATTGATTTTACCATGAAAATGTTCTCATTTATTTCTGAAGTTGGCCCTCAATTGCTTGGGATTCTTTGGGGGGGCGGAAATAAGGATGATTAAAATTGCAGTAAGCAGAGGGGTTCATCTACCCTGGTACTTCTTAAGTATCCTTCCTCCTGGATGCCATTGCTCAGAGGCATGACAAGATACAAATGACCACATGAGGTCAGCTTCTGCATTGCAGAATGACTCTACCCAGCCATTGCTCACAATATAGCAGGATGTGTGCTGCAGTGCTGCCACTTGGCAGAGTGGGACTTGTATACTGTTGACACTGGCATGGCTGCAGTTTCAGTGGGACATACAGTGGGAAGGCGGCTGAGTATGACCAAGCAGAGATATTTTATTAATGGCAGGTTGACTATCTAGGATTCAGATACACGCACACAACAACAACAACAACAACAACAACAATGCCCAGAGAAGCAGGGATTCAGAAACAGGAACTAAATAGAAATTATATGTCTGTCCTAAGCTCAAAAGGCAACAGGAAGAGAAAGAAGATTAGGCCAGAGTAAAGGCAACATTTCTCTAAGGCAATGGTCCTTGGATTTGAGCATCCTTAGAATCACCTGGTGGACTTGATAACATGCTGAATTCCAAGCCCACCTCCAGAGTTTCTTATTCAATAGATCTGAAGTGAGGCATGAAAAATTGCATTTCTAACAAGTTCCCAGGCAATGCATCTGCTGCTTGACCTAGGACCACATTTTAAGAATCACTGCTCTAAGGTTTTTGCAGTTGGAAAGACAACTGTTTTGGGGATCAGAGTCCTAAGTTCAGAGACCACAAGCTTGGCTTGAGGCTCAGCCTGCCTAGGCAGAGGAGTAGGAATAAAGAGAACAGGAATTCCATGTGGGAAAAAGCTGGTTTCTAAGATAGCATAGGAAATTAAAGAGGCAAAAAGGAGGAAATTTCCCATCAGGGAGTGTGGAGTTGGTATACAGAGATTTAGCACAGAGGAGCAGGCCCGTGCCAGAGCACAGCAGCAGCACCTCTGATGAGAGGACGGAGGCCAGCTGGCTATGAACCTGAGCTCAGCACTGGTGGGTTTGGTGAGGTCACTGGCTAGAAGTAGCTAAGGTTAGCAGAGGTGTCCATTGTGACAGGAAATTCAGGACCACTTGAATATAGCTGGAATCGGGATAAGAAGTGGGTCAGGCATAAGGTAAGCAGATAAATCCAGAATGCTCAGGGAAAGGCAAAGGGAATGTACAAAGGGATTAGCAGGTGGCCCCAAACCAGAAGATTCCCGGGAATTAAAGAATTACAGCATGGAACAAGAGATGCAGGCAGGGAATCACAGTCTGGGCTCAGCAACAAGGTTCCAAAATCAGGCAAGGAAAGTGGGAAGCGTGTTCTACCAGAAATCTGAGCAGCAGGTGCAGGAACCAGAAAGATGCAAGTGATTTGTCTGCTGGATTTCAGTAACTTTTAGTTACTTTCTAAAGTTGTAGAAACTAACATTAAGCTTGGCTGACCTGGATTCATCCGGCATGTGGATGAATCTGCAGCAGCGCAATCCACCTGGCTGTAAGTCCTGACACCCAAGGCCTTCTTCACATTCACTTAGCAGCTTCCATGAGGGACGTTGGAAAATTAAAATTCATATGTCCAGATTATTTTAATTCAGAGCCATTTAAGCCAATGTTCAATGGCTCTAAATTTCATCATTTTCTGAACTTGAATTGGTACAGCATAGATATTTGCAGACCCAAAATATATCAATTGAGATCACACGGACAGGTAGAGGAGAATAGACACTGGGTCCTACCGGAGGGTGGAGAGTGGGAGGAAGAAGAGGATCAGGAAAGTTAACTAATGGGTACTAGACTTACTTAATAACCGGGTGATAAAATAATCTGTACAACAAACTCCCATGACACAAGTTTACCTATGTAATAAACCTGCACGTGTACCCCAAACCTAAAACAAAAATAAAAAACAAAAAACTAAAAATACATTAAAACATTTTAAAGGCTGGGTGCGGTGGCTCACTCCTGAAATCCCAGCACTTTGGGAGGCCGAGGTGGGTGGATTGCCTGAGATCAGTTCAAGACCAGCCTGGCCAACATAGTGAAACCCCATCTCTACTAAAAATACAAAAAAATAGGTGGGCAGGGTGGCAGGGTGCCTGTAATCCCAGCTACTCAGGAGGCTGAGGCAGGAGAATCGCTTGAAACCAGGAGGCAGAGGTTACAGTGAGCCAAGATCACGCCATTGCACTCCAGCCTGGGCAACGAGAGTGAAACTCCATCTCAAAAACAAATTAAAACAAAATAGGTATTTATTTTTATTTTTATTTTTTGAATTTTAATTTCAACAGCTTTTGGAGAATAGGTGGTTTTGTTTACATGGATACGTTCTTTAGTGGTGATTTCTGAGACTTTGTTGCACCTGTCACCTGAGCAGTATACACTGTACCCAAAATGTAGTCTTTTGTCTCTCACCTCCTCCACCTTTTCCCTCAAGTCCCCAAAGTCCATTATACCATTATATACTTTTGTGTCTTCATACCTTAGTTCCCACTTATAAGTGAGAACATACTATATTTGGTTTTCCATTCCTGAGTTACTTCACTTAGAATAATGCCCTTCAACTCCATCCAAGTTGCTGCAAAAGCCATTATTTCTTTCCATTTTATGACTGAGTAGTATTCCATGATGTATATATGTCACATTTCCTTTATCCACTCATTGGTCGATAGTTATTTAGGTTGCTTCCATATCTTTGCAGTTGCGAATTGTGCTGCCATAAACGTGTGTGAGTGTGTGTGTGTGTGTGTGTGTGTTTGTTTGTATAATGACTTCTTTTCCTTTGGGTAGATACCCAGTAGTGGAATTGCTGAATCAAATGGTAGTTCTACTTTTAGTTCTTTAAGGAATCTCCATACTGTTTTCCATGGTGGTTGTACTAGTTTTACAAGCCCACCAGTAATGTAAAAGGGTTCCCTTCCACCACATCCACACCAACAACTATTATTTTTTGATTTTTTAATTATGGCCATTCTTGCAAAAGTAAAGTTACATCTCTTTGTGGTTTTAATTTGCATTTCCCTGAATTAGTGATGATGAGCATTTTTTCATATGATTGTTGGCAGTTTGTATATCTTCTTTTGAGAATTGTCTGTTCATGTCCTTTGCCCACTGTTTGATGGGATTATCTGATTTTTTTCTTGCTCATTTGTTTGAGTTCACTGTAGATACTGGATATTAGTCCTTTGTTAGATGCATAGTTTGTGAATATCTTCTCTCACTCTGTGGGTTGTCTGATAACTGCTGATTATTTTTGATAACTGTTGATAATTGCTGATTATTAAAGCTGTGCAGAGCTTTTTAGTTTTATTAGGTCCCATTTATTTATTTTTGATTTTATTGCATTTGCTTTTGGGTTCTTGCTCATGAATTCTTTGCCTAAGCCAGTGTATAGAAGAGTTTTTCTGATCCTATCTTCTAGAATTTTTATGTTTCAGATTTGAGATTTAAGACTTTGATCCATCTTGAGTTGATTTCTATATAATGTGAGAGATGATGATTCAGTTTCATTTTCTACATGTGGCTTGCCCATTATCCCAGCTCCATTTATTGGATAGAGTGTCCTTTCTGCACTTAATGTTTTTGTATCCTTTGTTGAAGATAAGTTGGCTGTAAATACAAAATACATCAACTTTCAAAGTGTTCAGGACACTTGGGAAAAATATATCTATCTATATATAATGTGTCTATCTATCTATCTATCATCTATCTATCTATCTGTCTATACATACACACACACACTGATATGGTTTGGCTGTGTCCCCACCCAAATCTCATCTTGAATTCCCGTATGTTGTGTGAGGAACCCAGTGGGAGGTAATTGAATAATGGGGCAAGTCTTTCCCATGCTCTTCTCATGATAGTGAATAAGTCTCATGAGATCTGATGGTTTTAAAAAGAGGAGTTTTCCTTACAGGTCCTCTCTCTTTGCCTGCTGCCATCCATGTAAGATGTGACTTGCTTCTCCTTGCCTTCCGCCATGATTGTGAGGCTCCCTAGCCACGTGGAACTGTAAATCCAATTAAATCTCTTTCTTTTGAAAATTGCCCAGTCTCAGTTATGTCTTTATCAGCAGCATGAAAACTGACTAATATGCACACATTATATATAAAAATAATGTGTGTACATACCTACATTATATATATATGTATATATATACACGCACAGATACACATACCCATATATACATACATATACACACACATATATATACCTATCATCTATCTATTTATCTATCTTCTATCTATCATCTATCTTCTGTCTATGTGTATTTATGGGTACACATCCCACAGATATCCCTGTCTGCCTATGGAGTAGAGAAGAAGGTAAGAACTATATCAGTTGCATAGAAAATAGGAATCTGACAATTCAGTGTGCCAGCCAGTATCCTAGAATCAGGATTTAAATAATTTTTCTATATATTACATGTGCCCATTCCATTTGTGATTATTCATCAAGTCAATGAATATTTACCATATATCTATTACATTCTGGTTATTTTGCTGTATGTTATAAATCCCATTTTGAACAAAACATAGCCCTTATTTCAAAGAACTTAGAATTTGCTGGAGGAAACAGGCACACAGGAAATAAAGTACAGAGTCAATGGCTGTGATGGGGTAAGCAGAAAGTTCTACGGGAACAACTAAGCAATGACTCTAGCCTTTGCCGGGTTTGTAGGGTTTGACTGTATCTTCATCATCACACTCTATTTCTGCCTGCCTCCATGTTCACTACCAATTTCAGAAGTACAGTTCTGCACTCTCAGAAGTTACATGTGTCAATTAGGCAAATTGGAGAGAGAGCGAGCACTGTAACAGGGAAGCATGGGGCTATGGAGTCGAGCTTATTGGGTTCAAATCCCAACTCTGCCATTTTCTCAGTTTTACATTGGACAGTCACTTAACCCCTCTGTGCTCTGCTTTTCTCATCTGTAAAATATTGCTGCTCATGCGACATAGTGATGAGAGAATTAGAGAATTATGCTAGAAAACAGATTTAAAAACCTATAAACTAGCAGAGAGTACATTCTCAATAGGTTTCATTTCTCATTGCTGTCATTGTTGCTACTACTACTACTACTGCCACATCTAGGATACAATGGATCCCTGGTCATGGAAAAAAATTCATACTGACCCAGTTCCCTGCTCTTGAGGGCCTTCCTTCTTGATCTCAATAAGGTTGTCACCAATGCCACTGTCATCACCTCTTCTAGGTCTGGGATGTAAAATCCTCAGTGCTCTAAATAAGAATGAACAGACATCATAACTAAAAAAGCACACTGTCTCCTTAATATTAAACTACTCCCAATTATATAAAATTTGATTCTCATGATTTCAGGGAGATAGATATAACAGAGAAAACTTTGAGAAGAAAAAATCTCTTGACCAAAGTGTGTATCATTTTTATATTAACAACATGATCACCACACTTTAGCTAGGCATAATACATTTGAAACTCTTTTATTTCTTTCAAAGAGCAGCAGGACTGCAGCAGGGAAACTGAGGAGGAAAACCGCCTCACCCACCTGATAGAAATTGGACATAAGAGGAATTGAGAGGAGGCATTTGCTTCCTGACCTACAGGAGAGCAAAGAGCAAGAACGCCTGATGTTCCAGGGCCAAACTTTTAGCAAATCAACTTCTAACAGCATTTTGGATAATGACTTTACTGAGAATCACAGTTAAAGGAGCTTGAAATGTTAAAAATAACATCAGGACTCTCACAGTGCAAGTTTTGATCACTAATGAAACCAACATTCCTGCTATACAAGCTACGAAGGTGGCTGTCCTTTGAGCCTCTGTGTTTTCAAGAACAGACAGCCGTGGAATGAAACAGCCATGGGCCATGGGAGGTGTCCTTGAAATGCATTCATTCTGTGGAAGAAAGGACTTGGGCTGCTGCTGCTAATGCCTACCCTTTTTCTGCGGCTTTGACATTTCATAGGCAGGCTGCAGGTGATTCTCCAGGAATTTGGCCATGGCCTCATTTTGGTATCAGCTATTTTAATTTTGTTGAACAATAAAATACTTTTAAATTGTATGTCTGTGGACTGTGGGATTGGGAAGTAGGGAAACTGAATGTTTACCAGCAGGCATCCTTACTCTTTGCTCTCTTTAGGGTCAGAAAGCAAATATCCCAAAGGAGAGCCCTCCACTGCAAAATGGTCACTTTGGCTGGTAGGTCAGGCATTTTGTTTCATGGTGGTGCCATAGCTCAAAATACCAGTCTTTCCTCTTCGCAAACTGCCTTCAGAGTCAGTTTACAATGCTCACAAGTGAACCAATCTATGTCCTTATTAAAGTCATTCCTTACTTATGGTCTAAATCTCTTAAAATGATTCCTGCTGACTTCAGCTCCAAATTACCTTAAGTTGCCTCCTGTGGCCAAATCTTCTTTCCAAAGTGTAATTCAGCACCATTTAAACATATTCAAAATAAAGTTAAAATAAGCCCAGAAGAGTGGCTCACAAAATGTCTACAGCAATATCACCATCAGTGGAATAATTATATAACTTGCCTAGGTGGCTATTTTGAAGGGGGAAGCTTTCATTTTTGGTGTGTAAGCGCTGGTGCATTTGGTTAAAAAATATTAAGTCACATTACCATATAATCATGTATTTTTTGGGGAAACATAGTCTTGCTCTGTTGCCCAGGCTGAAGTGCAGAGACACAGTCATGGTACACTTCAGCTTGGACCTCCAGGGCTCAAGTGGTATTCCCATCTCAGCCCCCAGAGTAGCTGGGACTACAGATAAACATCATCACACTCCAGTAATTTTTTTCTATTATTATTTTCTTTTTTAGAAATGGGGTCTTGTTACGTTGCCCAGGCTGTACAGTCATATCTTTTACGCTAATTTGTCTTTATCTACAACACAAGGCCACTTGTTTAATATTCTGTCTTCCACATGTATTTCATAAATTTCTGGGAGTTATGGACCTACAGTCTGATCTCTCATAGGCCTTAGGAATGTATTTGTTTCGTGGATATGTAATTCCTTTTGATGCTAAAAAAAAAAAAAACCTTGCTACTATCCAGCAGTGATGCAGTTTGATTCATAGTGGATTTCAGTTAAATATGAGTGCAAAGACATTTTATTTGTTTATCTACCTTCTGATTTATGTATTCATATTTATCTATGTTTACCTCTTTATTTGGAAACAAAAAGAAAGAAAATGAGAGAAAGGGAAGGAGGAGGAAGATGAAGAGGAGGAGGAGGAGATGGGGAGGAGAAGGAAAAACATGGATATGGAATAATTTAAGGTCTACAACGAACACTTCATCTTAGAGCATGAAATTTCAAGCTCAAGGAAAAAATGTTTTTATACTTGAGGGCTGACGTGTCAGAAAGACCCTAAACAATCTATACCTTTTATGAGGTTTTCAGAAAAAGAATTTGTCCCATTCTTTCATCTTTTCAGATGAAATATTCTAGACACTCCAGACTTAACACATGGTTAATAAAGAAAGCACACATATAAATGAAAATGCTCGGCAAATAATTTAGAGTCTCAAAGTTTATATGACACCACCAGCTAGAATCAATCATGAGCCAAAAATACTTGAAGCTACACAGTCTATATAGCCATCCATTCCCAGGGAGGGCCGTACATAAAACCTGGCTGATTACGAATAATGCCATCACTAATTTCAAGGATTCAATCTCTGACCACTTTCTATCTTTCTAGAATCGTCCCTCTTGTCTGCCCACTCTGAAGTCCTTCCATCTATGGAACCAGCCACCTTCTCAGTGTCCTTTACCACCCTCGTGCCTGCTCATCCAATTTATAGTCCATGGCTCTTCACCTTCCTTTCTCTTGCCTCATACTTCCTGAAAAAACCCTAAGGTGGTTACATTCAGCTCTCTAACTTCAGTGGTCCTGGCATGCAACAGATGTACATGGATATGAAGAACACACAGCCATGCTAACTGGCCTAATGTTACATAATCAACACTAATTTCAAGCTGGTCATTATTGTGCTTATTAGTCTTACTACATTTCCATAGTCAATTTACTTTCCCACTCTCCAGTATAACTATTTTGTACCTCTTCGCACTTTAATGTTCAAAACAGGCTTTCCAGCACCTTATTCTTAGCTAATTTCCTTGCATATATTTTTTCACCAAGAAAATATATTGTATTATCTATTGAATTGGAGCTTGGGCTGCTTTCACTGTGGTTTCTTACCAAGCAGCAAACATAGTATGCAGAGGGTAGACAAGGTTAAGATGACAAGAGAGTAGACACAGCTGCCCATTCCTTCCCTAGTTCTCCCCTGAGGTACGCTAAATTCGGTTCAAAACAATGTGAGATTGAGGCATCCACATGGTCAGAGGAGCCCAGAAATATAAAGGCTCACCGTTTCCCATACTTCCAGTTGGTACAGTAGCCCTGCCAACACTCAAAGGTCTACTGTACCAACTATAAGAAATTTATCTCACAACTCATTAGGTTCCACCTTCAAAAGTATCCCAAATTCGTCGTTTCCACTGCATCTACCTTAGTCCAAGTCACTATCATCTATGAACTGGACTATTGCCAGAAGCCTCCATTTTCACTCTTGCTGGCCACAGTATGACAGCCAAAATCATCACTTTAAAGCAGAAATCAGGGCCTGGGCTTCCATTGCTCACAATTTCCAGTAGTTTCCCATTGCCCCTGAAATGCCATCCTAGGTCACTGTGACGGCCCCACACATGATCTGCCCTGGCTGCCTTCCCAGTGTCATTGATGACTATTCTCCCTGCTACTCTTCTCACCTTGCTTCAACTCCCCCGGCCACTTTGCTGCTGCTCAGACACATAAAATATGTTTGTTCTTCAGTTCCTTGTACTTGCTGCTCCTTTAAGTATTATTTCTTATGCCCCAAATCTTCACAGGTTTCATCTCTCAAGTATTTAAGACTCTACTCAAATCACACTTCATCAGAAAAGTCTGCACTGACAACTTATCCAGAAGTTTCTGCACACAAATACAATCACTCTCTTATTTTCTTCTGCTGCTTTACTATTTTCTTATCATTTGTGACTACCTAAGATTATATTATATATGAGCCAATTTATCTGTTTTTTCATCTACATAAAGATGTAAGATCATAAGGGCAAGAAGTGTTTGTTAACTACTGAATTTCTTGCGCCCAAAGTAGCGCCCGTAATACATTAGGGATGTAGTAAAATGTTTGTTGAATAAATGAACGAATCATTATCATTCTACTTACTCCAGTATATTTTAATCAAAACCCTTCGATAATAATTTCCTTTCATCTTTCTCCTCACCCATTTATGAGGTAAGTGGTGCAGAGATCTTTGTGCCCAGTCTTTAGATAATGAGAACTGTGCCTCAAGATGTAATAAATTGCCCAGGATCACACAGCTCACAGTGGCAAAACTGGATTCCTATCTTCACATTCCTACTTCAGTTAACATTTGCCACTGTGATCTAGGCAAAAATACAGGCTGCATTGTAGTGGCACCTCCAGGTTACCTAATACGCCACACATTTTAGATTGCCACTTTGCATAAAAAACATTAATTCCCCCCACTTCTTTTATGGCTTTTAATATTTAAGGTTTTCTAAATAAAATACATGATTATACTTCCCATTAGAAAAAATAAAAGTAAAAGCATTACTACTATTTAAAAATACCAGTGTAACAATACCAGAAAGCATTTTAGCATAACACAGAACATCTTCCAAAATGCAGTCTCTGCCTTAGCCCCTTATTTCTCCTACTGTGGAGATTTAATTTGAGAATATTTTTACCTCTTGTTTTATATGTACATGGCTCTTACCATGTACCTAGTTCATAAACACTTCTAATTATTGAAAGGTACCTTCTGCAATTTGATGTTTCTTAGCCACATTTTACTGGCAGTTTCCATGGCAAACTTTCCATTAGAATGTCTTCATAATTCATCACTGTAGGGTGTATAAACAATGAGCTGTTTTTCACCTTGCTGAATGAAGGAATGGGAATGTGACTCTAACAACAATTTTATCCCAGCAATTGGCAATAATTTTGAGATCACCAACAGCATTTTCCTGCCTGACATGGCATCCTAGAGATTTCCAGTGCGTGATGGCAATAGGTGGTACGCAATGTGCCTTTCAATGCTCCCAGTAAAATTTGGACAAAGGCAAGGCAGCATCTCATTACTCACAGCCAAGTCACAGATAGTGACACTTGAGGGCTGGAATCGTTAAGAGTCATAAAATCCTGGGAGTTTTGCCTTGCCATACAATTTGCTGCTGTGCTCATATTCATGAACAAGCTGTCCTTCCCTTGTACACAGCATTACTTATTGCTCCCAGTGGGGAGTAATGGAAACCACATTTTATATACATTTCCAGCAGCATCATGAATATTGACATCTTCCCCCCACACATCATTAGCATTCCCTGTCTAACTGGTTAATGAAAAACAACACCACAGAACAAATGTTGAGTGCACTTACAGTTCTGTATATTACAATACACAAATATCCTCCCTTGCCATGGAAGTGATCGTCTCTAGTTAGTCTCCTAAAATCCAAATAAATCTATAATTCTTGTTGGCTTTTACATTTTATAATGAGGATGGTATTTAATATTTAGGAATGGAGGATATGAAGGTAAAAATAAATGTTTCTTCCCCTACCACACACTCTTACATCTGGGCATCTAGAGAGAAAGTAAAGTGAAATTTCCAAACTTGTGCTGGTCTGAATAGAATCTAGTCTCAGTTGTTGTCCCATAGTGAAGGGATAAATGTAGTGGGAAGAGGTTAAAGATAACTTTCTAATATCAGGGAATAAGGCTGCAAAACTATTGGTGAATATTTGGGACATTCTTGCTGCATTATTCAATAATGGATCCCTTTTAGATCTAGTAATCAGTTGAGAATCATTTATTTATCTAGGACTATTCTTTCTCACCTTCTTCCTACATGAAACCTACAATCTCAGAAGAGACATAAGCAAAAAAGCAAATTCCTGAGTTTCAGTCGCATTTCAGCAACTGACAGTTAATGTTTCGTCAAGTTAATTTGGCCACCTCTTTCTTTTCACAGGTGAGGGGACAGAGGCCTGGAGGAATGCAATGCCTTTTTTGCAGTCATTCATGTTTTGGGAACTTTCTTCTTTATCAAACTTTAGTGCTAAATCATGGTAAGATTTACCATACTGTCCACCATGCAATAGCCAAGCTTCGTAACTGAAGTAATAAAGTCAGATAACTTCACTCTTGAGGAATTGTATTATTCAGACAGAAATTTATATTAATTAGAAAGTGGTAAATAACACAAACAGGCAGAAAAATACAAGTATGTCTTCCTCCAGGAACTGAAGTTTTGTAAAGGAACATTTCTATAATTGCCAGTTCTATAGATTTTTCAGTCACAGCTAACAGCATGAGCATGTCCCTGGGAATGTTCTCCTGCTTCAGTATTACTTAGAGCCACACATGAGTGTAGGTGAAATAAGAAAGTGAAGAAGGCTTATTTGTCCTATGTGGCTCATTCTGATCATTCTGAATTTAATGTTTGATATGGGGCATAGAGACATTTAGCTATGGCATATTTAAAATATTAAAAAGATTCGAGATCTGAAAAGATAGGATCAGAATCTTCTTGAGTCAATCTCTTCCGTATCTTTCCCCCACCCTCACACACTTCCCAGCTGTTATATGATGCAGGTAGTTACCAAGAAAGATGCTGGTGAAGGTTGGCTTATAAAATATTCTTATGACTACCTCAAGCTATGGCAGGAATGAGTGGCTCATCACTCAATTCTCACAGAATTCTGAGCTCTCTGTACCTATGAAACCGCAGCTGTATGTTTCTTTACTTTACCTAACCCAGTACCAACCATAATGGCTCAAAAAAGAGAATGATAATAGAAAAGAAAGTTATTGCATGAATTTTGACAACTAAGATTATTCTCTTTTTTAGCCATTACAAATGATTGTTTAAAGTCAATTGTCAGTTATTATGAATCTATCTTAACTATAATGTACACAAATTATTTTTTAATGTAGTTACTTATATTGATATATTGAAGAAAAAATTTTTAAAATCTTCTAACTTACTGACAGTATTTTTTATTTGAAGGAGTCATACTAACTTAAAACCCTTATATACCTTTAAACTATAAATTATAGAATTTAAATTAGCCATTTCACGATTCTTCATGCTGTTTGAGGAAATAAAGCAATATAGTCGAGTGAAAATAATCTTAGGATTCTCAGGCGTGGTCTTCAGTTCTAGCTAAACTTTTTATTAGCCTTGAAAACTTGGGAAAATTGCCTACCTTTCAGAATTTCTCTATTTATAAAACAATAAGACTATAATAAACAATTTTGCATGTACCTTTCAACTTTGAGATTTCTTGAAATATGTAGCAGTGAATTGAAATCCATTATTGATAGAAATGCTTAGTCAGAAGCCCTGTTAGACACGTTACCCATACAATACATACACACACAAATTTACCATATTGTCTTGTGATTCTGCCCATTATTGATGTCTAGAAACTGCAGAAATTAGAGAGATAAATACAAAGATATTTGTCAAAAATTGATGATTCACTGTAGACTTTCTTCACATAATTGATTAAAATATATTCATAGTGTTATTATATTCTATTCTCAATAATCTACTTCATTGAAAAACTGGGAAAACATAAATATACTTTAAAGTTATATAGAAAAAGGTTAAAATAAAATATGTAAGAGGAAATGAAATATATTAAGTATCTTAGCAAAAACAAAAATTTTGCCAAAGAGCTTCTCTGCTCTTCCCCAAAACACCAGACCCAGACAATTTCAAAGGGAAATTCTGCTCATCTTCAGAGATCAGATCACTTGAAGTTGCCTAAATTATTCTAGATCCCTGAAAGAGATAGATAATTTTCATTTCTTTATGCCTGAGGCCAGTGTTGCACAGGTAATATTGCATGAAGCTACAAGCCAATTTTACTTATGAATATTGATATAAAAATTGAACTAAAAAATTACATTAGCAAATGGAATTCAGTAACACATGAAAGAAGACTACACCACAGTGAAGAGCAATTGTATCTGGAATGCAAGGATAGTTCACTTTTAGTAAACCCATTAATAAAATTAGTTGTTAATAGATATCAAAGGAGAAAAAACATGTTATGCCTTTCACTATCTGTGAAAGGTATTTTAAAATTGTGTTTGATAAAATTTAACAAGTATATTGCATAAAAATTATTAACCAAATTTAATAGAAATAGATAAACTGTCAATATGTGTGTGTGTGTGTATATATATATAGGCATAAATATATGTGTATATATACATACATATATATAAAATCAGAAACCAGGATTTTGCTTAACAACAGAATATTAGTTTTGTAAATACTAGCTGATACAATTTGATGTAAGAAAAAGAGAGGTATAAAATATTATGGTTATATGCAGATGGTATGCTTATATATTTGGAAACTCAATGAAATTAACTAAAAAGTATTAAAAATAATTTAAAATTTAATTATGTATTAGATTATAAAATTGATATTCAAAAATTAATATTTTCTCAAAAGACCCCAGATTAGAAGATATAATAAAAGAAAAAATCTTATTATAATAGTAATATTTATAAAATACCAGAAATAAAATTAATAAAAATACACAAGACCTATATGAAATAAAAACTAAGTGTGTACCAAGATATCAAAGATTTGACATTTTTACAAAAGTAGACTTTTGTATACCAGAAGATAAGGATAAAAAAAGGCAACCATGTAAAGATATTGATTATTCCTAAATTAGACTATCAATGAAATTAAATACAAATTTTTAAATGGCATATTAATTTGTTTGGAAAAAGATGATATCTTTATAGGTAGAAAAATAACATTCAAAAATGGCTAAGATATTTCTGAAAAAGATGAATAATAAGGCATGTCATTATGCATTTTTAAGCCATATTAATTAAATTTTTGATGCAGGTATATATACTCTATCTGTCTACCTATATATCTATCTGAGTTACACTATATAAAATTACTAATTTTCATGTCTGCTTCCTTATAAAAATGGTAATTATATATGGCTCAACATAACATGTAGGTGACATTCCAAATCAACAGATAAGAAATGTCAGTTCCCAGAAAAGACATTAAATGCATGGAAACCAACTCAGCCTCTTTTATAATTAATGCAAGGTATGTTTAAAGATATATAGCATTTTTTAACCTTTCAAATAGACAAGGAAAATTAAGTTTAAAGGTACATGTGTTGACAACTATTTATGGGAAATAGGTTATGTTATACATTACTGGTGATTGTTTACATTGGTACCAATTGTTAGGAAAGCAATGCAGTAATATCTGTCAAAACATCTGCAGATATTTTCCTCTAAAATTTCCATTTGAGAAAATGATTTTACAGATATATTTAAACATGTGTGCAAAAATTCTATATTTAGGTAACCATAGAGTTTTATATATTAGTAAAATACATATACTAATACTAATACTATATAGTATTTATTGTTGCATTGTTTATAACAGAAAGAAGAGAAAACCATGCAAATATCAACCAAAGGAGATAGAACAAGTACATTTTGGAGTGTACATATTATAGAATGAAATGTTGCCATTAAAAAGAATGAAGTAGACATATATATATACCTTTATGTAGACATTTCCAAGAAGTAGGTTGAAAAAGCAAGGAATAGAACAGCATGGATGTTATATACTCGGTTGAGTAAAAAATTTAAGAACGACAAATATATAAAAACACATATAGAAATCTTTGTAAATGTGCAAACTAACTCTGAACGATTACATTGAAACCAGGAGTAGCGGTTGTTTCTGAAAGAGAGAGAATGAGGAAACTGGAGATTTAGAGTGAGAAGGAGACAAAATTGATGTCCCTTGCACTGTTTGAATTTTTATAATATTAGTTAAAAACACTAATACTTAAAAAACAAAACAAAGCAACATTTGCCCTATAAAATGTTGGGATAAATTTTGGTTTCATTTTGACTGTTATGAAAGTCAAATATATGTGTAGAGAGCTACTTGTATTTCCATTACATAATAAAACGAGTTGACAAATAATCCTAGAACAAAGATTACCATTTCTCTGGGGGGTAGGGGTAGAGTAATGGGACACAACTTCCCTGACGAGTAATGGAAAAATTGTCTGAAATTTTTTTTGGTGAAAACCTGCTGGGCACAGCATGCCTATTTTCTTGCATCCCACAAACATTTCTGTGAATGGGGGTACACTATCTCAGCCTCATTCCAAAACTCACATATAAAGTTTGCATTTCTTTTTGGAAAAAGCATCTGTGGAAGAAATCTGAATGAAGAGAAAGCCTTTTTCATATTTCCTTCTCACTCTGCAATAGTAGCACCAGCAGGATTGGAAAATAATGTTCGAGTCTGAAGGCACATACGGTAACTACAGAGACCTCCTTTGATACTTCTGAAGTCGTTTTAAATGGGGCCATCCATTTTGTCTGAGTTGCACAACCCATCCAGAACCTAGTACAGTCATCTATTGTTGCCCGCTGATCACCTGTTCCTCCCATGATCTTTGTGTTTGATCTTAGAGACATTAAGCGGCATGGAGAGCAAAAGCATCCTTGGGTACCCTGCCACCTGCCCTCCTCAATTGACTTGATGGAGGGAACCTTTTTATTTGCCATTTACCCACTGCCAGAGAGGGTATGCTGGGGTGAGTGGTGTATGTCTGAAGAATTCAGCAGGGGGTTCAGCCTGTAAAAAGATAACCGAGTTAAAACACAGAAAATCGTAATGCTTTAAAGCAAGGAAGTGATGTCAACCACCAGGTGATCCTCTTAAAGAATGGAGTTCCACTAAGTGGTTTAAACAATTGCTTCATGGGATATCTCGCTCTTTCCTTGAAGGGTCAACTTGGTCTGGGAGCTCATCTCAATGAACTCAGCGGGTAATGCCAACAACTCTGTAGCTAATACAGAGGTTTTCTGTTTCTTTTTTTTCATTTGGACTGCAACACTGAAGTAACTGCCTTATGAAAGGCAGTCTATGCCTAGACATTATTATCTGCCCATGCAGCTGAGGTCAACAGCAAACGAACAGTAGGCCCTGGAGTAGTAGATGGCTGGGGTTGGGCATATTGCCCAACAGTGGAAAACTTGGCCATGCTCAGGGAAAATGGGGAGTGGCCTGTAAAGGATAGCAACATCAGTAGCATCTGGAGAGAATGGGACAATGCTAGCATCTGTAGCTCTCACATGGAGCTTAGCGCAGTACTGGGAAAGTCAGATGCCAGCTCTTAGAGTTGTGACTTGGGGGTTGTAATCTAATATTCCTTGACTCTATATTATTCAGTAGATTCAAGTGGAAACTAGAGAACCTATGTAGAAAATGACACCCTGTCTTAGTTTCTGAATCAAATGGGATAAACACAAATTTACTTGGATAAAAAATTTCCATTTTAAAAACAAAATTGAATTCGTCCCAATGAAATCGAATTATTCTTTCTGTAATAATACTTATGTATTTATTACATCTAAGAAGATAACATTTGTTGCATATTACATTATGAAACATATCTAAAATCTAAACAGTTTTTTAATTAAAAGAAATGTGTATTTCTGCTACATCAATTGAACAAACTAACCCATAAGGTCAGACCATCCATTTTGCAGCATAATTCAAGTGACACAGAGATGGTGTCCAGGTTTTGTATCTGGACTCTGGATGGCTCTTAGAGAGATAGGAATTGAACACTGCAAGTCTGGACAAGAGATCAATGAAGTGGAAATGCTATGCAAATATTCTAAGAAAATAAGTAATGAGGGGAATTTTCTTTGACCCTTGGATAGATACGTTATAAATCTGTTAGATGTAGATATTTGTCTATTCTTCCATGTGGCTGTCATCTTAGGTGATACCTTATCAAAGTTTCATTAGGAAGCATCCAACCTTAGCATCTCAATTTAGGGAAATAATATAACATTTTTTGCACTTTAAATTCAAATAGGCTGCTCAGAAATTTCTTTATGGATTTTTTACTAAGAAATCCACCAGTGATTATCAGATGCCACAACTTCTGTGCTAGCACATCTTGTATGAAGAAATGGCTGGCTTGATTTATCTAGCTACAGATATAAATGTGTATATATATTATAAATAGGTATAAATATAAATATATAGGCAGATGTAAGAATATATATATACATACTTTAGAAGTAATCACTGAAAAGAGAAGCCCCTGGCTCAAAACACTGACAAATTTTCTGTCCCAGAGTCTTTTCAAAGATGGCCCATAATCTTCGCTCACCTATTACAGCTCGTCTCATTCTACCATGGCTCAAGAATAAACAAACAATTCCCTTTTATGATTGTGCTGAGCAGAACTGGGTATGACAGCATTTCTGATAAGACCTTTACCAAGAAAGAAAAGAGGAAACCAGCTCAGTGAAAATGTAAAAGCATCTTTTTTCTGGTGGACAGTCTTCTACCTTCTAGCACTGATCTGCTGCTCTACATTACAAGGTTCTTTCCTGGACATTGCCTTTCCTGATTATTCATAAGTAGATGGCTCTTAACTCCTCCCACAAGAGAGCAGCATATAAACATCATGTTTCTGCTTTCAGCTACCTGGAGTCATCTTCAGCCCAGATCTTGCCTCTGAGTTTCAGCTCACTTAATATCTTCACTTAGAGGCCTATTGACCTTAAAAATTTATATTCCTTTCTCCTCACACTCTGCAATCTTCCCATTAGTAAGCGAGATCACAGAAACCTAGAATTTCATTTATCCCATTCCTTTACTACCCACCTCCTACCTCTCAGCCCAGCAACAGGTCTGAGCATGCACACACGCATTCATCGTCAAGTCCTGGGGATTCTACTTCAAAAACGGAATTTGAAAAGTTGTCCCTTATCAGGTTCTCTGATCCACTATCCCTCACTTGAATTACAGAGTCAGTGTCCTAACTGGTATTCACCCTCTCACTCTTGTGCTTCTATGGCTCATACTCCAGCTGAGAAGTAAGAATAATCTTCCTAAATTAAAAAGTGGGTCATGACATTTTTTTTTCCTCTCTAACTTTTTACTTTAAAATAGTTTTAGGCTTACTGAAGAGTTGCAAAAATGGTACAGAGAGTTTCCTTAAATCGATCACTCAGCTTTCTTGAATGTTAACACCTTAGATAATTATGGTGCAATTATCAAAACTAAGAAATTAATGCTGATGATATACTATTAACTAAACCAAGGACATTTTTTGAAGTTATTCAATTTTTCTGCTGATGTCGTTTTTCTGTTTCAGAATCCCACCCTTTTAGCACTTTTCTGCTTAAAAGCTTGCAAGGATTTCCTACTGTTCTTAGAATGAAACCCAAATTTCTAATCATGTTCTATAAAGCACTGCGTGCTCTCTGCTCAGCCTATCTTTACAACCTCATTCTTTTAAGTTCTGCCTTTCTACGCTCAACACCACTGGTCATCTTTCAGTTTCTTGAACACCTTGAGCCCTTTCACACCTCAAGGTCTTTGCATATCTGTCCCCTCTGCATGGGATGCTCTTGTTCTGCATCTTTGAGCAGCCAGCTCCTTCTCTTCCTTTTAGTCGGCTTAAATATCACTTTTACCAACAGCTCTTAGTATCTAGGTCCCCTATGCTATTCTCTGCTTCATCTATTTGCTTATTTCTCACAGGTCAATTATTTTACTACACTTGGCAATTATTTTACTCATTTGTCAGCTTACGTGATTGTTATTTAGCCCTCTGGAATATAAGCTCCAGGAGGGAAGAGATCATATTTGTATTAGTTTTCTATGGCTGCCATAAAAAGTTGCCCAAAACATTGCAACTTTTGGCAACACAAATTTATCTCACAATTCTATACATTAAAAATCCAGTGGGTTCAGCTGGTTTTTCTATCTGAGTCTTAAAAACTGAAATCAAGGTATTAGCAAGTATGCTCCTTTCTGGAGGCTCTGGGAGACAACTTGATTCTGGGCTAATTCGGCTTGTTGGTATTATAGAATGCAGTGTCCTGTGGTGAAGGACGGAGCTCCTGTTTACTTGCTGGCCACTGATCAGGATGTTCTTAACTTCAAATAGGCGACCTGTATTCTCTGTTCTGTGGCCCCCTGTGTCTTCAAAGCCAGCAACAGTATGTTGAATTCTTCTCCCTCTTCAAATTTCTCTTGCTTTTTCTTTCACCGAGTTTCTCTGACTTTAACCATGGAAGAGTTTCTGCTTTTAAGGGCTCATGTGATTAGATTGGTCCCACCTGGATGATTCAGACTACTGTTTGTCATGAACTGAATTATGTCTCCCCACTCGAAATTTGTATGTTGATGCCCTAACTTCCAAATGTGAATGTATTCAGAGGTAGGGCCTTTAAGGAAGTAATTAAGGTCAGGTGAGGCCATAAGAGTGGGGCCTTGATCTGATAGGACTGGTGTCTTCATAAGAGGGGCAAGAGCTACCACAGATCTCTCTCTACCTTTGCACGTGTGCACAGTGAGAAAGTAGTGTCTACAAGCCAGGAAAGGAAGCCTCACCATATCCCAACCCTGATGGACTCTGATCTTGTGTCTCTAGCCTCCAATTGTGAAAAAATAAATTTCTGTTGTTTAAGCCACACAGTCTGCGGTATCTTGTTATGGCAGCCTGAGCAGACTAATACACTCTTCTAGTTTCAAGGCCCTTAAAAGTTAGTCACATCTGTGGAGTCCCATTGGCCATGTAATGTTAACATATTCACAAGGGATTAGGGGATAGACATCTTTGGCGGGCTACTATTCAGTCCACCACAATATCTGCCTTCTTGACGATTGTATCATCCAAGCTTAACTCACTTAGGCATGAAACAATTGAGTAATAAATAATTTGATGTAACTTACTTGAACATTATCACAAGAAAGGCAACTGGTTTAATCACAGACACCACAAAACAGCTCCAGTTTCTCTCTTTTGCTGATGTCTGATAGTTGTATCATTCCCTGGTGTGCTAATGGACTATTCAGTTCTGTTTGTTAGAAAAATTAGACCTATTAGAAAATTTTCTGTCTCTTGTGTTTGCAATTGTTAAAGCACGAATTTCATCAAGAGTATCTCTATAGGTTTAGTCATCTCTTATTTCAAGTGTCTACTAGAAACAGTAACATGCATTGCTGAAAAGCTAGGGATCTGCTTTTTTGTAATGTAAATTCTCTCTGCTACTTACTGTTTCATTCTCTGTGCTACTGAGTTTGCAGATTTAACTGGCTGAGCATTACACAGAGAAAACTGACTTCTTGGTGGACTTTGTTTTGTAAGAAAAGCTCTCTATTCATTCTGTAGTCTTGGATAACTCCATTTGTCCTGCTTTTAACATTTATTCCCTCCATCCCAACTTCACTGCAGCAATGATATGTCTAATATGGAGATTAAACACACGAAATGCATGGACTGTTGCCTGTGCCAATTCTTTGGCATGAAAGTATGCACAGGAAGCCTCTCTTTTCTTGAACTATGACTTTCAATTTGCCTTGTTACTCAATTTTGTGTCCACATTCCTTGAGGACAGCATGCTGAATTGGCAAGAGCAAATGTTTTGTAATCAGCAAACTTAAATTCCAATTAAGACTCTAAAAATTAATAACTGAACATCCCTTAAAATCCTTGAGTTTTCATTCCCTCATGAGAATGGACCATCCCTTATGTTGCTCTTATAATGTTTAATTCGTGTAATTGCTCCTCAGTAAACTCAGAAACAATCCTGAGAGCAGTGGTTTCCCACACATTTTTAAATTCCCAGAATAGACACACACACACACACACACACACACACAAACACAAACACACACATACACTCACAGCCTTACATAAAGTTAGGGTCAGTAGAAGTTATCATTTGATTTTGTCATGGGGGAAGAAGTTTGGTCAATAATAATAATCAGAAAGATTAGGTAGACAGAATGAGTACAAGAGGGAGTTTGCATAAATTGATGGGTACAGAGGCCCAGAAGAAACGTAGGGAAGATCCATGTTAAGATTTTTAATCAGTTTACCTCTTGCTGTAAGAAAAGAATTCCAAAAAATTTAACTGGTATTCTGATCCATCCTTGGCATCCTTAGTATTCTGATCCATCCTTGGTGACTTAGATAGATTTTAAAGAAAGAAATGATGTAGGCTGTGGTGAGGGGCATGAAGAAAGAGAGAGAGAGATTTACAACATTTTTTGCAGTTCTTTTCTAAACCTGCCCCTTACAATTTTCCTATGGAAGCACTTTGCTTTTGGTTTTCTAGCCCATCTGGTCTCATGTTGCTAACTTTTGTGAGGCAGCATGAATCCCTGAGGTACTTCCGGACCCTCACTAAAAGAAGACTAACTGTTGAGATGCCATTGTTATCAGCCCATGTCACAAAGGTGCAGCAGGCACACCTGGATGCAGATGCCTAGAGAAGCCTTTTAGATAATGGTGTAGGCAAACTGGGACCTTGGGAACCCAGGAGGGTCTAGTGGCCAACAGTGGAAAAAGCTGTATGACCTGCAATGAAACTAGCAAGCTAAAGATGTTTGTTTTCCCCCAAACAGGTTTCTGGTAGTGTAGGAAGACATTATGCAGTTTTGAAAAATAAAGCCAGCTGAGAGTGAGGCTGATGCCGAGTCATGGGAGGTGAGTGAATCTGTGTTTACATGGAAAAGAAGCAGAAACTCTAGCAGCTGTAATGCACTAGCATGCACTTAAAAAAATAAGTCCATTCCTGAGTTGAAGATGAATACCACAGGAAGTGAAGCTCACTTCTGACAGATAAGTATGTTTAGAAGAATAGTAGATTGTTGAAAATTTTGGCTGGGGAGGAAATAGAGAATATCTTTTGAACACAACAAAAAATAGAGAAGATATGTAGATTCAGCTCTTTTTCCTAGACTAAACCAGCCTTGAAAACTAAAATTATACCTATGCGAGGTCTTACCCAGAATGGAGTTTGGATGCTATTGCTATATTTCTGTTTGTTTGTTTTAATCTGAAAAATTAACAAATGTAGTTACTTTTGAAGAATTTTTTAATAAGATATTGATTTCGGTGCTAGGATCAGGCCACTGCTATCCCTCCCCTTGTTGAATGTTGCCTTTATCAAGACATTAGCACTAGTGAATCCTCTGCATTTGTGTCTTCTCACTGGTAAGGAAGGAAGTTCTTTGCAAAATGTAACCATGAGGCCCCTGAGCAGATTGATGGGAAATTCGTCTTGATTCTAAAAAGAAGTTCTAGGTAAAAAGGCTAAAGAAAAATAAACATTTAGAAGTCATTACCCTTCAGAATTACTTTAGCCATCTCTCTTGCCTGCCATATACATGCCTCTCAGGTGCATCATTTGATGCATGCACATTTGAATATGGGACAACCAGGGCCTTGGATTTGAATCTGTCCTAGGAGAAAGATAGATATAACAATAAAAGCCCAAAGTTCAAGTTCCAGTATTCCTTTACATGTTCATCTCTTCTTTACACCTTTAATGATCTTGGACAGGCATCTGAAACACCCAAAACTGGGACCAATCATGTACAGTAGCTGCTCACTGACTTCAGAATTGGTGGTATTCTCCCCTTAAATTTTGCTCTCAGGACTATCTGAGATTTTGGCAGGTACCCAGTTGAATTTACCTTTATTTATTGATCTATCTTCTTAAAAAATTAAAAACATTTAATTAACACAAAATATTTTATATATTTAAGGTGTACAACATGATGATATGATATATGTACATTACTGATTACATCAGTCACCACCCTGTGAAACAGGTTTACTCCGCACTGGTTACCACTTCAGCCCACTGCATCTGGGCTGCAATTTCCACTGCTTGCATGAGTCTGATGAGACAGAACGATCACACAACAAGTTAAGCTAAGCAAATTTATTACTCACAGGTAGGCAGCAAGGGACAGTAGAAGGATTCAAGATTAAGGGTGAGTCAACACCACAAGTCTCAGAAGAGTTGCCCAGAGTTGATGGAATCTTGTTTATCCATGCCCCACTTGAACTACAGCTCAAAAATCTGGGAAAGCAGCCTTCCCTAGGTTTTATACCTGTCAGCAACACATCCCACTGAGCTAAAGCAATGAGGGACATTCTGTTTCTAGGGAGGACTGACCCAAAGGCTGGGCTGTTCCAGCCAGTTCTTCCCTATCTCAGGATGTGTCATTCCCAGCACATTCTACAGTTATTCTTGAGAACTACAAGCAAGAAAGAGGAGAGAACTGGGTCAGTCCAAGGCCACTGACAGAACTGTCCTGCATACCTATGCTGTACATTAGATCCCCAGACCTTGTTCATCTTATAACTGAAAGTTTGTACTCTGGTCAACATCTCTGCATTTCTTCTATGCCCATCCCCAGGTCCTAGAAACCACCATTATCCCCTCTGTTTCTATGAGTTCTGCCTTTTTAGATTCTTCATATAAATGTGATTACCCAGTATGTGTCTTTCTGTGTCTGTCTTGTTTCACTTAGCATAATGTCCTTCAGATTCATCCATGTTGTCACAAATGGCAAAATTTTCTTCTTTCTTAAAGCTGAATAATGACCCTTTGTACATATGTACCAATATCCCATTGTATACATGTATCACAGTCTTCATCCATCCATCTCTTGATGAACACTTAGGTTGTTTCCATATCTTGGCTATTGTGAATAATGTTGCAATGATGTGGGTGCTGATATCTCTTTAAGATACTGATTTCATTTCCTTTGGATGTATTTCTGGAAGTGGGATTGTGTATTGTATGACAGTTTTATTTTTCATTTATATTGAAACCTCCGTACTGTTTTTGATAATTTCTGTACCAATCTATATTTCCACCAATAGTGTGTAATGATTCCTTTTCTCCATACCTCCACCAACAGTTATCTCTTATCTTTTTGATGATAGCCATTTTAACAGGTACAAAATGACATTTTTTTATTGCATTTATCTGGTGACTGGTAATGTTGAGCACCCTTCCAATGTCGTTCTTCATAAACACAGGAAAAAAAAATTAAAATTCCTATGGACCACAAAAGACCCTGAATAGCCAAAGTAATCTTGGGAAAGAGGAACAAATCTGGAATCATCAAACTTTTGGATTTCAAACAGTATTACAAAGCTATAGTAATAAAAATAGTATGGTAACAGCATGAAAACAGACATGCAAACCAATGGAATAGAATAAAGAGCCCATATATAAACCCCTAGATATATGGTCAACTTTGACAAGAGCACAAAGAATACACAATGGGAAAAGAAAAATCTCTTTAATAAATGGTATAGAGAAAGCTGAATATTCACATGCAGAAAAATAAAATTTGATTTTATTTTTTTGAGACAGAGTCACACTCTGTCACCCAGGCTGGAGTGCAGTAGCGTGGAGCTGACTCACTGCAGCCTCCACCTCCCATGTTCAAACGATTCTCCTGCCTCAGCCTCCCAAGTAGCTGGGACTATAGGCATGCACCACCATGCCTGGCTAACTTTTGTATTTTTAGTAGAGACAGGGTTTCACCATGTTGACCAGGCTGATATTGAACTCCTAACCTCAGGTGATCCACCTGCCTTGGCCTCCCAAAGTGCTGGGATTACAGGCATTGAGCCACCACGCCCAGCCAGATTCTTGTCTTATACCATATTCAAAAATTAACTCATAATTAATTAAAGACTTAGATGTAAGACCTAAAACTATAGAACTCCTAGAAGAAAACAAGAAAAAAACCTCCTTGACATTAGTCTTGGCAATGAGTTTTGGCTCTGCCACCAAAAGCACAGAAGATACAAGCAAAAATAAATGTGTGGGACTACGTCAAACTAAAAGAATTTTGCACAGCAAAGAAAACAATCAGCAAAATAAAAAGACAACCTAGGGAATGAGGGAATATATTTGCAAACCATATACCTGATGAGGGCTTATTAGCTAAAACATATAAAGAGTGCACAAACTCAATAGTAAAACAAAACCAAAAACCACAAATAACCTAATTAAAAAATGGGCAAAGGAACTGAAGAGACATTTTCCCAAAGAAGATATACATAGTTTTTTTTTTAAATTTGACCTCCTTTTAGATTTGACCTCCTGTTTATGGGGTCAAATAGGCCACAATAGGATAGGGCGGGCAATAGGATAGAACCTAGCTGTTGGATTTACTTTAAGTGTGAGCTTGATTTAATTTCTGGACCAATTCTTGGCTTTGGTGATTCTGCCTTATATTATAACTGTGGGTAGGAGGCATGAAAACTCTAGATCCCTCTCATTAAATCTGTGACATACCAGTGGATGGGTTACCTTCCTAGTTCTTTTCAGAAAAGAAACCATACAAAGAAGAAATAACATAATGACTACCAATATCCAAGAAACTGAGGAGTCTCTGTAGGTGGGTGAAGCAATACTTGGTTCTGCTTTTTGGTTGCTTTTAGGATCTACAGATTCAACATGTTTGTCAGCAGAGAAATACCAGCAGAAAATAAAATAAAAATACATGTTCAGTAGAATGGAAATTAATAGAAGAAAAAGTTGCCAAAGGAAACAAGTGTGAAGGCATGATAAAGGAGATCTTTTCTTCCAAAAAACAGAAGAAACAGTGTTATATAATAAAAGAACAAAAGATGATAATGTGTGAAGATACAGAAAAACTGTGAGTTAAAAAGGAGCACAATATATGGTTATTTTTTGGCTGTCCTTAATCTTACCTAGGTATAGTATTTCAGATTTGATATATGTGGGAAACAAAAATGAAATCCACTATAATCCTGGACAAGATCTTAAATGTTAACCAGGATATACCAGGTTTCATCCATTACTGAAAAAAGTTTGATAAAGTCTAAATGCCATGAGCTGTTAACATATTAAATAAATGTGTTTTAGAAATAAATAACGGAATAGAAAACATGAAAAAGGAACAAGGTATTCTAAAAGTACTTTGAGCAAATTTGAAAAATGACATAGAACACACATGAATGGAAATTATAAAATCATTGACAATAAAAATTTTTCCGCGGACGCTGGTGGACTGAAAAAGGAGGATGAACGTGGGAATAAAGACAGAGACAAAAGAGTATGTTTGGAAGAAGAGGTCAGGGGGCTTCTTGCTTCTAGTGAACAAGGGCCTCAGCTTCTAGAGCCCTTTGTGTTTATTGAGTAAAGAAGAGAGGGAGAAGCGGGTGGTTGTAGGTCAGCTGCTTGATTTATTGCAGGCCTGCATGACTGCATTCTTTGAACAGAAGGCTCCAGATGTCCCAGTAGATAACCTCAAGGAGTGTGGTGCCAGGGAGTGACAGCCCTCAGCATACCTTCTGGTGGCAGGCGCAGATGTGATTTTGCCCACATCCTGCATTCATGATAAACAGTTTGCTCTTTGATCATATAGTTTCTAGTGGAATGCTGAGTTGGTCACATCCCTCAGGCTTTCAGCTACCAACACTATAATAAAACCTAGATTTTTTATAAAACCTAAAGAAAAAGGAGGGGCAAAGAAAGACAGCTGAATAGGATCCTCCATTGATTGCCCTGCCTTCAGGAACACCACATTGAACAACTATCCACACAAAAAACACCTTAAGAAACAAAAATCAGGTGAGCAATCAAAGTATCTGGTTTTAACTTCATATCACTGAAAAAGGCTCTGAAGAGCATAGGAAAGTCTTGAATTGCTAACGCCACCTCTCCCACATCCTCTGGCAGCTGCAGCATAGCATGAAGAGAGAATCTATGTGCTTTTGGGAGGGAAAGCACAGTAATTGTGATGCTTTGCATTGGAACTCAGTGCTGCTTTGTTATAGTGGAAGCCAACACTGGGCAGAACTCAGCCAGTGCCCACACAGGGAGCATTTAGACCAGCCCTAGCCAGAGGGGAATCACCCATCCCAGTGGTGATAATTTAAGTTCCAGCAGCCTTGCCACTGCAGGCTAACGTGCTCTGGGGCCCTAAATAAACTTAAAAGGCAGTCTAGGCCACAAGGACTGCAATTCCTGGGCACGTCCTGGTAGTGTGCTGGATTCAGAGCCAGCAGACTTGGGGGACATGTAAACTAGTGAGACACCAGCCAGGGTTGCCAAGAGTGTGCTTTCACCATCCCTTCCCTAACCCCAGGCAGCACAGCTTGTAGCTCTGGGAGAGACTCCTTCTATCCACTTGAGGAGAGGAGAGGGAAGAGTATAAAGGACTTTCACTTGCAACTTGGATACTAGCTCGAGCAGCCACAATAGGATAGGGCAACAGGCAGAGTCCTGAGGCCCCCATTCCAGGCCCTAGCTCCTAAATGACATTTCTAGACACACCCTAGGCCAGAGGGGAATCTGCTGCCTTGAAGGGAAGGACCCAGTCCTGGTGGGATTCATCACTCGCTGAATAAGGAGCCCTTGGCCCCTGATCAATCAGCAGCAGTACCCAGAGTACTGACCATGGGTCTTGGATGAGACTCAGAGAAGTGCTGGCCTTAGGGGTGGCCCAGCACATTTCCAGCAGTGGTGGGTGTGAGTAGGGACTCATTCTGCTTGAGAAAAGGAGAGAAAAGAATAACAAGGACTTTGTCTTGTAGCTTAGGTACCAGCTCAGCCACAGTGGGGTAGAGCACCAACTCAGCTTCTGGTAACCCTGATTTTACACTTTGGCTATTTGTTGGCATTTCTGGACCTGCCTTGGGCCAGAAGGGAGCCTATTGCCCCGAAGGGAGAGTCTTAGTCTTGGCAGCATTCACCAAAAGCTGATTAAAGTGCCCTCGGGCTTTGAATGAACATTGGCAATAACCAGGCAGTACTCGCCACAGGTCTGGAGCAGTGGTGGCCATGAAGAGAGATTCTTCTACTTGTAGAAAATGAAGGGAAGAATGGGAAAGTCTTTTGTCTTGTGGCTTGAGTGCCAGCTCAGCTGCAGTAGAATAGAGCACCATGTAAATGTTTAAGGTTTTTTGCTCCAGGCCCTGTCTCCCAGATGGAATCTCTGGACCCACCCAGTAACAGGAGGAACCTGCCACCTTGAAGAGAAGGACACAAGCCTGGCTGGCTTCATCACCTGCTGACTGTAAAGCCCTAGGGCCTTGAGTGAACATAGGTGGTAGCCAGATGGTGATTACACTGGACCTTGGGTGAAATACAGTGCCGTGCTGGCTTTAGTTCTGACCCAGCACAGTTCCAGTGGTGGTAACCATGAGGGTACTTGTGTCACTCCTTCCCCAGCTCCAGAGAGTGCAGGAGAGAGACAGGGAGAGAGAGAGAGAGAGAGAGAGAAAGAGAAAGAGAGAGAGAGAGAAAGAGAGAGATTTTTTGGGAGAAAGTAATGAAAAAGAACAAGAAACCCTGCCCAGTAATCCAGAGAATTCTTCTAGATCTTACTCAAGACCACAAAGGAAATATTTCTACGAGCCTGCAAGAGCCACAGCATTATGGAAATTGGAATGCTCCCTAAGGCATATATGGCCGCAGTGACCAAAAACTTAGAACACAACAACCAGGTCACTTCAAATACCTGGAAAGCCTTCCCAAAAAGTATGAGTACATAAAAGCTCAGACTGTGAAGACTACAATAAACACCTAACTCTTCCAGGCCCAGACACTGTCAAACATTCACAAGCATTAAGACTATCCAGGAAAACACAGCCTCACAAAACAAACTAAATAAGTCACTAGTGACCAGTCATGAAGAGATAGAGATATGTGACCTTTCAGACAGAAGATTCAGAATAGCAGTTTTGAGGAAATTCAACAAAATTCAAGATAACACAGAAAAAGAATTCAGAAACCTATCCAATTAATTTAATAAATATATTGAAATAATTAAAAAAATCATGAAGAAATTCAAGAGTTAAAAAAAGCAATTGACATACTAAAGAATGCATTAGAGTCTCTTACCAGCAGATTTAATGAAGCAGAATAAAAGTTAGTGAGCTTGAAGACAGGCTATTTGAAAATACACAGTCAGAGGAGACAAAAAATAATAATAATAAATGAAATAAGCCTATAAGATCTGAACAGTAGTCTCAGAAGAGAAAATATAGTGTTATTTACCTTAAAAAGGAGGTAGAGAGAGAGAGAGAGAGAGATCAGGTAGACATAAATCTAAGACCTCAAACTATGAAAGTACTACAGGAAACCATTGGGGAAACTCTCCAGGACATCAAACTGAGCAAAGCCCACAAGCACAGGCAACCAAAGTAAAAATGGACAAATGGGATCCCATCATGTTAAAAAGCTTCTGTACAACAAAGGAAACAATCAACTATGTGAAGAGACAACTCATGGGATGGGAGAAAATATTTGCAAACTAGTCATCTGACAAGGGATTAATAACCATAATATATGAGAAGCTCAGACAACTCAATAAAAATCTAATCCAATTAAAACCTGGGGAAAACATCTAAATAGGCATTTCCCAAAGCAGACATACAAATGGCAAACAGGTATATGAAAAGATGATCAACATTATTAATTATCAGAGAAATGCAAAAAAAACTACAATAAGATGTCACTTCACCTCAGTTAAAATGACTTATATTAAAAAGACAGGCAGTAACAAATTCTGGTAAAAATGTGGAGAAAAGAGAACTTTTGTATACTACTGGTAGGAATGTAAATTAGTACAATCACTATAAGGAACAGATTAGAGATTCCTCAAAAAACTGAAAATAGGTTCTTCCAGCCCCAGATGGTGGATTGGAGACGTTGTTAACATGTCTTTTCTTGGAAAGACCAAAGAGTGTGTCAAAACTCATCGTGAACATTTTTCCAAGAAGCAACACAGCAACATAATGGGAAAACGGAAAGAAATCAGACACTTTGCAAGAAGTGGCAGGCTGCAGCCTACACCATGGGCCAGGTAGAAAACTGTAAGTCTCCACAGTGTGAGAGGGGGGATAAATTGTTTCTAGGTTATAAAATCCTACTGGGGAACCTGGCAATCCAGGCCATGGGGGAAGGCCTTAACCTTATGCAACTCTGAGGCTGGTTTACTGAGTGCTACTGAGTATATGAGAAGCAGCAGCACTGGAACAGGTTTCAGGTGCATTCCCAATCTCCAGCAGGTATGAAAGAAAGCAGTTCCTGATCCGACCTCACAGGTGACCTCACAAAAATCTTCCAGATAACAGATGGTGGTCACAGGTTGAAAGAAGCTCCCAACTGAGATTCATGACATAATCTTACATGAGGACAAACTCCTTTGGCCAGAACTGAAGGGCAAGTGAGAAGTGTGCTGCAGCCATGAATGCAGGAGCTGGATGCTCTTGTTTTGTTGGCAAACTGGGATGGGAGGAGAGCTGAGGTTTCTGTTTCTGCATGGGAAGTCTTATGGCCTGGGAAAGTTTTGAGTTCTGAGTGCAGACTGCCTGGAACATAGCTGGCTGATGCTAGTGGAACACTGCTAGTCTGAGACTGGCCTTCTCATGTGTTTGGGACTGGCTGGGGATTACTGCTGCCTGTTACTCCCCACTACCTGGGTGGACTCTTCTACGCAGCAGAGGAAACTCCATTTTACCCTGGAACATTACATCCGTATCTAGAGAACTACTCTTTAATCCCCACTGAGGCTGCTGCTTGTGCCCATACATTGAAAGCCAGACGATGGACTTGCCTGAGCCAGCCCTGACCTGGCTTTGCCCCTCTGCCTGCCCTAGTAGCTTAACATAACAGACAGAAACCTTTGGGAGCTCTATGGCCACATCCATTGCCCAAGTCATCAGAGTACCATCCTGGGTAACATAAGACAAGCACAAATCCCATTGCTATCACCACAGCTGGTGCCACCTGCACCACCTCCTGGATGGAGGTCAACTGACATAATCTATTACAGCATCTGCAAGCATTAAAACAGTGTGGAGGAAACAGGAAACTTGCATGTGACCTCATCTACCATAATCTTCATCACCTTGGCTAATCAGGAGATTTTGAGTCTGTCCATGTGATCAGTTCATTACTACAACAATTGGCATTTGAGAAAACTAATACACTAGGCCAGTTTCTAACTAAGGAATCTCAAAGACTCCATGTCACTCCTCTGCCACCCCCATCAGAGGATTCCACTGTTGGGAATCTTGAGGACAGATCACATCAGTGGACCCCTTGCAGACATCCCCCACCACCAGCCTGGAGTGTGGCACCCCCAATGGGCAGCTAGACCCAGAAGAGCAGCAGAGTTCATAGTATTCTGGTCCTCAGGGATCCCTACTCCTAGGAGAAGGAGTGTACCAAATTGAGGATGAACCCCATGCCAAAAAAAAAAAATCAAGATAGCAGGCCCTGAGTCCCAGAACTTTTTGCTTGTGGGAACTTTCTTTCAGTAGAGGCAAAGGTGCAGTAATGGGCTCAGCAGGGAAAGTCTGCAGCACCCTCCCAATACTTAGAAAATTCTGGTGCTCCTGAAGGGTCTTGGAAAAGGAGAATTCTTCTTCTAATTGCCACCTAAATTACACACCTAGAATTCTTCTTCCAAGCTGTGTTACCACTGAAGACACAGCTGGGGCCTTTTTCAATGGGAGCTTGACATGGGTGCACCTGTAAACAGCTTTTCTGGAAGAGTGTAGGGTGACTGCATTCCCACAGAAAAAATATTCTCCTTGTGTAGGCTTGCATGAAGAGTATATTCACAATCCCTCCCTACATGGAACATCAGCATTTCTGCAAATAAGAAGAAGTATCTATTTGACTTCAATAGATAGAACACTGGGTCAGAAGTGTGACAGAGAGGTGGACTGCTTTTCTGCTGGCCTGGAAGAGAAGCTGAGGTGGCTGCCTCCCTTACCCCAGAAAAGATTTCAGTGCATTTTACTAAGGACTCCCCCACCCACTTCTGTCAAGGATGGGACCTCTTCACACCAATGGGCATTGCATTTACCAACCTATTTTCACAATAGCTGGTTTTTACCCATTGACATCTCCCCTACTGGCCTGAAGCCTAAACTGCTCAATCCAATAAATAGAACACTGGGGAAAAAAAATACATAAAAAATGTGCACACTACTGGGAAAGGAGATAATCTTAAAGAGACTTCTGCCAATCCACCCTATAGGAGACAGTGAACCTACACACACCAAGCACATTGCTACTGTAACCAGCATCTGAGAAAGCCACCATAAAAAAACTCTATTCAAACAAGGAACTTATACAGAAAATTTACCCCTGAAAACACCCAAGGTTGAATTATGCTACAATAAACTATAAACACTAAAGGTAGATCTTTAAGGGGGAAAAAGAAATAAATTTTTAAAAATATCAAGGTTGAATAAAAAATAAACTCAAAAATAATTGTAAGAATTAGTCTACCTAAATGAGAAAAATACCAAAAAAAATAATTCTGGCAATATGGCAAAAGTGGACTATATAACACCTCCAAAAGATCATGCTAGCTGTCTCCAGCAGTGGATCCAAACCAAGATGAAATCTTTGAAATACCAGATAAAACATTCAAAAGATTAATTATTAAGCTACTCAGGGAGATAAAAAACAAAGGTGAAAAATGTTATACATAGATTTTAAAAAATCAGGATACAAATGAAAACATTCTACAGAAATAGGTATTTTGAAGAAAAAGTAACCATAATTTATGAAAATGAGCAACACATTTAGGAAATTATGAAATGCAATAGAAAGTTTTTTTTTTTTCTTTTTTTTGAGATGGAGTCTTGCTCTGTCGCCCAGACTGGAGTGCAGTGGCTCACTGCAAGCTGCACCTCCCAGGTTCACACCATTCTCCTGCCTCAGCCTCCTGAGTAGCTGGGACTACAGGCACCCGCCACCATGCCTGGCTAATTTTTTTGTATTTTTAGTAGAGATGGGGTTTCACCATGTTGGCCAGGATGATCTTGAACTCCTGACCTTGTGATCTGCCCGTCTTGGCCTCCCAAAGTGCTGGGGTTACAGTAATAGAAAGTTTTAACAATAGATGAGACCAAGTAGAAGAAAAAATTTTAGAGCTCAAAGACAAGGCTTGCAAATCATCTCTATTAGACAAAAATACAGAAAAAGGAATTAAAAGAAATGTACAAAGTCCCCCAAAACATGGGATTATATAAAATGGCCAAATCTAAGAATAACTAGTGTTCTTGAGGGAGGAAAATGAAGCAAAAAGTTTCAAAAATTTATTTGGGAGGAAAATCTCCCTGTCTCTGCTAGATATTTAGACATCCAAATGCAAGAAGCACAAAGAACTTCTTGGAGATACATTGCAAAAAGGACATCGCTAAGGCAGATGGATAGTGATCAGGCTACTTAAAGACAACCTGAACAAAAAAAAATTCTAAGAGGACTGAGAAAAGAGCATCAGGTAACATAAAGGAAAGCCTATCAGACTAACAGCAGACTTCTCAGCAGAAACCTTACAGCCAGAATGGGTTGGAGTCCTATATTTATTCCCCTTGAACATAATAACTGTCAGTCAAGAATATTGTATTCAGCAAATCTAAGTTTCATAAATGAGGAAGAAATAAAGTTTTTCTCAGACAATGAAAAGCTTTGGGACTTGTCACTACTAGCCTTGCCCTATAAACATTGCTAAAAGGAATTTTAAAGCTTGAAACAAAAAGTCAATATGCAACAGAATAGAATCTCTTGATAGCATAAAACTCACAGGACCTAAAATACAATAAAATAACAAAGAAAACAAAATACCATGCTAACAATAAACCTGATGGCTAGAACAGTACCTCACATCTTAATAGTGACTATAAATGCTACACTTAAGAGATACAGATTGGCAGAATGGCTAAGAAAATCACATACCAAATATCTGCTATCTTCAGGAAACTCACCCAGCATGTGCATGTGTGGATTCTTTTTTTTTTTTCTTCTTTCCTGACTTTTTTTTTTTTTTTCACTTTAAGTTCTGGGATACATGTGCTGAATATGCAGGTTTGTTACATAGGTATACATGTGCCGTGGTGGTTTACTGCACCTATCAACCCATTGTCTATGTTTTAAGCCCCATATGAATTAGGTATTTGTCCTAATTTTCTCCCTGCCCTTTCCCCACAACCCCTGACAGGCCCCACTGTGTGATGTTTCCCTCTGTGTGTCCATGTGTTCTCATTGTTCAACTATCACTTATGAGTGAGAATATGTGGTGTTTGGTTTTCTGTTCCTGCATTAGTTTGCTGAGCATGATGGTTTATGTCCCTGCAAAGGACATGAACTCATTCTTTTTTATGACTACATAGTATTCCATGGTGTATATCTGCCACATTTTCTTTTTCCAGTCTATCATTGACAGACATTTGGGTTGGTTCCTAGTCTTTTCTATTGTAAATAGTGCTGCAGTAAACATACATGTGCATGTGTCTTTATAGTAGAATGATTTATAATTCTTTGGGTATATACCCAGTAATGGGACTGCTGGGTCAAATGGTATTTCTGGTTCTAGATCCTTGAGGAATCGCCACATTGTCTTCCACAATGGTTGAACTAATTTACAACTCCCAGTGTAAAAGTGTTCCTATTTCTCCACAACCTCACCAGCATCTGTTGTTTCCAGACGTTTTAATGATTGCCATTCTAACTGGCATGAGATGACATCTCACTGTGGTTTTGATTTGCATTTCCCTAATGACCAGTGATGATGAGCTGTTTTTCATGTTTGTTAGCTGCATAAATGTCTTCTTTTGAGAAGCATCTGTTCATATCCTTTGCCCACTTTTTATGGGATTGTTTGTTCTTTTCTTGTAAATATGTTTAAGTTCCTTGTAGATTCTGGATATTAGACCTTTGTCGGATGGATAGATTGCAAAAATTTTCTCCCATTTCTGTAGGTTGCCTATTCACTCTCATGATACTTTCTTTTGCTGAGCAGAAGCTCTTTAGTTTAATTAGAGCCCATTTGCCAATTTTGGCTTTTGTTGCCATGGTTTTTGTGTTTTAGTCATGAAGTCTTTGCCCATGCCTATGTCCTGAATGGTATTGCCTAGGTTGTCTTCTAGGCTTTTCATGGTTTTAGGTTCTATGTTTAAGTATTTCATTCATCTTGAGTTAATTTTTGTATGAGGTGTAGAGGAAGGGGTCCAGTTTCAGTTTTCTGCATATGGCTAGCCAGTTTTCTGAGCACCATTTATTAAACAGGGAATCCTTTCCCCATTGCTTGTTTTTGTCAGGTTTGTGGAAGATCAGATGGTTGTATATGTGTGGTGTTATTTCTGAGGCCTCTGCTCTGTTCCATTGTTCTATATACCTGTTTTGGTACCAGTACCATGCTGTTTTGCTTACTGTAGCCTTGTAGTGTAGTTTGAAGTCAGGTAGCATGATGCCTCCAAGTTTTTTCTTTTCACTTAGGCTTGTCTTGGCTATACGTGCTCCTTTTAGGTTCCATATGAAATTTAAAATAGTTTTTTCTAGTTCTGTGAAGAAAGTCATTGATAGCTTGATGGGAATAGCATTGAATCTATAAATTACTTCAGGCAGTATGGCCACTTTCACGATATTGATTCTATCCATGAGCATGATTTTTTTTTTCCCATTTGTTTGTGTCCTCTCTTATTTCCTTGAGCAGTGGTTTGTAGTTCTCCTTGAAGAGGTCCTTCACATCCCTTGTAAGTTGTATTTTCCTAGGTATTTTATTTTCTTTGTAGCAATTTTGAATGGTTTGGCTCTCTGCTTGTCTATTATTGTCTCATGATTTGGCTCTCTGCTTGTCTATTATTGGTGTATAGGAATGCTTGTAACTTTTGCACATTGATTTTTGTATCCTGGGACTTTGCTGAAGTTGTTTATTAGCTTAAGGACTTTTTGGGCTGAGACGATGGGGTTTTCTAAATATACAATCATGTCATCTGCAAACAGAAACAATTTGACTTCCTCCCTTCCTATTTGAATACGCTTTCTTTCTTTCTCTTGCCTGATTGCCCTGGCCAGAACTTTCAATACTATGTTGAATAGAAGTGGTGAGAAAGGGTGTCCCTTTCAATGTCCCCATTCAAGGGAATGACTCCAGCTTTTGTTCATTCAGTATGATATTGACTATGGGTTTGTCATAAATACGTCTTATTATTTTGAGATATGTTCCATCAATACCTAGTTTATTGAGATTTTTAGCATGAAGGGGTGTTGAATTTTATTGAAGGCCTTTTCTGCATATATTGTGATAATCTTGTGGTTTTTGTCATTAGTTCTGTTTATGTGATGGATTACATTTATTGATTTGCATGTGTTGAACCAGCCTTGCATCCCAGGGATGAAGCTGATTTGATTGTGGTGGATAAGCTTTTTGATGTGCTGCTGGATTTGGTTTGCCAGTATTTTATTGAGGATTTTCACATTGATGTTCATCAGGGATATTGGCCTGAAATTTTCTTTTTTCTTTTTTCTTTTTTTTTTTTTGTGGTTGTGTCTCTGCCAGGTTTTGGAATCAGGATGATGCTGGCCTCATAAAATGAGTTAGGGAGGAGTCCTTCTTTTTCCATTGTTTAGAATAGTTTCAGAAGGAATGGCACCAGCTCCTCTTTGTACCTCTGGTAGAATTCGGCTGTGAATCTGTCTGGTCCTGGGCTTTTTTTGGTTGGTAGGCTATTAATAACTGCCTCAATAACAGAACTTGTTATTAATCTATTCGGGGATTCGACTTTTTCCTGGTTTAGTCTTGGGAGGGTATATGTTTCCAGGAATTTATCCATTTCTTCTAGGTTTTCTAGTTTATTTGCCTAGAGGTGTTTATAGTATTCTTTGATGGTAGTTTGTATTTCTGTGGGATCGGTGGTATCCCATTTATCATTTTTTATTGCGTCTAATTGATTCTACTGTCTTTTCTTCTTTGTTAGTCTGGCTGGCAGTCTATCTATCTGTTAATCTTTTCAAAAAAACCAGCTCCTGGAGTCATTGATTTTTTGAAGGGTTTTTTGTGTCTCTATCTTCTTCGGTTCTGCTCAGATCTTAGTTATTTCTTGTCTTCTGCTAGCTTTTGAATGTGTTTGCTCTTGCTTCTCTAGTTCTTTTATTTTTGATATTAGGGTACTGATTTTAGATCTTTCCCACTTTCTGATGTGGGCAGTTGGTGCTATAAATTTCCCTCTAAACATGCTTTAGCTGGCTCCCAGAGATTCTGGTACATTGTCACTTTGTTCTTATTGGTTTCAAATAACTTACTTATTTCTGCCTTGATTTTGTTATTTAACCAGTAGTCATTTAGGAGCAGGTGGTTCACTTTCCATGTAGTTGTGCATTTTTGAGTGATTTTCTTAATCCTGAGTTCTAATTTGATTGCACTGTTGTCTGAGAGGTTGTTTGTTATGATTTCCATTCTTTTGCATTTGCTGAGGAGTGTTTTACTTCCAATTATGTGTTCAATTTTAGAATAAGTGCTATGTGGTGCTGAGAAAAATGTATATTCTGTTGATTTGGGGTGGAGAGTTCTGTAGATGTCTATTAGGTCCACTTGGTCCAGAGCTGAGTTCAAGTCCTGAATATCCTTGTTAATTTTCTGTCTCATTGATCTGTCTAATATTGACAGTGGTGTGTTAAAGTCTCCCACTATTATTGTGTGGGAGTCTAAGTCTCTTTGTAGGTCTCTAAGGACTTGCTTTATGAATCTGGGTGCTCCTGTATTGGGTGCATATAAATTTAGGATAGTTAGGTCTTGTTGTTTCGATCCCTTTACCATTATGTAATGCCCTTCTTTGTCTTTTTTTGTCTTTGTTGGTTTAAAGTCTGTTTTATCAGAGACTAGGATTGCAACCCTTGCTTTTTTTTGCTTTCCATTTGCTTGGTAAATATTGCTCCATCCTTCTGTTTTGAGCCTATGTGTGTTTTTGCACATGAGATGGGTCTCCTGAATATAGAACATCGATGGGTCTTGAGTCTTCATCACATTTGCCAGTCTGTTTCTATTATACGGGGCATTTAGCCCATTTACATTTAAGGTTAATATTGTTGTGTGTAAATTTGATCCTGTCATCATAATGTTAGCTGGTTATTTTGCACATTAATTGATGCAGTTTCTTCATAGTTGATGCAGTGTTGTTGGTCTTTATATTTTGGTATTTTTGCAGTGGGTGGTACTGGTTTTTCCTTTCCATATTTAGTGCTTCCTTCAGGAACTCCTGTGAGGCAGGCCTGGTGGTGACAAAATCTCTCAGCTTTTGCTTGTCTGTAAAAGACTTTATTTCTCCTTCACTTATGAAACTTAGTTTGACTGCATATGAAATTCTGGGTTGAAAATTCTTTTTTTTTTTTTAAGAATGTTGAATATTAGCCCCGACTCTCTCCTGGCTTTCAGAGTTCCTGCGGAGAGGTCCGCTGTTACTCTGATGGGTTTCCCTTTGTAGGTAATCTAACTTTTCTCTCTGGCTGCCCTTAAAATTTTCTTCTTCACTTAAACCTTGGAGAATCTGATGATTATGTCTTGGGGTTGCTCTTCTCGAGGAGTATCTTAGTTGTGTTGTCTGTATTTCCTGAGTTTGAATGTTGGCCTGTTTTGCTAAATTGGGGAATTTCTCCTTGATAATATCCTGAAGTGTGTTTTCCAACTTGATTCCATTCTCCCCGTCACTTTCATGGACCCCGATCAATCATAGGTTTGGTCTTTTCACATAGTCCCATATTTCTTGGAGGCTTTGTTCATTACTTTTCATTCCTTTTTCTCTAATGTTGTCTTCACACATTATTTCAGTAAGTTGATCTTCAATCTCTGATATCCTTTCTTCTACTTGATTAATTAGGCTATCAATACTTGTGTATGCTTCACGAAATTCTCATGCTGTGTTTTACAGCTCCATAAGGTCATTTATGTTCTTCTCTAAATTGATTATTCTAGTTAACAGTTCCTATAGCCTTTTGTCAAGGTTCTTAGCTTCCTTTCATTGGGTTAGAACATGCTCCTTTAGCTTAGAGGAGTTTGTTATTACTCACCTTCTGAAGCCTACTTCTGTCAATTCATCAAACTAATTTTCCATCCAGCTTTGTGCCCTGCTAGAGAGGAATTGTGATCATTTGGAGAAGTGGCATTCTGGTTCTTGGAATTTTCAGCATTTTTCTGCTGGCTTTTCCTCATCTTCCTGGATTTATCAACCTTTGATCTTTGAGGCCTTCAGATGGGGTTTCCCTGTGGGGGTCCTTTTTTGTTGATGTTGATGCTAATTGCTTTCTGTTTGTTAGTTTTTCTTCTTACAGTCAGGCCCCTCTTCTGCAGGTCTGCTGAAGTTTTCTGGAGGTCCACTCTAGACACTATTTGCCTGGGTATCATCAGTGGAGGCTGCAGAACAACAAAGATGCTACCTGCTCCCTTCCCTGGAAGCTTCATCCCAGAGAGGCACCTGCCTAATGCCAGCAGGAGCTCTCCTGTATGAGCTGTCTGTCAACCCCTGTTGGGAAGTCTCTCCCAGTCAGGAGGTTTGAGGGGGTGTGGGGTCAGGGACCTACTTAAGGAGGCAGTCTGTCCCTTAGCGGAGTTCAAATGCTGTGTTTGGAGAACCCTCCTTGTCAGGATCTGCTGCTATCTTCAGAGCAGGAAGGCAGGAAAGTTTAAGTTCACTGAAGCTGCACCCACAGCTGACCCATCCACCAAGTGCTCTGTCCCAGGGAGATGGGAATTTTATCTATAAGTCCTGACTGGGGCTGCTGCCTTTCTTTCAGCGACGCCCTGCCCATTGAAGAGGAATCAAAAGAGGCAGTCTGACCACAGCCGCTTTGCCATGCTATTTTGTTGAGTTCCACCCAGTCTGAACTTGCAGGCCTCCTTAGCGCTGTCAGGGGAAAACGGTGTACTCAAGCATCAGTAATGGTGGATGCCCCTCCCCCCACCATGCTCAATTGTCCCAGGTCAACTTCAGACTGCTGTGCTGGCAGTGAGAATTTCAAGCAAGTGGTCCTTAGCTTGCTGGCCTCTGTGGGAGTGAGACCTGCTGAGTGAGACCACTTGGCTCCCTGGCTTCAGCCCTCCTTCCCAGGGGAGTGAATTGTTCTGTCTTGCTGGAGTTCCAGGCACCATTGGGGTATGGAAACAAACAAACAAACAAACGAACAAAGAAAAAAAAGATTGCAGCTATGTTGGTGTCTGCCCGAACAGCTGCTCAATTGTGGGCTTGAAACCCAGGGCCCTGGTGGTAGAGGCACACTAGGAAATCTCCTGGTCTGCGGATTGCAAAAACAGTGGGAAAATCATAGTATCTGGGCTGGATAGCACAGTCCCTCACAGCTTCCCTTGTCTGGGAAAGGGAGGCCACCTGCACCTTGCACTTCTTGGGTGAGGTGATGCCCCACCCTGCTTCTGCTCACCCTCCGTGGGCTGCACCCACTGCCCAGCCAGTCCCAATGAGATGAACGGGGTACCTCAGTTGGAAATGCTGAAATCCCCTGCCTGTTGCATTGGTCTTGTGGGGAGCTGTAGACCAGAGCTGTTCCTATTTGGCCATCTTGTCAGGTCCTCACATGTATGGATTCTTATAAACTCAAGGTAAAGGGATGGAAAAAATATTTCATGCAAATGGAAACCAAAGTGAGCAGGAGTAGCTCTTATATCAGACAAAACAAACTTTAAAGCAATAACAGAAAAAAAAGAAGGTTCAATTTACAATAATAAAAAGATCAGTCTAACAAAAAATGTTACAATCCTAAATATATATGCACCTAACTCTAGAGCTCCAGATTCATAAAACAATTACTACTAAGACTAAGCAAAGAGATAGACAGCAAAACAGTACTAATGGGGAACTTCAACACTCCACTGAAAAAGAAACACTGAACTTAAACTATACTCTAGAACAAATGGGCCTAACAGATATTTACAAAACATTCTACCCAAGAACTGCAGAATATACATTTATTTCATCAGCACATGGAACATTCCCCAATTAGACCATATAAGATGTTACAAAACTAGTTTCAATACATTTAAAAAAATCAAAATCATATCAAGTATCTTCTCAGATCACAGTGAAATAAAACTAGAAATCAACTCCAAAAGCAATCCTCAAAATTAGACAAATCCATGAAAATTAAATAATTTCCTGAAAAATTTTTGAATTAACAAGGAAGTCAAGATGGAAATTTAAAAATTCTTCAAAATGAATGATAATTCTTACAAAAATTATCAGAACTTCTGGGAGACAACAAAAGCAGTGCTAAGAGAAAAATATATAGCACTAAACGCATACATTAAATAGTCTCAAATAGCACAAATTGGCAACCTAACATCACACTTCAAGGAACCAGACAAACAGTGACAAACTAGACTCAAGTTAGCAGAAGAAAAAAAGTAACAAAGATCATAGAACTAAATATAAATTGAAAAAAATGCAAAATAGGATTTAGAGTAAGATGGCCAATAGGAGGCAGTACTAGCTTGCAGCTCCCACTTGGATGGACAGAGCAGTATATGGAGATTCACATCATGAGCTTTTGCTCCAAGAACTACTACAGAAACATACCAGTGATATAGGAGTTAAGAAGAAATCACTTAGGCAGAGAGTAAGGTTATGGGAGTCCTCGGTAAGGCTTTTCTTTTTAATGAAATGAAAAGCAGCCCCAAATCGTTTTCTAACAAACAGCAGCCTGTAAAGTCAAACTGCAGACACAGACAAGCAAGCTGGGAGCTTATATGGGTACTAGGGACAAGACTGTTCAAGATGGCGGCTCCACCTTCCCTTCTCTGCCAGCCACATGTACAGTAAGGAGTAGACAAGATGGCTCTGGCCAATGAAAGTTCATTTGCATAATATGTAAATGTCACACCTGATTGAACCAATCTGTGAGCCCTACGTAAATCAGACACCACTTCCTCAAGCCTGACTATAAAATCTGGTGCATCCATGGCCAGCCTGTCTTTTCCACTTGGAACATCCTCTCTCTTTATAGAGACAGAGCTGTTATTTGGCGTGATTTTCTAGGAACAAAGGGTCCCCCCACCCACCACCACCACAGTGAGCATCTCTCTCTGCCCTTGGTCTGGAGAACACATGGCACTTCCAGGTCACTCTCTGCCTTTGGTCTGGAGAGCACATCACATGTCAAGGTCACTCTGCCCTTGTTCTGAAGAGCACATGGCACGTCAAGGTCACTCTCTGCCCTTGGTCTGGAGAGCACATAGCACTTCCAGGTCACTCTCTGCCCTTGGTCTGGAGACCACATGGCATGTCAAGGTCACTCTGCCCCCAGTCTTGGAGAGCACATGGCATTTCAAGGTCTACAGCGCCACCTAGTGGAATAGGGGTCCTTTCCATGAGGCACATTGTTGGTCCTTTACTGAAACAGTCTAGCTTCCCAATTCTCCTCCCTTTTTGTGCCTCTCTAGTATAGAAACTAGTCTTCATGCTTCTTCTGTAAATGGGAAAACTCTGCCTTCTACAACTAGGAGTAAAATATCCTCCAAAGCCAAATTTTAGTCTTGATACTGTCCCCTTAGCAGGAAGATGGCCATTTGGTCCATATGTTCTTTTAAGGCAGCTTTCTGCGTTTTATTAGAATGGTACTTAATTACTAAGGGAATTTTAATTATGGAAGGTAACTGAAACCATTCTCTAAGGGCAAACACTTTAGCACAGGCCATAATAGCAGGATATAGAGCTCACACCAGCCTGCTTCCTCCATTAAGTAGGGATGCAACAGTTGCCCAAATGCAACTGTCACATAGTCTCTTCCAAGATCCATTTGTGTGTGTGTGTGTGTGTGCGTTGGGGAGGGGGCGGGGGGAGCTGGTTCAAGGATCTAGAACCAGGAATTTAATCCCCAGCAATCTCATTACTGGGTATATACCCAAAGGAATATAAATCATTCTACTCTAAAGACACACGCACACGTATGTTTATTGTACCTGGAGATGATGCCTCATGACATTAACACACTTGAAGCCCGTCTAATCTGGGAAGGCTCCATAAGAGAAATCAAGTCTTGGTATTCCCCTACAGAAATAGAATGGGCCAATTCTCAAGGGTACACCTTCCAGCCCTCAGGATGGCTGCAGTCAGAGGATGGCTCCACTTGGCAGCCTCCAGCCAGTGGAAAGTCCTTAAAATCCTTCACCAGGCTTTTCACTTTGGAAAGTATAAAACTTATCAATATGCACAGAGATTGTTTTCAGGAGAGAACTTACTAAGAACAGTTAAACAGGTTGTTAATGCTTGTGAAGTCTGTCTTAAAAATAATCACCTGCAGAGATGGCTCCTTTATCCTCCAACCCAAAGGGTGGTAAGCTAGCCAGGGGAGGGCTGGCAGCTTTCCTCACATACCAAAGACAAAGGGCATCCACTACCTCCTGGTAGAGGTAGATACTTTCACTAACTGGGTAGAAACATTTCCAAGCTGTAGAGAAAAGGTCTCTGAGGTAGTAAAGGTGTTAGCTAATGAAATTATTCCCTGTTTTGGTCTACCTAAGCCCCTCCAAAGTGACAATGGCCCCTCACTTAAGGCAGCCATGACACAGGGGGTTGCAAAGGCACTAGGCATACTGTATCATCTCCATTGCGCTTGGAGACCCCAGTCCTCAGGAGAGGTAGAGAAGACAAATGATATTATCAAAAGACACCTCAGGAAACTGCCCCAAGAACTCACCTTCGTTGGGTGACTCTTCTTCCCATGACTTCACTGCAGGTAAGAAACACACCTTCAAAGTTAGGTCTAAGCCCTTTTGAGATGCTGTTTGGACAGGCTTTCCTCACCAATTATTTCTTATTAGGCTAAGAGACCTCTGAGTTGGTTAAGCATGTAACCTCTCTCATTCACTTTCAACAGGAATTAACTCAACAAGCAGAAGCCCAACCCCAAGAAGTAGGACCACCTTTATTTAACCCAGGAGATTTGGTATTGGTAAAAGCTCTCCCATTTCTCTCTCCTTCCCTAAGCCTAACCTGGGAAGAGCCTTATACCATTCTCCTTCAAACCCCTTCGGTGGTGAAAGTTACAGGTATCAACTCCTGGATACATCACACTCGAGTGAAAGACTGAAAAGCTGGGAGAGCAACCCCTGACAGCCCAGAGGAAAGTCCCAGATGTGGGACATAGGAGACTTTAAGCTGAAAATCATAAGAGATAAATAAATGAGCAAGGGCTACTCATCCACTTGTCAGGTGGACCCTTCTTATTTAGCGTTTAAGATTCCCAACGGCATTGTGAATGACAATCCTGAATATGGTTATCCCTACTCCAAAGAGGCTTCTATTATATATAAGGGGAGAAAGCTTCTAAGATATGAGAAAGATCTGCCTGTGCCTCTCACAAGTCCAACTTAGAACCATCTCTTCAAGGGACAAGATTGTATTTCCTTTGTGGCCCCTGGCCACACTTAATCCTCTCTAGGCACTGGAAAGGAACCTGCACTATAGTAGCAGTGGTTCCCGACCTATTCCTTTTAAATTCCACTGATCTGGCGGCATCATCTGTGAACCTCCTTAACCTATGTTCCTTTTTAGACAGTGCAGTATCTCAGATATGCCAAACAAAGAGATCTGTCATTTCCAAGCCCTTATATGGAGATTTAACCAAAAGAGAAGATTGGGGAGGGCATGCACATGACAATCCCATCTTAGAAAGACCATGGAGGCTGGGCACGGTGGCTTATGCCTGTAATCCCAGCACTTTGGGAGGCCGAGGCGGGTGGATCATGAGGTCAGGAGATGGAGACTATCCTGGCTAACATGGTGAAACCCCGTCTCTACTAAAAATTAGCCGGGCCTGGTTGTGGGTGCCTGTAGTCCCAGCTACTTGGGAGGCTGAGGCAGGAGAATGGCGTGGACCCAGGAGTTGGAGGTTGCAATGAGCTGAGATCGCACCACTGCACTCCAGCCTGGGCGACAGAGCGAGACTCTGTCAAAAATAAATAAAAAATAATAAAAAAAAGACCATGGATAGGGAATTCTATAACCAGAGGCCTCTTCTGGTTTTTTGGTATTTCTCTTCTTGAAAGGTCAGTACTTAATATTTCCATTATGATGCAGTAAGGATGGAAGGCAACAGTAGGAGCCATAGAAGTACAACAATCCATAGACTCTTTAGCCTCAGTAGTAGCACAGAATACACAGGCCCTAGATATCCTTACAGTCAAGGTAGGGGCACCTGTGCAGTCTTAAATGAAGCATGCTCTTTCTGGATCAATCCCTCTAGTCAAGTAGAAGAAAACCTACAGGTGCTTAAAGATCCAGTTAAGATCATTGACAGGTTAAGAGAAAAATGCAGGCTCCAACCCTGGATGGCTACAATTTCTCTTTAATGAATTCCAGTCTTCTGTGTGGAACTAGTTAGCTCCATTGCTAAGCCCCCTCTTGCTCATATGTTTTATATTAATGTTTAGATGTTGTCTACTCAATACTATAGCTCAAATTGTTTCCCCTCACCTAGAAACAATTAAACTCCAAATGGTGCTGCAGACTGAACCACACATAGACACGCCTTTCTTCCAAGGACCATTCGATTGGCCTCAGGAGGAGCCCTAGCTGCTGTTCCTAATACAATGCACCTTTTCAGCTGGAAGTAGCCAGACGGAGTCATCACCCAACACCCCCTAACAGGAGTTAGGGTTACCACTCCCCAGGGGGAAATACAGATAGTAAGGGTATGGCAGTCCTCGGTAAGGGTTTTCTTTTTAATAAAAGGCAGCCCCAAATCATTTTCTAACAAAGAGTAGCCTGTAAAGTTGAGCTGCAGACGTAGACAAGGAAGCTGGGAGCTTGTATGGGTGAATGCTGGCAGGAACTAGGAAAAAGACATGTTCAAGATGGCGGCCCCATCTTCCCTTCTCTGCCAGCCACTTGTACAGTGAGGAGCAGATAAGATGGTGCTGGCCAAGGAAAGTTCACTTGCATAATAAGATTAGGATGGGGTGACCAGCCTTCCACACTTGCTATGGTAAATATCACACCTGATGGAACCAATCTGTGAGCTCTACATAAGTCAGACACTGCCTCCTCAAGCCGGACTATAAAATCCCATGCATCCGCGGCCAGCTGGTTTTTTCCACTTGGAAGACCTCTCTGTAGAGAGAGCTGTTTTTCTTTCTCTTCTCTTCTGCCTATTAAGCTTCTGCTCCTAAACTTGTGTGTGTTAGTGTCCTAAATTTTTCTGGCCTGAGACAATGAACTCCAGGGTATATGCCCCAGACAACATAGATGCTTCATCAGAAAAGCCACAGATCTTTTGAAGGAAATGGTCACTGCTGCAGGCTCCCTGAGATGCTGAAAACTGTGAGTCTGCTTGCTTTCTCAATGCGGAGGCTTGTGGTCTGGGGAAAGTTCTCAGCCCTGGCGACCAGCTGTCTGGAAATAGAGTCAGTGCTGTTGTGGGGACATGGTGGGAATGAGACTGGCCTTTAGAACTGTGGGCTGTTTGGGAGTGGGATGACCTGCAACTGCCAGCTTTCCCCTACTTCCCTGGTAACCTGTATGACTCAGCAGAGGCAGGCATAACTCCCCTGAAAATGTAACTCCATCGTACTGGGAACCACACCCCCATTTCCCAAAGCAGCTACAGTAAGCCTTGCCCAAAGATAGGCTGAGCTCAGATACGCCTATTCCTGCCTCCACCTTGTGGTCTTTCTCTACCTTCCCTGGTAGCCGAAGAAAAAGCTCATATTCTCTTGGGAGTCCTATGGCCCTGCCCACTGCCTGAGAAACCTGAATACTTAACCAGGTGTCCCTAGAGCAAGTTTGCATCCTCCCTATAGGACTGCAGCTGATGCATACTTGAAAAGGTCACCTCCTGGCTGGAGGCCAACCAACACAAAACCAGCCCACTAAACAAAACACAACCAAGGACCCTCACAGAGTCCACTTTAATCCCTTGCTACCTCCACTGTAGCAGGTGCTGGCATCAATGGCTGCAAGACCTGTAGATAGATCACAACATAGGACTCTTTGGAGACACTCCCCAGTACTAGCCCAGAGCACAGTAGCTCCACTGGGTTCCTAGACCCAGAAGAGCAAAAACAATCACTACAGTCTAGCTCTCAGGAAGCCCTATTCCTAGGGGAAGGGGGAGAACACCACATCAAGGGAGCATCCCATGGTTCAAAATAATCTGAACAGCAGCCCTTGAATCCCAGACATAGTCTACCCATATGAGAAAGAACTAGAAAAACAATTCTGGCAATATGACAAAACAAGGTTCTTTAATATCACCAAAAGACTATACCAGCTTACCAGCAATGGATCCAAACCAAGGCGAAATCTCTGAATTGCCAGAAAAAGAATTCAGAAGATCAATTTTAAGCTAATCAAGGTGGCACCAGAGAAAGGTGAAGTCCAATTTAAAAAAATAAGAAACGTGATACAGGATACAAAAGGAAAATTCTTCAGTGCAATAGATAGCATAGATAAAAAACAATCACAACTTCTTGAAATCAAGGACACACGTAGATAAATGCAAAATGCCCTGGAAAGTGTCAGCAATAGAATGGAACAAGCAAAGAAAAAAACACAGAGCTCGAAGACAGGGCTTTGAAATTAATACAACCCATCAAAGACAAAGAAAAAATAATTAAAAAAATGAACAAAGCCTCCAAGGAGTTTGGGACTACATTAAATGTCCAAATCTAAGAATAATTGGTGTTCCCAAGGAAGGTGAGAAATGTAAAAGTTTGGAAAACATATTTGAGGGAATAATAGAGGAAAACTTCCCTGTCCTTGCTAGAAATCTAGACATCCAAATACATGAAGCTCAAAGAACACCTGGGAAATTCATTGTAAAAAGATTATCGCCTAGGCACATGGTCATCAGGTTATCTAATGTCAAGACAAAGGAAAGAATCTTAGGAGCTGTGAGGCAAAAGCATCAGGTAACCTATAAAGAAAAAACTATCAGATTAATTGCAGATTTCTCAACAGAAACTCTACAAACTAGAAGAAATTGGGGTAATATTTTTAGCCTCTTTAAGCAAAACAATTATCAGCCAAGAATCTTATATCCAGTGAAACTAAATTTCATAAATGAAGGAAAGATATAAGATACAGTCTTTTTCAGACAAACAAATGCTGAGAGAATTCACCTCCACCAAACCAGCACTACAAGTACTGCTAAAGGGAGCTCTAAATCTTGAAACAAGTCCTTGAAATACACCGCTATAGAACCTCCTGAAAGCTTAAATCTCACAGGACCTATGTAACAATAATACAATGAAAATAAGGTATTCAGGCAACAAATAGCACAATGAATAGAATAGTACCTCACATCTCAATACTAAAATTGAATGTAAATGGACTAAATGCTCCACTTAAAAGATACAGAATGGCACAATGGATAAGAATTCACCAACCAAGTTTCCGCTGTCTTCAGAAGACTCACCTGACACATAAAGACTCACATAAACTTAAGGTAAAGGGGTGGAAAAATATACTCCATGCAAACGGGAATCAAAAGTGAACAGGAGTAGCTATTCTTATATCAGACAAAACAAGCAACAGCAGTTATAAAAGACAAAGAGGAACATTATATAATAATATAATGAAAATATCACAACTCTAAATATATATGCACCTAACACTGGAGCTCCCACATTTATAAAACAATTACTACTAGGCCTAAGAAATGAGACAGATGGCAACACAATAATGGTGGAAGAATTTAATACTCCACTGACAGCACTAGACAGGTCTTCAAGACAGAAAGTCAACAAAGAAACAATGGACTTAAACTTACCCTACAACAAATGGACTTAACAGATATTTACAGAACATTGTACCCAACAACTGCAGAATATACATTCTATTCATCAGCACATGGAACACTCTCCAAGATAGACCATATGATAGGCCCTAAAACAAATCACAGTAAATTTAAGAAAATCAAAATTATATCAAGTATTCTCTCATGCCACAGTGGAATAAAATTAGAAATCAACTCCAAAAGGAACCCTCAAAACCATAAAAATACACAAAAATTAAATAACCTTCTCCTGAATCGTCATTGGGTCAACAATGAAATCAAGATGGAAATTTAAAAATTCTTTGAACCGAACAATAATAGTGACACAACTTATCAAAATCTCTGGCATGCAACAAAAGCAGTGCTAAGAGGAAAGTTCATAGCATTAAATGCCTACATCAAAAAGTCTGAAAGAGAACAAACAATCTGAGGTCACACCTCATGGAACTGGAGAAACAAGAGCAATCCAAGGTCAAACTCAGCAGAAGAAAAGAAATAATGAAGATCAGAGCAGAGCTAGATGAAAGTGAAGCAACAGCAGAGAAACAACAACAATAACAAAACAATACCAGAGATAAATGAAACAAAAACCTGGTTCTTTGAAAACACAAATACAGTCGATAGACCATTAGAGAGATTAACCATGAAAAGAAGAGAGAAGAACCAAATAAGCTCAAGTAGAAATGAAACAGGAGATATTACAACTGATACCACAGAAATATAAAAGATTATTCAAGGCTACTATGAGCACCTTTATGCACATAAATTAGAAAGTCTAGAGGAGATTGATACATTCCAGGAAAAACACAACCCTCTTGAATTAAACAAGGGAGATATAAAATTTCTGAACAGATCAAAAACAAGCAGCAAGATTGAAATAGTAATAAAAAAATTGTCAACAAAAGAGTCCAGGACCAGGCAAATTCACAGATGAATTCTATCAGAAATTCAAACCATTGGTACCAATCCTATTGATACTATTCCAAAAGATAAGGAGGGAATCCTCCATAAATCATTCTATGAAACAAGTATCACCCTAATATCAAAACCAGGGAATGACATAATAAAAAAAAGAAAACTACAGACCGATAACCCAAATAAACGTAAATGCAAAAATCCTGAACAAAATATTGCAAACAAAATCCAGCAGCATATAAAAAAGAAAATCTACTATGATCAAGTGGGTTTCATAGCAGGGATGCAGGGATTGCTTAACATACGTAAGTCAAAAACTGTGATACATCACATAAACAGAATTAAAAACAAAATCACATCATTATCTCAATAGATGCAGAAAAAGCATTTGAGAAAATCCAGCATCCTTTTATGATTAAGTCCCTTTTATGATATATGCAATATCAGCATAGAAGAGACATAACTTAATGTAATAAAAAGCCATCTACGACAAACCCACATCCCAAATTATACTGAATGTGGAAAAAGTTGAATGCATTTCCCCAAAAACTGGAACAAGACAAGGATGCCCTTTTTCACCAATTCTATTCAACATAGTGCTGGGATTCCTAGCCAGAGCAATCAGGCAAGAGAAAGGAAGAAAGGGCATCCAAATTGGTAAAGAGGAAAGCAAACTTGCTGTTTGCTGATGATATGACCAACTAGAAAACCCTAAAGACTCCTCCAAAAAGCTTCTAGAACTGATATATGAATTCAGCAAAGTTTCAGAATACAAAAATTAATGCACACAAATCAGTAGCTCTGCTGTACACCAACAGTGACCAAGCTGAAAATCATATCAAGAACTCAACCCCTTTTACAATAGCTGCAAAAAAGAAATACTTAGGAATATACCTAACCAAGGAGGTCAAAGGCCTCTACAAAAAAAACTACAAAACACTGCTGAAGTAAATCATAGATGACACAGATGGAAACACACCCCATGCTCATGGATGGGTAGAATCAGTATTGTGAAAAGGACCATACTGTCAAAAATAATCTATAAATTCAATGCAGTTCCCATCAAAATACCACCATTATTCTTCACAGAACTGAAAAAAAATCCTAAAATGTATATGGAACCAAAAAAGAGCCCGCATAGCCAAAGCAAGACTAAGCAAAAAGAACAAACCTGGAGGTATCACATTACCTGACTTCAAACTATAGTATAAGGCCATAGTCACCAAAACAGCATGGTATTGGTATAAAAATAGGCACATAGACCAATGGAACAGATTAGAGAACCCAGAAATAAACCCAAATACCTACAGCCGACTTATCTTTGACAAAGCAAACAAAAACATAAAGTGTGGAAAGGACAATCTTTTTAACAAATGGTGCTGGGATAATTGGCAAGCAACATGTAGAAAAACGAAACTGGATTCTCATCTCTCACCTTATACAAAAATCAACTCAAGACAGATCAAAGACTTAAATGTGAGATCTGAAACTACATCAATTCTAGAAGAAGACAACCTAGGAAAAAACACCTCTGGATATTGACCTGGGCAAAGATTGACTAAAACCCCAAAAGCAAATGCAACAAAAACAAAATTAAATAAATGAGATATAATTAAACTAAAAAGCTTCTGTAGAACAAAAGAAATAATCATCACAGTAAAAAGACAACTCACAGACTGGGAGTAAATATTTGCAAAGTATGCATCTGACAGAGGACTAATAACCAGAATCTACAAGGAACTCAAACAAGTTTGCAATAAAAGACAAATAATCCCACCAAAAAGTGGGAAAATTGCATTAATAGATATTTCTCAAAAAAATACAAATGGCCAATAAACTCATGGAAAAAAAAGCCAAACATGACTAATCCTCAGGAAAATGCAAATTAAAACAACAATCGGATTCTACCTTACCACGACCACAATGCCCATTAGTAAAAAGTCAAAAAGAATAGATGTTGGCATGGACGAAGTGAAAAGGAATGCTTATATACAGCTGGTGGCAATGTAAATTAGTACAACTTATATTGAAAATAGTATTGATATTTCTCAAAGAAATAAAAGTAGAGCTACCATTTGATTCAGTAATCCCACTACTGGCTACATATCCAAAGGAAAATAAGTAATTATATCAGAAAGACATATGCATATGCAATTGTGCACAACTGCAGCACAATTCACAACTGCAAAGATGCGGAACCAACCTACGTGTCCATCAACCAATGAGTGAATAAAGAAAATGTGATATACAGACACTATGAAATGCTACTCAGCCATAAAAAAAAGAATGAAACAATATGTTTTGTAGCAATGTGGATGGAGCAAGAGGCTATTATTTTAAGTAACTCATGAATAAAAAAATACGGTATGTTCTCGTTTATATATAGGAGATGAGCTATGGCACGTAAAAGCATACAAAGTGGTGTAATAGGCATTGGAGACTCGGAAGGCGAGAGAGTGGGAGTGTGGTGAGGGACAAAAAAAAAAAAAAAAAAAAAAAACCCTAAAAATGGAACTTCTATATGATCCAGCAGTCTCCTTAGTACATACCCAAAAGAAAGGAAATCAGTATATCGAAGAGACATCTGCACTCCCATGTTTATTGCAGAATTATTCACGACAGACAAGATTTGGAAGCATCCTTGGTGTCCATCAACAGATGAATGGAGAAAGAAATGTGATACATATATAAAATGGGGTACTATTCAGCCATAAAAAAAAGAGTGAGATCCTGTCATTTGCAACAACAAGGATGGAACTGGAGGTCATTATGTTAAGTGAAATAAGCCAGACACAGAAAGACAAACTTCACATGTTCTCACTTATTTGTGACAGCTAAAAATTAAAGTAATTGAACTCATGGAAATATAGAGCAGAATGAAGATTATCAGGGAGGGGCTGGGAAGTATAGTGGTGAGGGGGAAGTGGAGATGGTTAAGGGTACAAAAAAATAGATAGAATGAGTCAGACCTAGCCTAGTATTTGTTAGCACAAGAAGGTAACTACAGTCAACAATAACTTATTGTACATTTAAAAATAGCAAAAGTATAATTGGATTACTTGTAATACAAAGAAAGGACAAATACTTGAGGTGATGTATACTCTATTTACCCTGATGTGATTATTATGCACTGTATGCTATATCAAAATATCTTATGTACCCTATAAGTACATACACCTAATATGTGCTCACAAAAGTAAAAATAGAAAATTTTAAAAGACTGAAGAAAAAAATAACAAATTGAAAGACTTATCTGAGTCACTGAAAATCTGCTATAGTGAGTCAAAAGATGGGAGATATAAAAAGAGATTAAGAGAAATGGAAGACAAAATAAGAAAGATGAACATATATTTAATTGAATTAAATAGCTGAAAATTTTCAGAATTAATGGCAGAGATGAATCACCACATTCAGGAAACATTAGACATCTTCAATTGATTGTATACTTATTGTGGTAAAACTGTAGAACATTCAAGATAGAAAGGAGCTCTTAAGAGAAGTCACAGGGAAAAGATTAACTACCTATAATAGAAAAATAATTAAAATTATAGCAAACATCTCAAAGCAACAAGAGAAGCCAGAATATAAGGGAATAAAAATTTCAAATTATTGAGAATACTCAATTGCTAATCTATAATTTTGTGCCCATATAAATTCTTTAAGAATAAATAAAACAATAAATATTTTCAGACAAAAGACTTCATACCTTCAGTCATAGAACTTTCATAGGATCTACTGAAGGAAATTGAACCTGAAAGAAAGACTATAAGACAAAAAGATGGTGAACAAAGAGTAAAACATGGAAAATCTAAACACACATTGACTCTAAGATAATGATAAAAATCATATGAGTAGTAGCAGGAGTAATAATAATAATAATAGTTACTATTAAAGCATAGTAGTTAATAGTAAGTTAATAGTAGTAATTATTAAACAATAGTAGTTGATAATTAAAAACATAATAATAATGTAAAGCTCAGAAAACCACAATGCAACAAAATATTTGAGCAACTATTACAGACATGAATAAAAGAGAGAAGTTCAGAGTTAAAATGTTCTCACATCCCTTGATTGTTTGGTAGAAGGATTGAGGTTGAATTTAGATTCTCACGTGTTTTAAACATGTGTGGTTGTGGTAACTCTGTTAGGTAATCCTTTCATTGCTATAAATACATTTTAAATGACCAGATCTTGTGTAAACTCAGAGCAAGAGCACACTTATCACCAAGGAGATGGCCCAAGTCATTCATGAGGGATCCATCCTCATGACCCAAACACCATCCACCAGGCCACACCTCCAACACTGGGCATTACATCTCAATATGAGATTTGAGCAGGGACAAATATCCAAACCATATTATTTAACCTCTGGCCTATCCTAAATGTCATATCGTTCTCACATTGCAAAATAGAATTCATGCCTTCTCAATAGTCCCCCAGTAGTCCCATTAAATTCCAGTATGAACTCAAATACCCAAAGTCCAAAGTCTTATCTGAGACAAGACAAGTCCTTTCCACCTATGAGCCTGTAAAATAAAAAACAAGTTAGTTACTTTCCAGATAAAATGGGGGTATCAGCACTGGGTAAACATTCTTGTTCCAAAAAAAGAGAAATAGGCCAAAGAAAAGGGGCAATAGATCCCATGCAAGTTCAAAACCCAGCAGGGCAATCATTAAGTCTTAAAGCTCCAAAATAATCACCTTTGACCCCAAGTCCCACATCCAGGGAACACTGATGCAAGGGGTGGGCTTCCAAGGGGTAGCTCTGTCCCTGTGGTTTTGCAGGGTTCAGCCTCTGTGGTTGCTGTGATGGGTTAGTGTTGAGTACCTGCAACTTTTCCAGGTTGCAGGGTATTTGCTGTTTATATTTTCCAGGTGCAGGGTAAAGGCTGCCTGTGAATCTATCATTCTTGAATCTGGAAGACAGTAGCCCCTTCTCACAGCTTCACTAGGCCATGCCCCATTGGGGACCCTGTGTAGGGGTTCCAACCAGACACTTTGCCTCTGCACTACCCTAGTAGAGGTTCTCATGGGGGCTTTGCCCTGCAGGAGGCTTCTGCCTGGGAATCCAGGCTTTTGCATATAGCCACTGAAATCTAGGCAGAGGCTCCCAAGCGTTCTTCACTCTTGCATTCTGTACACCTACAGGCTTAACACCATGTGAAAGCTGCCAAGGCTTACAGCTTGCATTCTTCTCAGTGGCAGCTAGAGCTGTACCTGGTCTCCTTTGAGCCACAGCTGAAGCCAGAGTGGCTGGGATGCAGGGAGCAGTGTCTCAAGGCTGCTCATGGCAGCAGGGCCCTGGGCCTGGCCCACAAAACCATTTTTTCCTCCTATGCTTTTGAGCCTGTGATGGGAGGGTCTGCTGCAAATATCTCTGAAATCCCTTCATGGTCCTTTCCTCATTATCTTGGATATTAGCACTTGGTTCTCTTTTAGTCATGCAAATTTATCTAGCAAGTGGTTGCTTCTCATCTTGCTTGAATTCTTCTCTTGAAAAAGCTTTTTATTTCTCTGCCACATAACCAGCCTCCAAATTTTCCAAAGTGTTATGCTCTGCTTCTCTTTTAAATATAAGTTCCAACTTTAAGTCATCCCTTTGCGCCTGCATCTGAGTGTAGGTTGTTAGAAGCAGCCAGGCTACTTCTTGAATGCTTTGCTGCTTAGAAATTTCTTCTTCTTCCAGATACACTAAATTATCACTATAAAGTTCAAGTTTCCTCTGATCCCTGGGCATGAACACAATACAGCCAAGCTCTTTGCTAAGTCAACATGTGTGACCTTTGCTCCAGTTCCTAATAAGTTCCTCATTTCCATCTGATACCTTGGCAGCCAGGACTTCACTGTTCATGTCACTATCTGCAATTTGGTCACAACCATTTAACCAGTCTCTAGGAAGTTCCAAACTTTTTCATATCTTCCTGTCTTCTGAGCCCTCCAAACTCTTCCAATTTTTGCCTACTACCCAGTTCCAAAATCACTTCTTCATTTGTAGGTATCCTTATAGCAATGCTCCCCTCCTCAGTACCAATTTGCTGTATTAGACTATTCTTGTAATTCTATAAATTAATACTATAAGCTGGGTAATTTATAGAGAAAAGAAGTTTAATTGGCTTATGTTTCAATCACTTCAGAGCCAAGCCAGGAAAAAGTCACTTGCACAAAATTCTTCCTTCCTTGCCTTTTCCTTTTGTTTTTTTTTTTTTAAATTATACTTTAAATTTTAGGGTACATGTGCACAACATGCAGGTTTGTTACATATGTATACAGGTGCCATGTTTGTGTGCTGCACCCATTAACTCATCATTTAACATTAGGTATATCTCCTAATGCTATCCTTTCCCCCTCCCCCCACCCCACAACCCAAATGTCCAACAACGATAGACTGGATTAAGAAAATGTGGCACATATACATCATGGAATACTATGCAGCCATAAAAAATGATGAGTTCATGTCCTTTGTAGGGACATGGATGAAGCTGGAAACTATCATTCTCAGCAAACTATCGCAAGGACAAAAAACCTTCCTTGCCTTTTTCTTAGTGAACATGAAATTCTCATAGCTGGCAGAATTACTGAGAACAGCTACTTGCATTTGCCTTTGTATTAGCAGCAAAAATGTTTTTGATTAACTAAACCCTGGAATTGTTTATATTGTATCATTGCTTATTTTATCTGAATAAGTATAAGAGTATATTTACTTTTAAACATAATCACTAAAGGAACATAAATATGTAATATAACTTCAAGAGAACATGAATAGAGATTTTGAATAAAAATTGAAAGGAGGGAAAAGAATGCAATGAAGTTAGTATAAAACTATGCTTAAAACATGGTAAGTTCAAATATTTTTGTATCTATAGAAATGATAACGCACTTTAATGGTAATGCATTTCAGTTAAGAAACAGGTTGTTCAAATTGGAGTTCTAAAAATCTATCTGCTGTTTATATGACACTTATTCAGATATAAAATTAGCAAATTGAAACTGTAGAGACATTATAGAGAAAATACATATTCTAATTTAAAAAGAAAGCTGGCATAGCTATATTAATTTCAGGAAAAATAAATTTTAAGGTAAAAAGAGGTATTGGATTTAACGAGGTCACTACGTAATAATGAGAGTTGCATTTTACCAAGAAGACATAAAGTTATAAACTTGTAAATACCTAATAATGTAGCTAAAAGCAAGTACAAGTTATTACAAAGCATAAGTTTACCCAAATATTAAAAATTGATTAAAATATTAGGTGATTTTAACACATCTCTCCCAGTAATGGTTAGTTTGGAGGAACAAAGCTATTGTTTTGGACATAAAAGATTTAAACTAAACAATTAAGAAATTTAATATGATGGTATGTATACAACCTTGTGCAGATCAATTAAGGAATATTTATGTTTCTCAAGTGGTTGTGGAGCATTTCTGCAATTTCACTTCACATCAAGTGTAAAGAGAGGCTCAACAAAGAGCAAAGTGCCAGTTTTCCAGAGACTGTATTTGCTCTCTGTCTTAGTGTTTTGTGTTGTTATAAAGGAATACCTGAGGCTGGGTAGTTTATAAAGAGAATGGCTTATTTGGCTCATGATTCTGATGGCTGGAAAGTTTAAGATTGGGCATCTGCATCTAATGAGGGCTTCAGGCTGCTCTCAGTCATGGCAGAAGGCAAAGGGTAGTCAGTGTGTGCAGAAATCACATGGTGAGAGAGGAAGCAAGAGAGAGTATGGGGTGATACCAGGCTCTTTTTAACAATCAGCTCTCACCAGAGCTAATAGAGTAAGAGCTCACTCACACCCAAGGGCAGGAATTAGTCTCCTCATGAAAGATTCATCCCCATTATCCAAACACTTCTTATTAGGCCCTGTCTCCAACATTGGTGATAAAATTTCAACATGAGGTTTTGAGAGGTCAAACATCCAAACCGTAGCACTGACCAAAATGAAATTAAATTAAAAATTTAAAAAACTAAATAATGACTGAAAAGTAGACCTACAAATATAAAACAATCTAAATAAGCCATAGCTCAAAAAGAACTCATAATAGAAACTAGAAAATAAAGCAGAAAAATAATAAAATAATACGTTACAAAATTAATAAGATATGCACAAATGCAGTCTTTTGAGAAAACCATATATCTTCCTGTGTTTATATTAAATAATATTGCTATTAACTTAGAAAAGAAAAAGATTAAACTATAACTAGAAAAACAACCTAATAAAGAAGTTAGTTAAAAAAAAAGAAGCAATACAAATAATGTAGAAAAAAATACAAAAATAAGCCAATTCAGACAGTGTTCCTAGTGAGTTTTCCCAAACATTCAAGGAAAAAATATTAGCAGGGAATGGAAAAAAAGGAGAGCATCACAGTTTCTTCTAAAAGGCTTTCATAACTTTATCAGATCTAGAAAATTATGAATTTAAAACTATAAGAAATTGGACTAACATTTTAATCTATGTCATGAGCAAATTATTTTATAAAACTAGGTGCAAATTCAAGTCAACAATGTAGCAAATATTTCTATAAATATTTATGTTGGATGCTGTGATTTGCCTCCCAGGTACTCCTTAAAACTATGACATTGTTCACCCAGCTATCAGGAGTGTTAGCTTTTGACAACTCATAGGTGAATCCCTTGGACAAAGAAAGATGCTTCACTCAAGGTTATGCATTTGCCTTCCTGACGGATCTCGTATCCAATGACTGGCCAAGGCTGTGGTATAGAGACACAGCCTTCTATTTTAATTGGAAACAACTCTGAAAGGCCATGTCAGCTGCAGCTCTACCCATTGTCAACTTTGAAAGTGGAAGAAGATGAGTGATAGGAATGACGTTAGATTGTTATTTACATAAGGCTTTCACCTATATTTTTAATACTCTATTTGTTAAGCAGAGTGTTCAGTACTTAGGTGTTTATTATATTATATGTTATACTTTTGTGTGTTTCTAAAATATTTAGTAATAAATACATCTGAAAATAAGTTAGTACCAAGAGCTTGTGCTTTGCAGTCAAATAGATCTGGGTTCAGATCCTGCCTCTCCTTACTTCCTTGACAAAGCATCCCTCTCTGAGCCTTAGTCTCTTTACCTATGACATAAGAATAAGAATCTTACTGCATCTCTTTAAAGTGTCTATTACCATCTTTAGCTCTTTAAAGATGCTCAATATATATTATTTTAAAAATAAAGTTTTGGGCAAGAGAATGCTGAAAGGATCTGCAGGTTCTGACTAGGAGGGGATTCTGAACTCTGAACTCCCTTTCCCCCCAGAGTCTGGGCTAGAAATCTCCTTTTTTGGCTTGTTTACCTTGTTAGGACAATGCAGGCATTGTAAGTGGAAAATCTAGTTCTATTAGAATACCTTCTACACTAACATTCTGTAATACTACAAAAAGAAAAGCCTAGGATGTCAAATACCTTTTTAAGATACTGACGTTGCTTCATTTAACCTTATAGAGATCTTTTTAGACTAGATACTGAGACTCTTCACCCTGTCTGAGCATTAGAACAACTTAGATGTTTTAAAAAGATACCCATTCCTGGCCCTCCACCCTCTGAGATTCTCAAATATTTGGTGTGGGGTGGATCTCAGACCCAGTTTTATTTTCAAAACTTGACAGGTGATTCTAATTTGGGACCAAAATGAAGAGATACTAGTCAGAATTTCTCAAATCACAATCTATGTGCATGCAACTTTCCAAGCCCAATCCCAAAGCCATCCAATTGAAATCTTGGAATTTAGGGGATAAGTCTTGAAATTGTAGTGTCCTCACATGTTTCTCAAGTGATGCTTATGGACTTAATATTTGAGAACCGCTACCATAAAACTGAAACATACAGTTAATTTCAGAAGACAGTATTGTGATCCTTGAAAAGTTTCGGTGGATTTTTTTTTCAGGGTCAAAATTATCCCCCAAATCAGAATAAAACCAAGCATAATTTCATTTAACTCTCACTCATAAAATCCTATGAGTTCAATAAGCTCCCTTGGATATTAGCATACTGAGCACACTCTTTAGTCAAACTGAAGGGTGGTCCTCAGAGAATCTTTTTCCAGAGATCTTCAACTTTGCCACAGTAAAGGACTCTCTGGCTCCAATTGGCATCTTGTTCTCTGATTTCTCTCCTCAAGCAAATGCTTGACTTCATACTGAGCCTTTTCTGATGATCACAAAAAACTCTCTGCTTTGTTGCATTGCTACCTAATTGACTCTCTCTTCTCATCAGAGAGTCTGCTACTTCTCAATGAGTGAGACTTCTGAAGCACACACAAGAGCAATCACCTTTTCATAAGGAGTTCTTGGAAGTGTAAGCTCAACTAGCAAGACAAGACTTGTCTTACCAACAATTATCTTCAATCTAGCAATACAATTGTTGAAGGACTTGTTATACGCTCCAGCAGTAAATGTCAATCTAACAACAGAATTATTGAAGCAATTTCAATAACACATTAAGCTTTATATTTTCAACACATGCAGAAAACAGTCCTATTATTTCTAATTGGCAAATGAAGAACATGAAATTCAGGGAGGTGAACTAACTTAGCCACATTAGCTCAGAAATATAGTTGTGTAGTTGAGACTTGAACGCAGTTCACAATGAAACCAAGCCTAGATTATTTCTACAACACACTGTTCTGTGCAATTTAGTGAAGATTACATACTGAAATTCACTTGCTGAGTTTCTTTGTGCAAATCCTTAAGTTTTGCTTATCTGTAAAAATGCAAATAATTGTCTAGACAAAGAATAAGAAATGAAAAGCTCTCAGAGCAATTTCAAACTGAAGACTAATTTTATTTAAAAAGCCCAGGTTAGGTACACATTTAGAAAGAAGGTGATAGTTATTACTACCATTAGACAATTATTTCTATTTATTCTTCTCTGGAATATAATTAGATTTTTAGATTTTACTTCTCCACTTCCTTGGATTTATTTATATCTGTGAAAGTTGCTTTGGCCAGTTAAGCTCATTACAAAGGTTTGAGAGCAAGTGCACAATTTGATGCATTCTTTTTTTTTCTTTTTTTCCTTTTGTGATGGCAAATGACAATGTTTGGGAAGGAGGCTGCTTCATTAACCTGGATCCAGGAATGAGGAATGTGGAACAGAACTCACAGCTGACCCATGACAAACATGTAGCATTCATAGAAAATAAATCTATATTGTTGCAAGTTTCTGAAATCATGGAGGTTGTTAGTTATGAAGGCATAATCTAGCCTACCCTGACAGCTACAAAAACAGTCTCTAGAAGTAAGTTCTGTATGACAGCTACAAAATCATAACTAACCAATCAAGTAAAAAACAGAAACACAAAACCCACCATCATTGAATATCGGTCACATTTTGCTAGTGATCAGGGGGCAGCTGATAAGAAAACTGATACCAAAGGCTGGAGAGATGATTGTCCAAGTTATTCAGTGTCAAACATTTAGTAAAAATGTTATTGGTAGCAACAGAAAAAATAAGTCAGAAAACAAAATGTTTGTAATAAGCTATCACATAAAAGAGATGAACTCTAAAATCAATTGGTCATGGGGCAAAATTAATAAATAAACAAAAGGATATAGAAGTATTTATGAAATTCAGGGATTTGTAGGTTTAGAAGAGGCAGCTGCTTCATAACCCCAACAAATAAAACATAAAGCCAAAAAGGCCTTTGGAAAACAAGGATTGGTTAGAACTCAGTTTTATTGCAAGGATCAAATCAACAGTAAGTTTAGATTAAAATGTCTCTGAGAAACATCATGGTACTCAGTTATATTAATCTGTTCTCACACTGCTCATAAATACAAGCAGAGACTGGGTAATTTATGAAGAAAAAGAGGTTTATTCCATAGTGTATATGTACCATATTTTTTTAAATCCAGTCTATCATTGATGGGCATTTAGGTTGGTTTCATGACTTTGCTATTGTAAATAGTGCTACAATAAACATATGTTTGCATGTGTCTTTATAGTAGAATAATTTATATTCCTATGGATGTATACCCAGTAAGGGGATTGCTGGGTCAAATGGTATTTCTGGGTTCTAGATCCTTGAGGAATCGCCATACTGTCTTCCACAATGATTGAACTAATTTACATTCCCACCAACAGGGTAAAAGTGTTCCTATTTCTCCACAACCTTGCCAGCATCTATTGTTTCTTGACATTTTAATAATCACCATTCTGACTGATGTGAGATGGTATCTCACTGTGGTTTTGAATTGCATTTCTGTAATGATCAGTGATGTTGAGCTTTTTTTCATGTTTGTTGGCCACCTAAAAGTCTTGTTTTGAGAAGTGTCTGCTCATATCCTTTGCCCACTGTTTTAGGGGTTGTTTTTTTTTTTCTTGTAAATTTGTGTAAGTTCTTTGTAAATTTTGAATAGTAGACCTTTGTCAGATTGGTAGATTGCAAAAATTTTCTCCCATTCTGTAGGTTGCCTGTTCACTCTGATGATAGTTTCTTTCACTGTGCAGAAGCTCTTTAGTTTAGTTAGATCTCATTTGTCAATTTTAGCTTTTGTTGCAATTGCTTTTGGCTTTTTTGTCATGAAGTCTTTGTCCATGCCTATGTCCTGAATGGTATTACCTAGGTTTTCTTCTAGGGTTTTCATGGTTTTGGGTTTTAAATTTAAATCTTGAATCCATCTTGAGTTGATTTTTGTATAAGGTGTAAGGAAGAGGTTCAGTTTCTATGCAGCCATAAAAAAGAGTGAGATCATGTCCTTTGCAGGGACATGGTTGAAGCTGGAAGCCATCATCCTTAGCAAACTAACACAGGAACAGAAAATGAAACACTGCATGTTCTCACTCATAAGTGGGAGTTGAACAATAAGAACACATGGACACAGGGAGGGGAACAACACACACCAGGGCTTGTCGGGGGTTGGGGGTGAGGAGATAGAACTTAGAGTATGGGTCAATAGATGCAGCAAATTACCATGGCACATGCATACCTATGCAACAGACCTGCACATGTATTCTGAAACTTAAAGTTAAAAAAAAGTGGGGGGTTTAATGGACTCAGTTCCACAAGGCTAGGGAGTCCTCACAATCATGGTGGAAGGCTCATCTAAGGGGCTCATCTAAGGAGCTCATCAAAGGAGGAGGAAAGTCACATCTTACATGGTGGCAGGCCAGAGAGACCATGTGCAGGGGAACTCATCTTTATAAAACCATCAGATCTTGTGAGACTTATTCACATTTAGAGAACAGCATGGGAAAGACCTTCCCTCATGATTTAATTACCTCCCACCAGGTCCCTCCCAGGACATGTGGGAATAGTGAGAGCTACAATTTGACATTTGGGTGGGAACACAGCAAAACCATATCATTTCACCCCTGGACCCTACCAAATCTCATGTCCTAATATTTTAAGACCAGTTATGCTTTCCCAGCAGTCCCCAAAAGTCTTAACTCATTTCAGCATTAACTCAAAAGTCTATAGTTCAAAATCTCATCTGAGACAAAGCAAGTCCCTTCACCCTATGAGCCTGTAAAATCAAAAGCAAGTTAGTTATTTCCTATGTAAAAAGGGGGTATAGGAATTGGGTAAATAAACCCATTCCAAATGAGAGAAATTGTCCAAAACAAAAGGTCCTCAGGATCCATGCAAGTCTGAAATCCAGCAGAGCAGTCAAATCTTAAAGCTCCAAAATGATCTCCTTTGACTTCATGTCTCACTTCCAGGTCATGATGATGCAAGAGCTGGGTTCCCATGATCTTGGGCAACTCTGCCCTTGTGCCTCTGCAGGGTACAGTCTCCATTCTGGCTGCTTTCATGGGCTGGTGTTGAGTGTTTGAGACTTTTCCAGGCACATGGTGCAAGCTGTCAGTGGATCTCCCATTCTGGGTTTTGCAGGATGGTGGCCCATTTCTCACAGCTCCACTAGGCAGTTTACCAGTGGGGACTCTGTGTGGGGGCTCCAACTCCACATTTCCCTTCTGCACTGGCCTAGCAGAGGTTCTCCATGAGGTCACTGCCCTTGCTGCAAACTTCTGCCTGGACATCCAGGAGTTTCCATCCATCCTCTGAAATCTAGGTGGAGGTTCCTAAACCTCAATTCTTGACTTTTGGAGCACCTGCCAGCTCAACACCAAATTAAAGCTACCAAGGCTTGGGGCTCGCATTCTCTGGAGCCATGGCCTGAGCTGTACCTTGGCCTCTTTTAGCCATGGCTGGAGAAGCTGGACGCAGGGCACCAAGTCTCTAGGCTGCACACAGAAGGGGTGCTCTAGGCCGCACACAGAAGGGGTGCTCTAGGCCTAGCCCATGAAACCATTTTTTCCTACTAGGCCCCCAGGCTTGTGATGGGAGGGGCTGCTGTGAAGGTCTCTGACATACCCTGAAGATTTTTCCACATTGTGTTGGTGATTAACATTGGGTTTCTCATTCCTTATGCAAATTTCTGCAGCAGGCTTGAATTTATCCCCAGAAAATGGGTTTTTCTTTTCTATTGCATTGTCAGGCTGCAAGTTTTCCAAACTTTTATGCTCTTCTTCCACTTGAACACTTTGCCACTTAGAAATTTCTTCCACCAGATACCTTAAATCATCTCTCTCAAGGTCAAAGTTCCACAGATCTCTAGGGTGGGGGCAAAATACCTCCAGTCTCTTTGTATAGTAAGAGTGATCTTTACTTCAGTTCCCAAAAAGTTACTCATATGCATCTGAGACCACCTCAGTCTGGACCTTATTGTCCAAATCACTATCAGCATTTTGGTCAAAGCCATTCAACAAGTCTCCAGGAAGTTCCAAATCTTCCCATATCTTCCTGTCTTCTTCTGAGCCCTCCAAACTCTTCCAACCTCTGCCTGTAACCCAGTTCCAAAGTCTCTTCCACATTTTCAGTTATCTTTACAGCAGCACCCCACTGTAGCAGTACCAGTTTACTGTATCAGTCTGTTCTCACACTGCTAATAAAGACATACCTGAAACTGGGTAATTTATAAAGAAAAAGAGGTTTAATGGACTCACAGTTCCATGTGGCTGGGAAGGCCTCACCATCATGGCGGAATGCATAGGAGGAAAATGTCATGTTTTACATGACGGCAGGCAAGAGAAAGCATGTGCAGGGGAACTCTCCTTTAGAATACCATCAGATCCATGAGACTTATTCACTATCACAAGAACAGCATGGGAAATGCTCATCCTCCTGATTCAATGAACTCCCACCAAGTCCCTCCCATGACACTTGGGAATTGTGGAAGCTACAATCTGAGATTTGGGTGGGGACACAGTCAAGCCCTATCACCAGTGCATCTCTCAATTGAAAAAACTTGGGCTTATAGAAGAGACAACAAAAACAGCTTATCCACTGAATCTTGTTGAACTTAAGGTACACACAAATAAATCAAGAACACAAGAGCAAGAATCATGGGGCTGAGAAAGCAAACACATACATGCACAATACACACATGTGCATTTATACATAATCTGTGTAGTATAATCACAAAGAGAAACCCCAAATTATATCAATTAGAATATAATTAATAAGCCTGGTAAGCCAGTTAATTTTATTTGTTATCTTGACTGGTTCACAGAATGCCCAGATAACTGAACATTATTCTAGATGTGACTGTGAGGGTGTTTTGAGATAAGATTAACATTTGAACTGGTAGATTGGGTAAAGGAGTTGGCCTCCATAATGTGGGTGAGGCTCATGCAGTCAGTTGAAGGCCTGAATAGAACAAAAAGGCAGACCCTCCCTCTCGGAAGACACTCCCTCTCAGAGGGCTGAGCCTCTCTCCCACTCAATCAATCCAGCTTGATTGTCTTGAGCTGGAATATTGCTCTTTTCCTACCTCCAGACTAGAAGTGAATCATGTGTTCTTCTTGAGTCTTGAGCCTGCTGGCCTTTTGACTGAAACCATACCATTGGATCTCTTGGGTGTCCACCTTTCCAACTGTTGATTTCAGGAATTCCTCAGCCTCCATAATCGTGGGCCAATTTCTCATAATAAATAACTTTATCTCCATATATATATACATCCTGTTTGGCTCTGTTTCTCTAGGAAACCCTGACAAAAGACCTGGTAAGTTTTCGTAAGAGTTATACAACTAAAGAAACTTTCAGCATATACTAAACAATCTGGGATTATAATACAAATATTAACCTAATCCTTGGGTCCTCAAACTTTCTGTGATCAGGAAGTAGACTGAAAAAACTACTCAGCCCCAAAGAATGTATATTCTCTAATGCTGGCTTTGCATGTGGGCAAAGATACTGAGGAAGATCCTTCTAGAAAGCAGAACCAAGGGCCACAGAGAGCAAGGTGCTTAGGGGTTCCTTGCAAGGAATGGAATCAGTGTCTAATCTTATCTAAGAACATTCGGATCCTTAATGAAGGTAGTCCTTGCAAATGTCTGCCCTTTGGGATTTCAGCATATTTATAAACCTGAGTTAGCTGTCCAACTCCTATTATTCATTTTGAAGGGGAGTGTTCATTGCAGTTTTTCTGCCTCTGTTACACCAGTGTATGTTGGCTGTGTGGAGGAGGCAGATAACATTTTCGTTCATAGATCTCTAGATCAAGAGACTCCACACATCACCTAGATGGTGCAGACCTTCAGCTCGATGCTTTGAGCAGATGAGATTCTAGGGCTATATCCCTCAGTGACAGGGAGAATGTATTTTGTGTTTAAAAAGGAGAGTGAACTCAACATTTGGTGAGCAGGAGGGGAGCCTGTGGTCATAATTTCTCATCACTGAATATTATTGACTCTCTACCTTCTAATACATGGTAGGATGCCACTTCCTGTGCTCCCCTGCCCTTCTCCTAGTTAAAATTAGACATGGTTATGAGAATTATTTTGACCTATGAAATGTGAACAGGGGTGTGTATCACTTTTGAGTAGTCTTAAGAGGCAGTATGTCATTCACTACATTATCTTCTCTCTGTCTCAGCAACAGTAAGCATTATGAATAGGGACCGTTTCATCAGTCTGGATATGGGAGTAAGGAGACATGGAGCCACTCTTCTTGTTGACCTACAATGGCATGTCATAGTCTAAGTCCCTAAGGTTTGGAAGTTGTTTGTTACTGCAGCATAATCTAGATTGTATTGACTGCTTCACAGAACTCAGCAACTGTAGTTAACCACCAGCTTCATCTACTTTTACATTACCTGCCTACCCACCCGACCCTTTAAGACACTTAGTTTGCAACTCCTGAATACAATTTCTAAAGTTTCCAGCACTAAAATTCCGTGTTTCTCACTTATTTTCTACCTTCTAATCAGAACCACGTTTAAATTGTATGGATCTTTTACTTGTATTTGAAAACTTACAAACTAAGGAATCCTAGATGTAAGCCTTAATTCCATCATTTAGCAGCCATGTGAACCTTGATGAATAGCTTATCCTTGATTAATTTATCTAGAATAAAAAACCTCTCTATCTACATTGCAAGAAAATCTAGTGAGGAATAGGATACGCAAAAGCACTTTACAAAAAGTAAAGCACAGGATTAACCTGCCACATTCCAACGTTAAATTCATACATCAGAAAGCCCTTCCCCCATCTATCAAAAATTCCTCACCTCAGTTAAAACAAGTTTATATTTTCCCCATTCTCAGTAGAGATAAACTTACTACTGATTTTCATGGCTGAAGACATACTTCTCAGAATTTCTTTGTAAGTCAAGTTATATCCTCAAGCCATAGACATCAAAGCCATTAAATATATAAAATCATAATTTTTATTTATATTGGCTTCCTTCAATTATTTTTCACCTAATTGCTTTGCCAAATAACAAATCTACATGAAAGACTTTTTCCCCTTTTATACCTTAACTTTGTGTATGTCTTCGCCATAGCATGTAACTCAATGTACCTAGGTCATAATTCATTTTCTATTTTCCACAATAAATTGTCAATCCTTTAAGGGATTATGTCTACACACATTTTTGTACCAGATGCTTGCTCATAAAAGGTGCTCCATTAATATATTGGATTTATCATATATTCATATATTTAAATTGTTAGTCTATTTAAACTTAATTAAAATTAAAATTCCATAATAGTATTATAATAGATAATTCCTAATATATATTATTTGCTACCAAGCACTTATTGACTTTAATAAGAAAATGTTTATAAATGTAGCATGGTCCTGTGTTACATCCTAATGCCTCCTAAAATATAAACACAGTGTGGGAAGAGCAGAGGCCCTGCAGTTTACTAGCTGTGAGGTCATATACAGCTAGTCAGACCTTTGAGGCTCAGTTTACTTATCTGTAGAACTGAGACAGTAGTATGCATCTCATTGCCCTGCTCTGAGGTTAATTGAGTAGGAGACAGAAAGTTTCTGGTGCTTGACAATCACTCAAGTTTTATTTCTTATCTGGATTCATGAAGATGATCTCACTTCCACAGCATTACTTTTTTCTCTAAGTATGGACTAGAAGTTGTCCTCCTTTGGCCCTATTATACTTTAAATTGAAAAACTGAAAATTAAAAATGCAAAGAAAGCCTTGCCTTCTTTTTCAGTCTATGAATTAACAAGAGGAAGGTTGAGTTAGATGCGTAACTCAACATTTAAAATATTCTATATTGCTCTCGTTAACATTGCCAATAAAATTTTTAAAATTTCCCATTTGCCATTACGATGATAACCAATAGGTATTATTTTATATAATATATATTATAATATGTCTATATATAAAAATGTATATGCTTGCATACATGAAACTATTCATGGGAAAATGCTATATAAATATAACTTGATTTTAAAAACGTTATACTTATATTTTTGTTGCTTAAGAATGATAGCCAGTCTGCATGTACTTTTTCATTTATTTGGAAATGAATCAATCAAGTTTTAAAGTCTTTGTTTTTGATAATATTGACAAATATCATTAATTAACCAGTTAAATTGGAGGTTCCTTTTCTAATGGTTTTGCCAATATCCTCTTCAGTTATATTTGAAAAGTAAAACAACAAAGTTATTTATCCATTTTTTTGATGATGCTTCAAAAAGCATATACAAACAATTCACCACTTTTAAATGAGTACTCTGTACATCCAGTAATAACTTCTAAAATCTTTTTTTTTTTTTTTTTGAGACAGAGCCTTGCTCTGTTGCCCAGGTCACCTCCTGGGTTCAAGCGATTCTCCTGCCTCAGCTTTCCAAGTAGCTGGGACAACAGGTGCATGCCACCATGCCCAGCTAATTTTTGTATTTTTAGTAGAGACGGGGTTTCACCACGTTGGCCAGGATGGTCTTGAGCTCCTGATCTTGTGATCTGCCCTCCTCAGCCTCCCAAAGTGTTGGGATTACAGGCATGAGCCACCGCTCTCGGCCATGACTTCTAAATCTTATATGAGTTGTGAAGAATATGTATTATGGCCATGTCAAATAATAAAAATGTACTTTTCTGAGGAAGAAATTTTTTTACTATGATTATTCCTGACTAGTAGTTTAAATCAACTTGGTTTAAATCAGCTTGATTTAAACCACTAGTCAGGAATAATCATAGTAAAACAAATCACCTGTGATATATCTTTAAATCTGTGAATAAAATATTGGATAATGTATAGAATGATATTGATTAAAATTACTCCTGTTCTTTGCCTCAAACATCTCTGAGGCCTTGCCAACCTTTATTTGCTTATTACTTAGTGCAATATAATCTCATTCAGTATCATCCGTCAGTGGGGCTTGGTCCCTTATAACCCAAGTTTCTAAATAAAGTCAACTCATATCTTTATATCCTGAACCTTTATTTTTAATGACCATTCTTTTCTTGGATGGGGGTCTATAATTACATAGCATTCTAGTATTCTTTAAGTACTGAAAATACATAAGTCCTGAAATAGTTAAGCATGTTCTTGCTAACTCAAGGTCGACGTTGATGCATGCTCACTTTCATACACCACAGAATTACAACGCAGGAGCGACTGAGATACACGTAGAAATGATCGAGGTATATGCAGTTCTGTTTGTAAATAATCCTAAATTTGCAAGTACTCCCACATGGCTGAAAGTTTGTATTTCTTTTACTAAATCAATTGATCCTTATTCTACTGTGAACAATTCTAACTATATGTTGTCAATTTATCCCTATTTTAGTCACAGTTAAAAATCAGCATGGCTAAAGATGCTACAGAACTGAGTGAGAAAGTGCTGAAAAAACTTCTCTAGAAAATTTTAAGTCATTACTTACCAGATTGTTGAAGAGAGGACGGAAGTGTCATGTTTTTATATTAATTTAGGAACATTTTTTAAAGCTATTATTCTTATAGGGGTTAGCTTTTGGCTTTTAAACATGTGGTAAAATATACATAGTATTAAATTTACCATTTTAACCAGTTTTAAGTGTGCAATTCAGTGGTGTTTAGTGCATTCACGTTGTTTTGCAACTATCATCACTATCGATCTGCAGAACTCTTTCATCCTCCCAAATGGAAACCTCGTAGCTGTTAAGCATCATACCTTCTCACGTCCTATTTCTTCCAGCCCTTCATAACCACTATTCTACTTTTTGCATCTGTGAATTTGACTATTCTAGGTATCTGTATATGTGAGGACAAAATACTTATAGCACTTTGTATAATGTTTTCAAGGTTCATTTATATTCCAGCATGTACTTTTTTTTTTCCTAGACAGAGTCTTGCTCTGTTGCCCAGGCTGGAGTGCAGTGGCGAGATCTCGGCTTGCTGCAACCTCAACCTCCCAAGTGATTCTCCTGCCTCAGCCTCCCAGGTAGCTGGGATTACAGGCACACACCACCATGCCCAGCTAATTTTTGTATTTTTAGTAGAGATGGGGTTTCACCATGTTGGCTAGGCTGGTCTCAAGTGATCTGCATACCTCGGCCTCCCAAAGCGCTGGGATTACAGGCGTGAGCCACTGTGCCTGGCCCACATGTACCCTTTTTAAGGCTAAATTATATTGCCTTGTGTGTGTATAACACATTTTGTTTATTGATTTATCCATCCATAGACATTGGGTTGCTTCCTCCTTAACTATTGGGAATAATGCTGGTATGAACATTGGTGTACAAATATCTGTTTGAGTCCTTGACTTTAATTATTTTGGGTATATACCCAGAAATAGAATGCTGAATCATATGTTGATTCTATTTTTTTATTTTTGAGGAACCACCAAACTATTCTCCACAGCTGCTGTATCATTTTGCGTCCAACCAGCAATGTACGAGTGTTCCAATTCTCTTCATCCTTTCTAGCACTTGTTGTCTTCTGGAATTTTAATTTTTTAAAAATAATAGCCATCTCTCATAGGTGCGAAGTGGCAGTTTAGGATGACTTTTGAGTAATAGAGTTTTAGATATTAATTAATTGGGCTAAGAGTTAAGAGAATATGCAGCATTTGAACAATGTTTAAGTTCACCCATCTCTGGTTAAAATGTATCAGTTATAAAATTAGAAGATCTATTCATGGACTGAATAATTAATGTATCACTTACTGTATGCTGAGCACCATACTAGACAGAAGAGTGGGTTATACAGGCCTGTGCCCATGAGAAATTCCTCAGGTATTTGAGAATTTAAGTCAAACATGCTGTAGGCTCTTTAGCAATTGCCTGCAGCAATAAGAGTAAGTGGTCTGTTGATAAATGAAGCGGCAATATTATCTTACATTTAATTCTTCATGCAGAGCTTTCAAGTTATTTTGAATTGTACCATCACATTTGCTCAAGTCTTTGTCCTTGAATATAAAATAGTGACGGTCAACTCTGAAAAACTGGTATGTGAAAATAAAGAGTGTATCAGCTACTCCTTGATGGCCCTACTTGACCCACAAAACCCCTTGGAGATCCGGGACATTTGGACACTCTATATTATATGGATATGCTCCTGGAATCTATAGGTACTTCAGATGTAAAGTCCTAAATGCTCTGCTCCCTCATTTACCTTTCTCTCTCCCTTAGTAGCTTGTGTCTTGGCCGGGTACAGTGGATCACGCCTGTAATCCCAGCACTTTGGGAGACCAAGGCGGGCGGATTACAAGGTCAGGGGATCAAGACCATCCTGGCCAACATGGTGAAACCCTGTCTCTACTAAAAATACAAAAATTAGCTGGACATGGTGGCACATGCCTGTAATCCCAGCTACTCGGGGGGCTGAGGCAGGAGAATAGCTTGAACTCGGAAGTCGGAAGTTGCAATGAGCCGAGATCACACCACTGCACTCTAGCCTGGTGACAGAGCGAGACTTGTGTACAAAAAAAAAAAAAAAAAAAAAAAAAAAAAATTGTTCTTTCAAGGCAATGAATATTACAGTGAAATATAATTTAGCTTGGCCTATTGCCTGATTTTATTAATTAATCACTGAACTCTTCATCTGGGCCTGGATGTTATTATTTTAGCATCCTTCTGAGAACCAACCCTGGGCAGCCAGTAGCAATTATTTCTATTTTGTCCCTTATGCTACTAACTGCCAGCTTTGGATTAATATCACTGTCTCACATTGCAGATGAAGAAACTGAGGCTTAGAAAGTTGATCTTGCCATTAATGCTACTGTGATGAGATTCCTTTTAGAAGATGAAAAATTTGAGGCTGAGATACAGTTAGGATATTTAGGCAGAATTCCAGGCATCCTGAATCTAGTGATATTCCTACTTATCACAGAAAATTTCTGAGGCAGGTGGAAATTTACCTTTATTTTGGACACAAGATTAAAAGCAAGAAAAAATATGCCAATACCACTTTTTTATTTCCTCTGTAGCCCAATGCCTTAACTAGGACATTAAAAGTTAGAACAAAAGTTCTGACTTTAATTTTACCATTTACATTTCGTTCTTACTTCATATTTGTTCAGAACAAAAGTTTATCTTGAGATTTTCCTACTAATATTGTGTTCTTAAGACTTATTATTTTCCCATGCATTTTTAAAAAAAATTTTAAGCAAACAAAAGAATAGATATCCCCAGGAGCTGCAGCTTCAAACGCGATATTCCATAACTTAAAAATATCACTGTCTAGTCGTGTCTCCTATACTCCAAATATTTATCTTAAGGGCAGTCTTTCTTTCCCTTGCAATTCAAGGCCAGGCTTTAATTTGGCAGACAACCAAACCCTCCCATGTGACTTTGATCTCTGAATGATTGACTGTCTTTAAAAGGCTCGTGTTTTATTAGAGTGTGTGATTAAAACATGAAGACAAGTGGTGAAATCATGGCCAGAGAGACCATCTGAATATATGGCCCACTCTCAGGAGAGAACTGATTTGAGGTCTATTAAAATGAAATTATGGTGGGCCATAATGGAGAGCCGTTGTGCTATGAGCCATGTCACAGAGCATTTCCATATGTATTGCAACACTGAATGCGTGAAGGTTCACACTGACGCATGTGTGCACCAGTCCTTCTGCCCAGACGGGTTGCTCCTGCCCATAGAACTAACTCCTACCTTGTCTTTAATAAATGACCAAGTCTTCATCTCTACCTTATAGCCTCCTCTTGTCCCCAGGATGGTGTATTTTCTTTCTCTCTCCTCCCATTGCTCCTGAGTATCTTTGCCAGGACACTTACCATGCTTGGATAGAAAGGTTGACTTTCTTTTATGTCATCTCAGGAGATGAGTTCCTTAAGAACAGGAAATGATTCTCATATGTTTCCATATTCCCAGTGCCCAACATAATAGAAGGAACTTAATACTTATTTGTGGATGAGTGAGGATAAATTGTAGGCAAAATCCATGAATTTATTTACTTTGTCAGTCTTCTGCCTGTGCATATCCATGTCGTGGTACTTAGCATATGCCTTTGTAAATGCTTAATGACTTATCTGTCACTCCACTGTGCTGTAAACACCATCAAGGCAGGATCTTTAAGATGCTCATTGGTTTGCTGTTGTCTGTCCATAGTGCTGCCTTTAATGGGTTTGTTGAAGGCCCATGACCAGCTCCCACCTTCCTTTTCAGCATATTTTCATATAACTTTCTTCCCTTCACACCACTTCAGATGACACTAAACATCTTCCAGGTTGCTATCTTTTGCCTCTGTACATTTGCACATGCTAGTCCCTCCTCCACCCTGAATACTCCTCTTCTCTCCTAATTCCTAATTTTCCTTTAGGTCCAGCTGAAGCATCACAGCTTTTGTAAAAATTTCCTTGACTACTCTTCTGAGGCTGGGCTAGATGCTTCTATGATGCTCACATAGCTCTTGATGCTTGGTCTCTCATCACATTTACTCTTTGTTGTGCCTTCATAATGGAAAATGTTGCTTCCTAGATTGTAAAGTTTGTGGATCTTGCTCTCCAGTGATTCCCCAGCACCCACCACAGTGCCTGGCATGGCTGGCATGTACTATATACTAAGTAAACATTTTTGAAGATGTAGTATTCCCATTTTCCACAGACCACCACCATAGTCCCCAAGTTGCCACATTTCCTAATGTTCCTTAACTCACCTCATTATTCTACACAATTTACAATTTAGTTTTGCTCTTACAGTGCTGCCTGAATGCCTTTCCACTTCCTCCGAACTCTGTTAAACCTCCAATAAATTTTCCTTGGCTTCAGCAGCACCCATGTATTACCTAACCCTCAGAAATCTATTTTATTACCACTTGCACCACATCCATTATTTCCTGAGGGAATTCTACCTTGTGCTGCTTGTGAAATGTGGTATTTGCCTCCCCAAACAGGAAATTCATTTTTGTAGCTTCCACTGCAGCCCAGGCTCTGCTCTTTGGCACCTTTTTCACAAACCAGTTAAATGAAGCTGGGCAATACCAGACTCAATAAACACCACCTAGTATCACCGTGAATGTGGAAGGGAAACAGAGGCCATGGAAATGACACGTGAAAATTTGTTTTGATATTTCAAAAGAAGGATCACAAAAGAGTCATCATGGGCAAAAATTCCTCCGGGATTATTAGACTTCTTTGCTTTATTTTGTGGGTTTTTATCGTCTTTTCTTTCTTTCTTTCTTTCTTTTCCTTTAGACATAATCTTTTTTTCTGTTTCAGGTTGTCACATTGCTAAATCTAGCACCAGAGCAGGCTTAAGCAATCATTCCAACTTAATTTTCAGACTGTTTTACACTAGGCTAGAAACTAGGAGATCTGAATTCTAGTCCTAGAAAGTGTCCCTAAGTAATTTTAACTGCCTACAAGTCACAGATCATCTCTGCATCTCCAAAATGAAAGGTAATGCCTGGATGATATCAGAACTTAAATGGCCAAGATAAAGACAGTGGACCTTTCTAAGCCTTTTTTTCGCTTCACTCTCCTCTCTCACATTTATCTTTCTATTTTGGCTAGTACAATTTTCTACCACCCAGCCCTTCCCCCTCCCATTTCCCCCTATCAGGAAAGCCATCCTGATAGTTTTTCATTCACTGATGTTCACTTCCCTTGCATGTCGTGATTTAAAATATGCTTCTTCCAAACAACCTGCCTAAGTACCTTGAGGATGCCAGTTCTTTCTTGGCAGAGAGTTCATTTGATAAAACCTTTAATTTTCTAGTGTTCCTTAGTTCTTAAGTCTGTTTCTAGTTCATAACATGACATTTTAAAATGGAGATTGAGAAACCAGACAGAGACCAGAGGAGGTAACTAGGATAGTAAGGAGCTAGGATGTCCCTTGGGGATGTAAACACCTTGAATGTATTTCTTCAAATATTACTCTACAAAGGATTGCTAGGGCAAAGAGATGAAAGTAACATGGATGTCCAATATAAGAAACCTTTTTAGTGTGACTAGAGAGTGCTGTCTCACCCAGAGGTCCCAGGTCAGGGCTGGGCCACCAAGCAGCCCCTGTTTCTCAAGCTGTAAAGAACTTGAGAAACAGAGCCTGCTCCGCTGGGGTTAGGTGACATCTGGGTTCTCTTTGAGTTCTGCATCCTGGGGTTCACGATCAACACATGACTATTGAATTATTATTTTTACATTACAAATAAAGCTTAGGGGCTTTTGATATTCCTTCTAAGTCATAAAACCTATTTTTCTCTCTCCAATACTTTGCCAGGCTCCCAAACCACAAATGGGCCATTAAGAAAAATCGCAATTTTAGATAAAAGAGAAGTGAAATAACGACCTTTCAGGTGTAATATATAGGAAAATGTTCCCTGATAGCCACTCTATTCTTCTTCAAGTCCTTGAAGAAAAGAGACCTTAGCTTTAGCTCTGCCCCTCATCTGATTCCATAAATACTCTGTTTCTGGGAACTGTGAAAGGGAGCTGCACTATGATCCCTTCTCTGTGTTGTTCTATCTTTCATCTTCACAGAGGTGTGTTACTGAAGGGAGGTGATTATGAGTCATTGAGTGTTGCTGGAATATCAGAATATGACTTTCCTTAAAAGTCCTTTTCACTCTTTAAGGTTGCAAGTCACAGAATTGTTTTTTGAAGGATGACTCCTCTACAAACTTTACTCTCCATTCACCATCTTCTTACAAACGCCGAGTAGAGCAATATGTTTGTAACCAGCTTCCCATAGATTTCTGCTGTTATCTGTCACTTCACACTCCAGATGAAAATGTTTTCTTCCAATGTCTTTTTTAAAAATAAATATGCTGACTAAATGTACTTGTTCCAAAAATTGTTAATAATTCTTCACAGTACCTTCCCCCAACTCTAAAGTAAGTGGCTGGTTGCAACCAATGAAAGCCTGGTTCTATTTATATGAAGGAAGCTGCTCCTCTTCTGGAAGATTTTATTATGTTTTGGCGTAAAGACAGACCTTGGTTTATTGGCCCAAGATGATTTGTAGCAAAATTGTGTCCGCATAACTGCAGAAGTAATTAAGCTCACATTGGGGCTATCTGTCCTGCTGTCAGGGAATGGAGAGAAGTCCGCGGTGTAATTTAACTTAGGAAATGCTGACGCTGAGTCCTGGGGGTAGTAGACAGAAGAAATGCTAGATTGTGGGAGTCATTTTTCCTCCAGTGGGTCACTGCCACCCATTATGAAGTCAGGACTTATTCTAAAGAGAGCAAAAGTGCACTGAATTTAGACAGAAACCAGAGCTGCAAAAAGATGCTATGTTAAAAAACCAGCAGAAACCAGAGGAAACATAACATGGTTCACATTTTCCAACCCTTCCGGGCAGCAGGCTTATAGGTTTGTGGTAAAAGCGAAGGTGTGGGTCAGGCTGTTGGGGGTTTAATTTCTGCATCTGACTTTTTCAAGCTGGTGACCTTAAAAAAAGTTCTGAACTAATCTATACCTTAATTCATGTTTCTGTAAAAAGGGGGATATTATAACTATTATCTGACGGAATTGCTGTGAGGATTAAATAAAATAGCACAAGTAAACAGATTATTATTGCTATAGGCTGAATGTTTGTGTCTCCGTCAAATTCATTCATTGAAAACTAATCTCCAAGGTGCTGATATTAGGAGATGAAGCCCTTGGAGGTAATTAGGTCATGAGGTGAAGCCCTCATGAATGGGATTAGTGCCCTTGTATGAGAGGCCCCAAAGAGTTGCCTTATTCCTTCCACTATCTGAGGACACAGTGAGAAGAAACCCTCTATGAAGCAAGAAGAGGGCCCTGACAAGACACCTAATCTGCTGGCACCTTAATCTTGAACTTCCCAGCCTCCTGAGTGTAGAAAATAAAATTCTCTTGTTTATAAGCTACCTAGTTTATGGTAACCTGTTATAGCAGCCAAATGGACTAAGACAATAACCAAGCCTGGCACATAGTAAATATGCAATAACTATCCACCCTGAACTTCATTTACTAGAGTTAAAATGTTAATCCTTCTTGGTCTCATCTTGGGTTTCAAAATGGTTACTCATCCCCTCTGAAAATCTATCTTTGACAAATTTGATGGGTTTAAAAATTCATCTTGGACAACTGTCTTAAAGATGTCCTTTGGTTATCCCTCTCCAGTGTCGGGTAGTCTTATTTTTCACTTTCTGTATCAGTGAGTGGTGCTGCACTTAAATCCGTATCTTCTGTAGCTGCATAAATGATGTACTTATCTGTTTATTTACTTTTAAGGTCTGATAGTAAGGATTGAAAGATGTGATAATGATATCTATGGTTGTGTGGGAAAAATTATATTGGATGAGGAGAGATGAAATCGTTTTTCCTAGAAATGTGAAATGCTTTCATGCAAGCACCAAGTGATGTGAAAATTAGACCACAGTAGAGGGTGACAAATCCACAAAAACCAGCCAACCTCATATGGAGACAACCACTCTCTCATTTTATTTGGAGAATGTGTGATCTTGCTCATGGGAGAAGCCAGGTGCAGGTCTCTCTTGTTCAAAGCATCCAATTAACACAATTGGAAAGTCCAGCAGGGTCATGTACAGAATGGGCCAAGAGCTTCTCGGCTCAGCTGGAGGGGGCGCTATGTCAGGTTCCCAGGAAACAAATGACATAACTACCACTGTTACCAAAGGATTAAGATCTTCAGGAAAGTATCAGCCATTCCTCTCAGAATGTCAGACTGTTTAAGCTGAGTAGGATTTGGAAGAGCATCCAGACAAGTCTTAATTTTTACAAATGAGGGAACTAAGATTCAGAGAGTTGACAATAATTAAGGCGGGACAAGAGCTCCACTCTGTTGAATTTCAGTGCAAAGTGCTTTGACTCTATCATGCTGCCCTATTACATCAAAATTCTGGAAATCTCTGACAGTGATCAATAAAACATAACAGAGCTGCAACCCCACTAAGCTGGGATATGTCTTGGATTTAAGCCACTTAAGCATCATCATTATAATAAAACACTGACTGGGACCTTGCTAAGTTTTAGCCACTGACAGTGAAATGCTATAACAATTTGAACGGCCCATAGAGTGGCTACGTTATAATGGTCATTCAATACATAACTTATCATTATTAATTTTATTATTAATATTATTATAATGATACATGGATGAATAGCTTTTTCATTGTCTCTATCATTGTGAATCCCAAAATGAGGTTGGGGAGATCAGATATCTGTAGGTCCTTTCATAATACATGCTGGGTGCTGTAGTTACCAGGATTTCCTTGAAGGCTGGATCCATATCTCATTAAACTGAATGTATCATTTGTCTTCTGAAACTGTTGGTTTCCTCTTTGTTCCCTTTTCTAATGAAAATCAGAAACTTTAGTATGGTATTTGGTGTACTTTATGACATGGACTATGTTTATTTTGTAGTTTCCTGTCTTGTTCCCATCTCCTACCCAATAGCTATCCTCTGTCCAAAAGGAAGATAATTTTCTTGAATGAACAATAGCAATATATTACTGTTTTAAGACAAAATCTTTACTTCTAATGAAATACGGTGGCTGGTGAGATCCTCATTAGCGTTATTGACAGTCATGTTTAAGGATAGTTGGAAAACGTCAGAAAAATCCCCACCTCTTTGTGCGTGTTTGAGGTTAAAAGAGCCACCCACGAGAATATATGTTTTGGCATTTGCCCTTTGTTGGCAGACCTTGAGGTATGCACCTAAACCGTGTTTCTAGAATGCAAACTCCTTGAAGAAATGACTGTGTCGTTGACAGGTGGCAGGAAGGGAAAACACTATGCAAAATATTTTATGCACGTTATCTGTTTTAAGTCTTATGGTAAGCTAGACAGCACGTATCAGTGTTTCTGTTTTACAAATGAGAAAATAGAGGTTGAGAAATGCTACTAAATTTGACTCTGGTCACGGGCTTAGGAATTAAAGTGCCAGGTCTCCATGACACTAATGGCTGTGCTATCTCCCTCATACCAAACTGCTTGGCTCTGCATCCTTATATTTACCTCGGAACCCAGGACATATTAAGACTTCATTACATTTGCGTGGAATAAATGTAGAGGCCAAGATTTTGCATGGCTCATTAAAAATATAATTCAAGTGTCTGAGCTCTACCTCTGCTGATAACTTTTTGTTGAGCTCTTATTTTGTGACCTGCAAAGTGGGACCTAACATCACTGACAGTGAAATGCTATAACACTTTGAAGGGCCCATGGAGTGGCTACATTACAGTGGTCATTCAATACATAAGTTATCATCATTAATTTTAATAGTATTATAATGATACATGGATGAATAAATAGCATTTTTATTGTCTCTATCATTGTGAATCCCAATGCATGAAGTTCTTTGAGGATAAAATGGGAGTATGGATGAGAAAACACCTTTAATTTAATGCTTTCATTGCAATGGAGCCAGTAAAATCTGCAGGGGTAAGATGACCTGGCACTGCTAGATGTGAATAGCAACCTGAATTGTCATTCTTCCAAGTCTAATTCATGCTCAGGACAGGCTAACCATGCCTGTGAATGTCTCCTCCTCCCAGATGAAGTGTCCAAGAGGCTTTTGGCTGAGGCAGTAGATGACTCTGCATTAGTGCCATCTTCTTCTTGATACTTCACATATGGCACATGGACAAAGATTTCCAGCAAATAGATGATAGTATAGAAACAACTAATATCATTAGTATTTAAAACTTACAAAAGGAGGCATTTTTGGAAGAAGGAGAGAGATAAAACACCTTTTTTTTTTCATAACCAGTGGAAGAAGATGGGAAGGCCAGAGGCCTGTAATGTGTGTGCCTCCCCTGGCACAGTTACATCACCCAGGAAGCCTCTGAGCAGTCAACTTCATGGTCAAATAGATCGAGTGTGGACTTAGAAGCAGGCATGCCAGGAATCAAAATTATCTCTAGGCAGTTTTCATTCACTCATTCACTCATTAATTAAAAATTCATGCACTCAACAATGATTTATGTTGCCAAGTACTGTTTAAGCACTGGGTATAAAATATTGAGGAAAATAGGATCTCATCTCATATGAAACTATGTCGGAGTAGGGCAAATAGGCAGCAAAGCAAACCAGCAATTGATTTTTTTAAAAAAGGATTTAACGTATTGACAAGTGCACTTATGAAAGCAAAACAAAAAGTGTCACTTAACCTTTTTGAATCTGAGTTTCATGATCAGTCAGATGGAATTTACAACATCAAATGTGCAGTATTCTTAGGAGGACAGTTCCAAGCCCAGTGCTGGGCACACAGTGGGTGCTTTGTCAAGACTAGTTTCCTTAACCATTCTCTTTGTTATGGTTCTCCTCCTTGATCCCCATTTTATAATATGGGTGAAAACAAGTTAAAATAAAGTTTGAAATAGGAAAGTTCTCAGAAGAGTGGCATGTGATCTGAAAGATACTGAGCAAGGGTTTTACCCATTTTACTTGACGTTTTGAAAGAGAGAGGATTATAGGTGGTTGCCTGTACATGAGTGTTAAACACAAACTTAGGTATGAGCTGGCAAATTTACCTTCCTTTCCCTTATAGAAAGTGTCTCCCCAGGTACCAGTAATGAAGCCCAGATCCCCACTTTTATCTCACAACTCCTCCCCAGTCAAGTTTCATTGCTATATACCTGCAAATCACTTTTACCAATGATGATGATAGTGGTGGCTACCATTTAATGAAGCCTATTTTGTACTAGGCCCTGTGGTTTACATAAAAACCATCTCATTTAATTCTCAAATGGGCCCTTTTATGTTTTTCAATTTTTAAAAAATTAAAGACAATTTTTTAGAGCAGTTTAAGTTTCCCATCAATTTCACATACTCAGATATACTCTCTGTGCCCACACATGCAGAGCTGCCCCCATTATCCCCAGAGCGATGCATTTATTACAATGGATTCACCTACAATGACACACCATAGACATACAAAATCGATAGTTTACATTAGGATTTACACTTGCTGTTGTACGTTCTATGGACCTGGACAAGTGTATAACGACAGGTATCTACCATAGTATCATACAGAGTACTTTCACTGCATTAAATATCGTCTGTGCTCCCCTAGTCATCCCTTCTTCTACCCCAACCCCTAGCAACCACTGATCTTTTTAATGTCTCCATTGTTTTGTTTTCTTTCTTTTTTATGGAAGAAGAATTTAACAGTTTAAGATGCCTGACTTATCAAGGATGTGGCAAAGATGCTATAGTGTATTTGAAACTGTTTATGAGTGATTATAATTATTTTGCTTCAACTTATCATCTTTCTCTAGGGTGTCAGACAGATGCAGACCCTGATGCTTGCTCTCAAGATTGGTTTCCTTTAACTGGCGGCAAATCCTGGCTTTGCCAAGTTTGTATCCCAGTTCTGTCTCAGTATTGACTTTCCTCCTGGATCCCTAGTGTTTTCAGGTTTAAGAAAGGTTAAAGTGAACTCTAACTTTGATGCAAACTCCAATGTCTACACTGGCCAGGTGGATAGAATTAGCCCAATGTGTAACATTAGGGAGTAGTGGGAACTGTGTCAAACAGAAAACACACACCTCATCTAAACAGGGCAGCTGGCTACTCAGCTCCAATTATTTGTTGTCTTGGGAAAAAGCAAATGCTGTTGGTGAAGCTTAAACTTGAGTTTTTATATATATATGTATTATATATGTATATATAGGTATATATATATTTATTTTTAAGACATGATGCAATCCAAATAAAATTCATTTGCACATTCATAGGCTTCTGGGTTTTAAGCTCTGAAATTGAGAAGTTGAGTCTAAAAATATGTGAAGAGCAGAGTAGAGCTCAGCTAAAATTAGTTCAAACTCTTGATATGACAAGTGCACCTTTGTGCTTATAATATAAAGAGGGAAATCACTCATTCGTGGTCCCACAGCAGGTCAGTGCACCACTGGGACTCCAACTCAATTTCACAGCTCTCAGACCAGTGGCCCTGCTGAAGTACTCTGCCGTTCTCACTCACAGCTTGGGCAGGTACATAAGACTAACAAGAAATAGCTTTCTCCACTGCTGATTGGATTTGGAGGTTGAAGAAGGCAGGATAAGAAAAGGATTGGATTTAGAGGGATTATATGACTGACTCAACTTAATATTTCTTAAGCTACTGTGTAATTGAAATTATCTTAATATGTTCTCTTCTTCACAGGGACTCAGTCTTTGAGGGCCATCACCATTCCTATACAATACAAAAAAAATTTTGTATTGCTTAAGGTAAAAAAGAAAAATCTACTAGCTCTTATACTCCACAATGCTAAAGTGTCATATTGTACAGAAAACTTTTTATTCACACAAATTCCAGTGCAGATGTCTCTGGTTGGTTGGATGTCCTGGGGGAGCTCCTTGAAGAATGGTTGGGGGTCCAGACTGCTTCCACCCTGGGACACAATTATCCTCACATGTCACCAGTAAAGAGGGAGGCTCACACCTGGGAGATGCTTTATATGGGGTCAACGTGGGCAAAGAGTACATCATTTCTCCCACACTCCATTTTCCAGACCTGGTCAGATGGCCCACCCTGACACCCTAGGTGGTGGAAAATATGTTTTCTATGTTTCCAGAAATGTGAAGAAATGAATTTAAGATATAATATTATTTCTACAAAGAAAAAAAAATAACAACAGAAACAAAAATAGAAAGGCAAGTATTCTGCAAATGATTTTTCCCGTTGGAAACTTGATTATGATTGAATTACAAGGATCAAGTTTTGTGGCTAGAAACAGAATTCTTAAGTCTAATGTAAGCCATGCTTAGAAGCAAGTAAAATGCAGGAGGATGAGGATGAGGATGTAGATGGCTTCTTACCTGCCAGCTGACTTCCAGAAAGACATTCACAAGCATTGTGGGCCTGAGATTCCTGGGTGATTTTTGGAGGTTAATTCTCAGTGGAAACATTGTGAAATCTGAAGGGCCAGCCAATCAGAAGCCCTCTCTGATTCTGTCTCAGCCTCTTTTAGAGAGTGGGGAGTGGAAAAAGTTGGCCATTTTCGGAGAATGGAACAGTCTCTCCCTGCCTAGCATTCTTGCCTTATAAAGGCATTGTACTTTCCCATACACTGGGAGGCTTGGGTTTTTTTTTCAATGATTATAGTAATTTTTCGCCACAAATTTTTGGAAATAAACACTGTTGTTTCTTATGAGGTTGGCAGAGAAAAAATTAGTTAAGAATCAAGGGAAATAAAATGCCCTGTGTGCAAATACAATGACTAATAGCCAGAGGGAAAACATCAGACATACAGTTGTCTTTAATTAAGAATAAAAACACTAAGCAGCCTTGTACAAGAATATCGTATTTGCAATTAATATGCAGATGAAGTCTGAAGGCTCTAGACCTCCTCTGAAATGAATTGCTTCCTACAAAGGTGAAGCATCCATAATTTGGCTGATCGTTAGGATTAGTAGGCTGAATTTACTGTGATCCATTCGCATCAGGGCATTGGCCTGCTGTGAACATCTCTCTTCATATCTTAGTTTCCAGGTGCCTAGACAAAGATTCTTTCAATGGTAGTCACTATTCCAATGCTGAAAATTCTAAAATTCAGAATCAAGCATCTTATAGCCTGTATTAATCTGCTATGGCTGCTCTAACAAGTACCAAAGATCATGTGGCTAAAACAACAGAAATTCATTCTCACAATTTTTCAAGTCTTAGTTTAAGGTGTTGGCAGGGTCCACTTCTTCTGAGGCCTCTCTTTTTGGTTTGCAAATGGCCATCTTTTTCCTGTGTCTTCATATGGTTTTCTCTCTGTAGTAGCCACACTTCCTTGTTTTATAAGGACACCAGTCCCATTAGATTAGGGTTCACTCATATGCCTTCATTTTAATTTAACTACTTCTTTAAAGACCCTGGCTCCAAACAAGGCCACATTCGGAGGCACTGGGGGTTAGGACTTCAACTTACAAATTTTGAGAGGACACAATTCAGCCTGTAACAAAACCCTATTTTCTGAACTGTAGACAAGGTTCTATGAGACATTCCTAAATATTCTGGGAGGACAAAAGTTAAAGGTCAAAGAAGAAGCTGCGGATATGTTATTTTCTTCTACATGCAATGCCTAAGCTATTCCCTTGGATTCTTCAGCCCCCAAAGACGAAGCATTCTCTTTTGGCACAAGTGAGTTGGAGTTTGGTTTCCTATTACTTGCTATGCAAAGAACTCTTAAACACCATATTCATAGAGTCCCTTCTCCAACACATTCCTTCTCATTGACAAGGACATCTCCTCTGTACTTTCTTCAACCTAAGCACTACTGTCCTACCTCCTGGTTTTATCTTGGATGTCTAATGCTCCTCTCCCTCTTGAAGATTCTTTTTCACTCTGATCTTCTGAATTTACCTCCCTAGGATCTCCTTTCTACTTGCTTAGAACAAAGATGATGTTGTTATAGAAATCTTTCTGTATTAACATCAATTGGAGATGACTTGGGAAAAGAAGTTAGGGGTCTTAGGGGCTTCTAAGAAGGCAGACATACAATATTATTATTTGTACACACACACACAGAAAGTTATCTTCCAAAATTCTGTTCAAAGTTAATCTTCCCTTAGAAACCTTCCAAGTGTAATCCCATGTCTAATGACCAAATCATGTCACATGAAATCAATACTTAGTAGTGATGCGTTTGGCATAATATCACCTGAAAGTCAAATAGGCAATCATTCATACTGCTGTATACTCCTCTTCGACCCTGTTTTCTCACTTTGGCGTCCTCATCCTCTTAAATACCGTATGGCTCTTTCTATAAGCATGAAGGTGGATATTAGATGAAGGTATATCATCCTTATAGCTCATTCTGGGCAGCTGTCTTCCAATCTACATTCTATGAGTATCCTAAAACCCCAAACGATGAGACCATACTGTCATAAATTCTAGATATATTCAACTTAGATTTTTTTTTTTTTGGAGACAGGATCTCACTCATTTCACCCAATGTCAAGGTCATGGCTTACTGCAGCCTCAACTTACAGAGCTCAGGTGATCTTCCCACTGCAGCCACCCAAGTAGTTAGGACTACAGGTGTGTGCCACCGTGCCAGGCTAATGTTTTATATTTTTTGTAGAGATGGGGTTTTGCCAGGTTACCCAGACTGGTGTTGAACTCCTGGTCTAAAGCTATCCTCCTCACTTGGCCTCCCAAAATGCTGGGATTACAGGCATGACTCATCATGGCCAGCCTCAATTTAGATCCTATCCAACTCCCTTTTATTGTTTGTGGGAACTAAGGTCCTAAGATTGATAAGAAATTGATGAATATCTGAAAGTAATTTCCTGGTAGAGCTCAACTTGAGTGCAGGTCATTAGATACCCAGGTAGGTGGTCTCTCTACTGATTTCCTTGGACACAAGATGACATTTCTGATTCAAATCAGCAGGTCTTTCCTTGGAATGGTCAGGAACACCCAGTGTGACATGTCTTCTTAAATCAAAGGCAACACTGGATATCAACAGGGATATAGAGAAGAGAGACAAATGAAGTGTCCTGAGGTCAAGGCCTGAAGATATCTGTAAGTTTAATTTCATCAGCACTTCACTGTGATATGTTAGGGCAACTGACAGGAGCCAGGGATAATAAAAGGAAATAAAATTTAGTCTGCTAAATGAACAAAGACTCAAGCAGGACCCTGGAGCTTAAACTGAAAAGACCGAGAAGCCAGAAGGGCTTTACTTACAGGTAGAACTGAGAGGTACTACACTTTGTGATTTGGAAAGCAGCAGAAAAGTCCCCATCCCCCAAATATTTTCCTAATAATCTAACGATTGTGCCTACAATTCTACTTTTTATGCGTCATTTGTTTGGATTTCAAAGTCTTTTCTGTTTTAAGAGGCCCTTATTGAAATGGAAACAGTCGTGGGATACACAACATCACTTTAGGATTAATCTGTCTGCTATGGAATGAATTCCGTCCCCCAAAACTCATATATTGAAGCCCTAACCTCCCGTGTGATTACATTTGGAGATAGGACTTTTTTTTACAGTAATTAAAGTTCAATGAAGTTATAAAGGTGAGGCTCTAATCTGATATGACTGGTGCCCTTGTAAGAAGAGGAAGAGACACCAGAGCTCTCTCTTTCTGTCTCTCAACTCACTGTCTCTGCATGTGCTCAGAGGAAAAACCATGTGAGAATAGACAGAAGGGAGGAGAGGTTTCACCAGAAAGCAACCCAGATGGTACCTTGATTTTGGACTCCCAGCCTCCAGACTATGAGAAAATAAATTTCCATCATTTAAGCCACCTAATCTATGATATCCTGTTACGGCAGACTGAGCTGATTAATGCACAGTTTAACTGGAACAACTATAAAAATCAGCTCTGAATACCGCCTCTGCATTTTCCTTAGCCATGCAACAACACCTTCCTCACTTTGTTCTCAGTGTTATCTCCACTCTACACGAGCTTTCACCTGCTCCTTTCTAACAGGTGCTTCTGTTTTCTTGTTTGGAACTTGTTGCTACGTTTTGCCTGAGATGTTTAGTCTTTGTTTTCCTGATTTTTGACCCTCATGTCCCTTAAACATTAGCTCATTCCCCTTAAGTCTTTTTGATCCATAGTGCCACTTTTTGGATCCTAAATAGTTATTTTAACATTAATTATAGAAATACTATTTCTACAACCACTATCTGATGGCTACTACTCCTTCCATTTAAGAATGTAGCATGTGAAAGCCAGTTTTCATATATGAGTTCCTATATGAGCTTCCTTGCTCCCCAAGGTATACTTACTCTGTTCTACAGATGAAGACACAGGGTGAGAGGTTAATTTATGTGAAGTCACCGCATCAGTCCATCAGTAAGCGTGGGGTTGGTGTCCAAACACAGGTTGGGCTGACTCTGACACCAACATTATTTCTTGCCTCCTGTCCCTGGCTTTGCTGGCAGATGAGGCAAACCCTCCCCAGGCATCAGTGAAGAAGTTTCAGGCAGTACTGTGCCATATAGCACCCAGCATCCAGCCCTTCCTTGGAACCTAATAATGTTTAGGAAAATCTTCTGTGAGAATAACGTGGTACCACCAAGAATGCAACTCTCAGAAATTGTTTAGTTTAGCCAAGTTAAACAAAGGTTAAGTTATTGAAGGGCAGTCTGTTGTTTTTAAGAATCCAGATGGTTAGCAGGCCCTCATTTTCAGCAAGCTTAAGATTAAGGGCAAATTGCAAGGCATATTTTACATGCCCCATTAAACTGGTGGGATTAAGTGTGCACAGAAAGTAATTGCCTTTTGATGTGAATAAAGCACAAAAAGCTCAGACAGAGGAAGCATGCCCCTTAATTTATAGTCCTATAGGAGTCTTTCTCTGCAATTATCATTTTAACATCAAAGAGCTTAATATACAGTAATGCTAAAAGTACACAGCAGAAAAGTCACTGCATCTTCTGACTCTTTTAGGTGAAGTTATTGTCCCTTGCAGTCAGGCTCTGCACTTTCTCCATAGAGCTGACAGAATTCACAGCAAGGACCATCAGCAAACCCTGTTAGGGTCAGATGCTTACTGATATCTCTCAAGAGTAGAGGGAGAGGGCCCCCAGCACTGCTTTCATGGCACCCCCCCAATACCTTCTGAAAGACCATCCAGGCTTTCCTCTGAGCAGATGCAACTAATCAGATCCACAGATGCCAATGCTTCAATTACTTGGACATCATAGTATTAAATCAGTCTCGTGAAGGACTGAATACTTGGATTTCTTTTCCAAGGTACGAATAATTTGAATTTGCTCAGAAAGATTCTAAGGGATTAGTGCAAAGAGGTGAATAATAGCCCAAAGACTCCTTTAAAAAGAAATAACCCCTGGAACATTTTAAATTGCAGTAAAAATTCTGTAAGAGATAGTTCTTTGAGAAAGAAGAATCTGAAGAATAAGATTCAGTCAATGAGTTTTCACCAGAGTGGTATTTGTGTTTCAATCACTGTTATTAAAATTTGCTCTATTCTTTATAAAAATACAGCTGAAGTTATTAGCCATTATGTTGTTGGATGTTCTTTATTCAATAATTGGATAATAAGTTATTGTTTAAGTTTGCCTTCTTCTTTCCCCACCCCCTCCCCAAAGGGTTGTTTAACTATATTTCTTTTTTTTCCTTTTGGCCATAATAATCAAAAGACAAAATACACATTTATAGCCCAAGAGTTTCAACATACTCAATTCTGAAGCTTAAAAAACCCACTTCTGTCTGATGGACTCTGTTCTTTCCCATTCTTAAATGCCTTGTCTTGTACTGTGCTCTAATCTATACACTGTCACAAGTCCTTTAAGAAGTCAACAGGGTACAAATCTTAAACTTAATTTGTTGCTATGACTCTATTCAGCAGCAGGAGTCATGGAAATATAAGGCTTGAAATGGGCTTGAAAGGTCACCTAATCTAACCCCCTTCAGAACTTTGAATTCCCTAGAGGCATCACTGCCATGTGCCTGCTTCTCTTTTGTCTGAACAGTCCATGCCTCCTCCGACCTCAGGCCCCATTCTGCTTTGAGTTTCACTTGGTTATTTATTGGTCTATCTTGTAAGCTGTTTGTTAGTGAAGACCATAACTCAATTGCACCTCATCCATTAGGACCTATCCAACCTTAATGATTGTTTACTGACATGAGTCAAATGGCAAGTGTCTAGGCCAAGTCAAATAATAATATTTGAATTATTTATCATTGATAATTGTGATAGGCAGAATACTACCTCCTCAATGATGTGCACATCCTAATTTCCAGAACCTGGGAATATATTACTTTACATGGCAAAAGGGACTTTGCAGAAGAGATTAAATTAACGATCTTGAGATTTGTGAGATTATCATGGATTACCACAATGGGCTCAATCTAATTGCAAGAGTCTTTACAGGAGGATCAGAGTAAGAGAGAAGGTGTGATAATGGAAGCAGAGGTTAAAGAGAATATGTTTGAAGATGCTGTGATGCTGAGTTTGAAGATGAAAAGGGGCCCTGAGCAAGGAACACCATTAGCCTCTCAAAGCCAGAAAAGGAAGGGAACTGAATTTCCCCCTACAGCTTCCAGAAAGAACATAGCTCAGCCAAAACATTTTTTTTTAAAGCCTGTTATGGAACTATGACCTCTAGAATAGCAAGATAATACATTTGTGTTGTTTGAAGCCATTAAATCTGTGATAATTTGTTACAGTGGCAATAAGAAACTGGCAAAGGAATCTTGACCAGCTAGAGGTAATCATTTTTAACCTTGGCCTCTGATATGGTTAGGTTTGTGTCTCCACCCAAATCTCATCTTGAATTGTAATCCTGAGATGTTGAGGGAGAGACCTAATGGCAGGTGATTGGATCATGGGGGCAGTTTACCCCGTGCTGTTATGGTGATAGTGGGTGAGTTTTATAAGGGTCTCTTCCCACTTCCCTTCCTACATACTCTCTCTCTCTCTCTCACCTGCTGCCATGTAAGACATGCCTTCTCCTCTTCTTCCGCCACAATTGTAAGTTTCCTGAGGCCTCCCCAGCCATGTGGAACTGTGAGTCAATTAAACCTCTTTTCTTTATAAATCACCCAGTCTCGGGCAGTTCTTCATAGCAGTGTGAGAACAGACTAATACAGCTTCTCTATAGGGTCCTGGAAGAAAAGAAGAAATGAAGGCTATAAAACAAAATTTGTACAGACCAGAGGGCATAGAGTAGAATGTTTTTAGTCTATCTTTACAAGTTTCCCAATAAATATTGTTTTTTAGTTATTTGCTTTTTTCTTAATAAAAAATTACATGTATTAAAAAGTTTCAGGTATTTGAGAATTCTAAGTCATACTAGATTTTACTGAATTTTTTCTCTTTGCAACTTCTTAGTGTATGTATAGGTACTTATATATAGCTAATGCTAGACATGTAAAACTGCGTATGTATAAAACATTTCAAATTTCTAAGACTGAAAGAAAAAATGAGCATGTTTTTCAAGATTCTAATTAGTATTATTATGTCATTTCCCACCTGAGAATATAAATGTAAGACATATATTATCAGATGGAAGATGGGGATATAAAAATAATTGCCTCAGAAAAATTGCTTTCTATATTTCAAAATATATCAATTCACAAAATTAATTGCACTTATATGATACAGTATTTCACAAAGTCAATAAAACATTGAGCAGAACTCCTTACAAATGGTTGGGGGTGGGTGGCCACTGCTGAATATGACAACTCTGATCTGATCACTAACATCTGAATCCGATTAAACTGAAATTTTATATTTCCATCAGTCCTATCTGGAAAGGACATGGGGAACATGAAATAGCTAGAAGTCTTGTTCATGATTCAAGCCAGACTTGTGATCAGGCTTGTTCACTTTAATGCCATCTTTGAAGAAAAGACTACAAAGAAAAGACATTTGTGAGATTTATGGTTTAAATAATTTAATGGGATGGTTTTGCTTCAGTGATCAAGAAATGCAAGTTAAACCTATAATGACCCATAAGGTAGGCAAGGGTTTGAGAGATGCAAAAAAAATGATCCACAGGGATGTGAAGTGATGGGTCTAAGGTATTTTGCTGTTCTGAGAGGCAGTGACCAGAAACCAGCTCCCCTGCTACTTGTCCTTTCTGTCACATCACGCTGCCTTGAAAGGAAGAAATCTGTGAAGCCCAGAATATTAAAAAGCTGATTTTCACAAGTCAAAAGAAGGCATATATTGGAGAGAAGACATTTCAGGAAGAAGAAAAATTGTACACCATTTTACTTTCTGGTGCTTCCCTCCATAAACCTTTGGGTATGGGCAGAACATTCTCTTCCACATTTCGCGAACCTGCTCTTCTTGTTTCCTCTCCACTGTCCCTGTGTTGAATGCTCCAACACTGTATCTGCCAGACCAGATTGTCCCAGCTTCTAAAGACTAGTCCAGGTTAAATATTCCTAGGAAGTGTTCACAACTCAATCCCTTCTCTAATTTTCTATTGAGTCTATGCTTTGGATCACACAGTTTGGAAATTGTTGTAGCTAGTTTGGGATACCTGTGCAATCGTTGTTTGAACTATCCCTGCTCACAGTCCATATAAGTGGAAACATAAGTAATCACAAAATCCCAGTTATATTTCTTTTCCAGGAAGTTAGCCTGGGAGGCTATCATTGAGCTAAATCAGTGGTAGCGGTTTTAAACAAAAAATGCATAGATTTGATGTTGACTCAATCATACATGGCTAAGAACAAGATAAATTGTGGGATAAAAGAGAGATTGAAAACATTTTGAAGACAAAAATTAGATACAAAAATCAGTAAGAGAGACGCAATCTGAGAAGTGAAGTTGAAGTGAGAGAGATGGGGAACGACTCTCAGTTACTGGTTTTCCAGTGCCTATTTCAGTCTCTGAAGATCTTGGCTACCCATCCAGCCCTTGGATGAATCTTTGCCATCAGACAAACTAAGTTTGCTTCCCAGCTCCACTGTTCCTTACCTGTATAAACTTAGACAAGTTACTTAGTAATTATAGGGCTCAGTTTTCTCATCTATAGGATGGTGATATTAATAGAATATGTATATCATAATGTGCTTATTAGGATTATATGAGAATGTAAATTAAAATGCTTAGCACAGTGTGTGGCTCATATTAAGCACTAAAAATCATTAGCGCTGATCTCTTGATATTTTTATTATGATTCTTATCCACATCTCTTCTGTGAATTTCTCTTTTACTGGTGGTGGCTTGTAGATTTCCTTGTAAGCAAAAAAAGAAGAAAAAAATTGAAGAAATGTTGCCATTTACTGATCTCTAATTGTTATACCTGTTAAGAGTTCCTCTACAAGTCCTTCAGTGGGAGACACAGTGCTTTCTAATTCCGTCAAAACCCTAAAAAAAGTCTGGCCTAGAAATTGGGTCATAGTAGGCACCAAGTAAATCATTAGTGAAACCCCATAAATTTCTCAGTTATATGCCTTGCTTATTTGCCAACATTGGTGCCATCGAATACTCATTGCTTCTGGACATTACGTCTCAGATTCCCACAGATAATTGCCATAAACTGAGATAAATTCCCTGCCTTACCGACTCTATTGTTGCTAAAGGCCTTAGCTTTAAGCCAGGTTCTCTAAGTTTGGACTTAGGATCAAGGCAGTGGCTCCCACAGGCCCCCTTACCTAGAGCACATCTTTGCTCTTCAACATACTTTTATTTTTTTAAATAGTTTTCAATTTAGCCTTTAATTCAATAAGCATTCACTGAGTATCCACTACAGTCTCAAAATCATTTAAAATTAAATCTTCCAGATGACTTCTTCTCTTTTAAAAAAATAATTTAATTTTTTTATTTCCATAGGTATTTGGGGAACAGGTGGTGTTTGGATACATGAATAAGTTCTTTAGTGGTGATTTGTAAGATTTTGGTTCACCCATCACCCAGGCACACATTGTACCAATTTGTATCATTTATCCTTCACCCCCCTTCCCTCCGAAGTCTTCAAAGTCCATCGTATCATTCTTATGCTTTTGCATCCTCATTGCTTTGCTCCCACTTATGAGTAAGAACACATGATGTTTGGTTTTCCATACTTGAGTTACTTCATGTAGCATAATAGTCTCCAGTTCCATCCAGGTTGCTGTGAATGCCATTATTTCTTTCCTTTTTGTGGCTGAATAGTATTCTATGGTATATACATGACAATTTCTTTATCCACATTTTGATTAATGGGCATTTGGGCTGGTTCCATATTTTTGCAATTGTGAATTATGCTGCTATAAACACGAGTGTGCAAATATCTTTTTTGCATACTGACTTCTTTTCCTCTGGGTAGATACCCAGTAGTGGGATTGCTGGATCAGGAAATATACAACCTCCTAGATTAAATCAGGAAGAATTAGAAACCCTGAAAAGACCAATAACAAATAGCAAGATTGAAATAGAGATTTAAAAAATTACAAACAAAACAAAGTCCAGGACCAGATAGATTCACAACTGAATTCTATCAGACATTCAAAGAAGAATTGATACCAACCCTATTGACACTATTCTGCAAGATAGAGAAAGAGGGAATCCTCCCTAAGTCATTCTATGAAGCCAGTATCACCCTAATACCAAAACCATGAAAGAACATTGACAACAACAACAACAACAAAACTACAGACCAATATCCCTAATTAATATAGATGCAAAAATGCTTAACAAAATACTAGCTAAACAAATCCAACAGCATAGCAAAAAGATAATCCACCATGGCCAAGTGGGTTTCATACCAGTGATGCAGGGATGGTTTAACATTTGCAGGTCAATAAATGTGATAAACTACATAAACAGAATTAAAAACAAAAATCACATGATCATCTCAATAGACGCAGAAAAATCATTTGACAAAATCCAGCATCTCTTCATGACTAAAACCCTCAGCAAAATCAGCATAGAAGGGACATACTTTAATGTAATACAAGTCATATATGACAAACCCACAGTCAACATAACACTGAAAGGGGAAAAGTTGAAAGTATGCCCTCTGAGAACTGGAACAAGACAAGGATACTCACCCTCCCCACTTTTATTCAACATAATACTGGAAGTCCTAGCCAGAGCAATCAGACAATAGAAAGAAATAAAAGACATCCAAATCAGTGAAGGGGAAGTGAAACCCTCACTCTTTGCTGATGATATGATTGTATACCCAAAAAACCCTTAAAATGCCTCCAAAAAGCCCCTAGAACTGATAAATGAATTCAGCAAAGTTTCAGGATACAAAATTAATGTACACCAATCAGTAGCTCTGTTATACACCAAAAGCAACCAAGCGGAGAATCAAATCAAGAACTCAACCCCCTTCACAATAGCTGCAAAAAGAAAAAAAAAGAAAAATCTAGGAATATACCTAACAAGAAGGTGAAAGACCTCTATAACTACAAAACACTTGCTGAAAGAAATCATAGATGACACAAACAAATGAAAACACACCTCATGCTCGTGTATGGGTATAATCAATATTGTGAAAATGACCATACTGTCAAAAGCAATCTGCAAATTTAATGCAATTCCCATCAAAATGCCACCATCATTCTTCACAGAACTAGAAAAGATAATCCTAAAATTCATATGGAACCAAGCCAAAACAAGACTAAGCAAAAAGAACAAATCTGGAGGCATCACATTACCTGACTTCAAACTATACTATAAGGTCATAGTCATCAAAACAGCATGGTTCTGGTAAAAAAAAAAAAAAAAAAAAAAAAAAAGGCACATAAACCAATGTAACAGAACAGAGAATGCAGAAATAAAGCCAAATACTTACAGCCAACTGATCTTTGACAAAGCAAACAAAAACATAAAGTGTGGAAAGGACACCCTATTCAACAAATGGTGTTGGGATAATTGGCAGGCCACATGTAGTAAAAAGTAAAATGAAACTAAGTCCTCATCTCTCACCTTATATAAAAATCAACTCAAGATGGATAAGGGACTTAAATCTAAGACCTAAAGTCATAAAATTTCTAGAAGATAATGTCGGAAAGACCCTTCTGGGTATTGGCTTAGGCAAAGAGCTCGTGACCAAGAACCCAAAAGCAAATGCAACAAAAATGATAATAAATAGGTGGGACTTAAACTAAAAAGTTTCTGCACAGCAAAAGAAAGAATCAGCAGAGTAAACAGACAACCTACAGAGTGGGAGAAAATCTTCACAATCTATACATCTGAAAAATAACTAATATCCAGAATCTACAAGGAACTCAAACAAATTAGTGAGAAAAAACAAACAATCCTATCACAAAATGGGCTAAGGACATGAGTAGATGATTCTCAAAAGAAGATATACAAATGGCCACAAACGTGAAAAAATGCTCAACATAGCTAATGATCAGGGAAATGCAAATCAAAACCACAATGCAATACCACCTTACTCCTGCAAGAATGGCCATAATCAAAAAATAAAAAAACTAATAGATGTTGACGGGGATGCGAAGAAAAGATAGCAGTTTTACCCTGCTGGTGGAAATGCAAACTAGGACCACCACTATGGAAAACAATGTGGAGATTGCTTAAAGTGCTCTTCAACATACTTAATGTCGTCAACAGGCTGAAGTTGAGCCAGACCTGACCCAGGCTTGGAAATTGACCAGTGGAAGCATTTGCCTCCAGAAACTTGACACCTTGACAGATGAAACAATTCTAATTGCATGGGGCTTCTTTCTCCTCTCTTGTCTCCAATAGCTTCAATCCAATAGCTTCAACTGCCCCAAACTTTGTATAATCAGGACCCTTGGTATTATAATGTCAGAAATCCAACTCACAGCTAGCCAAAAGGTGATATCCCTGAATAGATAAAATATGGTTTCATCCAGGTGCTCAAACAATGTATCTCATAATTCTTGTCTTAAATCAACTTTACTCTCCTCTAGGTTTCATTTATTCTTCAGCAAGTGCCCCTAGGTAATACCAAGAGTGGCCCCTAGGTAATATCAAGGGCAACTCTAAGCACGTGCTGTATCAGCTTAACACCCCAGGGCAAGATTATATCTCTTATCTAATAGTTCCAGCAAAAATCCCTGTTATGACTCTCGCTGACCTCGTTTGGGGTTTCATAAGCACATCTAAGCTGTAAGTCTGACAGGCTGGGAATGCATGTCCAACTCCAGACTGACAGATCTAGGGTACGAGATCAACACCTGAAACCATGTGGGCTAAGACTAGGAGAGTATTGGTTTTCTGAAGACAAATCAGAGTGCTGTCACACAGAGGAGTCCAAAGAGATTCTTGGAAGACAAAAACAAAGGATTTACTGTACCCTCCCCAACTCACTACCTCCTATTTCTCATCACCTCATCTTTGTTTTTGTTCATGCCTCATTTAGTTTTTGGCCACTGAGTGTCTTTCTTGATCTGCCTATGATTTGTTTGCCTATACCATTCTGTCTTTTCCTCACTTCTCTCATTCTCTCTCTGCCTGCCTCTCATTTCCTAATTTTCCGCCACCTGTATCTCTCTTCACCCTTGCTTTCTCCCAAACAGTGTGAAAGTTAAGTCCCTTTCAGCCTGCCGGCCTCAGCTTCTGTACGTACGCTATATTCCCATAGCACTCTACACCTTTTGAATTCTTATTTTGCTGCTCTTCACTTTCTTCGTGTCAGTCTTCTTTGCTTAACCAGAAATTCCGTGAGTAATGAAGGAACCATATCTTAGTCATTTACCACTGAATCACCAGGACTCTGTGCAGCCCCTGGCACATAGGATTTGCCCAAATACTCTTTGTTGAATAAACAAATGACCCCAGTGAGAAAAAGATTTGTGGATTTTGCAACACACATTTTACTTTTCAAGATATATTCTTCTAATAAGCCCGAGACTACAAAAGAGGAAAACGAATAACTGGTGTCATGACCAATGAATTCTTACAACCTAGCTAGGGAATTCATGATTTCAGGAGAAATTATAAATCAATAGGCATCTTATGGAATGCAGATTGACAAATTAAGTATAAATTGACTGCTAATGGTTTGACACAAACAATTTTAGTTGTGTCTCCGTGAAAGCTGTGTCTTTAGTTGTGTATCTGTGAAAGTTCACGTATTTTTCAGTAAAAATCTATGTAAAAATCAAGATTGTGTTTCTACTTACTAATTAGATTTGGCATCCACTGGATGTCAATGAGTTTCACCTAAAAATGGAGAAAGCATCACACAACATTCTGTACTTTTAGCAACATTTTTATTCAGGTATTTGTAAGGGCAATAATTTCAAATAGATTCAGTTCCTAAGTCCAATTGCATTTAACAAGACTTGAAAGCTTTTTTTAAGTCACCCGTATATAATTACAGGTGTCTAGACCAGAAAACTTTAAACGTTGCCTCCCTGGTCCCTCTACTGGACAAAACTAAAATACATAAAACCTATGGTTCACTTAAGAAATTAACTCACCTTATATAACATGCTGAACAAAGTAAGCCTTGGGCTATTTCATTCACCTACCAGAAAGCTCACGGCAGTCTTCCAGGGAGAGCTAAAGAAATTCAGGAACTCCTATAGCATATGCATATACATCCACCCAAACTAGGACCCATTCTAAATATCTGGACAAGGGGAGAAGGAGCTAATTAGAATAGGCTCTCTAGGTTTGTAGAGTTTCTGGTCAAATTCTTAAGTTCTGGCTTCCACATGGCAGGGGCAATCAGGAAACAACATTGTGTCTCGTGTCCTCATTAATTGATTTAGGGTAGAGCATTTGGAGATGGAGTTTTGAAAAACAGAGAGAGAGAAAGATACAAAAATAACCTATTTGATGAGATAGATATTAAGATGCAGATATATATATATATATATAAACATGTGTATATATGTGTGTATATATGTGTATATATTTACATATATATGGAGACAGCACATACATATCTATTTATATACTGTATATATTTGTAAGTGTGTGACTTAAGATCAGACACCCACATTTGCTGTGATTAAAAAGAAAAAATAAAACTCTTTGGAAAGAAGAAATAAGTCTCCTATGCACAAATTTCAAATTCATTCAGATTAGGCAAAAATTAAAATTAAGTAGAAAAAAAGAGTAAAGATAATTTGTAGACAAAGGACCTGGGTTCAAGCTTCCACTAAGCTACTTACATTCTAATTATGGGCAAGTATTAATTTATCTGAGCCTCAGTTTTGTCATCTGAAGAAATAGTTTGGGAGATTTCCATGAGAAATGTGAGAAGAAATTTATTCATCTTAAAATTCTATCCAAGTGCTAGTAACTGATACCAATAGAAGGTTGGTTATGCATGGAACAAAAAAACACCATATCATTTGAAACGTGAATTCGTCATAAAAATGCACACAGGGCCAAGTTAAATCCAAATGTTTTAAAGCTTTTTCTGAACAAGAGGCACATCTGTGTCTGAATGGATATAATTATCTTTAATCTAAAATTCATAATTCGGATTCTCTAACTTTATAAACTTGTCAACTAACTAAATTTAATATATTATTTAAAAAATAATGCTGAGCTATAATTAATAATGATATTATAACACATCCCAAATCTAATAATAAATTCAGGTGGGCCTTAAGGAAATCAAGTAATTATATTAATAAGATCACTCAGTCTGGTGGAAAAAGCACTGAAGTTAAAATCTAAAATAAAAATTTGAGTTTAAATGCATCAGGCCAATAATTTAATCTCTTAGCTTGAGTTTCTCAACTTGTGAAACCTGTTTTGTCTATTTTGGAGCAAAAATCTCAGAGGAAAGAATGAAATGGTGAATACAATAAGACCAAACATAGAATACTTGTGGATAATGGCAGAAAATGAAAATCTAACCTGAAAATTCAGATGTTCCCAAGGAAGAAATAGGAACAAATGAAACTGGAACTTAAATAAAAAGAAGAAGACTTGAGAAAGTTAAAAAAAATATGAGTTACTAATGAAATGTGTTCACAATTTAAAAGCAGAGCTAATGTAAAGGAATCTTGTCTAGTACACACTTACACATTCTTTAAAATGCTGGTGAAGGAAAAGTTATATGAATTTATATGTATATCATGTATAAACATGTATATAATATGGAACATATTGATCGAGATTGAAATCTATCATATTCTAGATGGCAGAAATATATTAAATTAAGCAACATGTTTGTAAAGTGTTTTCAATTAAAGGAATTATAAAGGTAAATCTATGTCATTGAGTTTACATCACCTTTGATGTAAAACTCAAAGCAAAGAAAAAGATTGCTAATATAAAGATCGTCTTATATTCATAAGGAAGACAAGAATATTGAGTCTCATAAGCATCTAAAAGACACTTTCAATTTAACTAGTAACAACAAACAAACAAGCAAAATTCATTGAACTCTCCATATGTCCAATATGCCACTTTGTACTTTACAGGCATAAAATACAACATAAAAAGGAAACAAACAGAAATTCTGTACAAGATGGAAAAATGCCCACAAAGTAATAAATGCCTATTACATAGCATAGGCTATGCTAAATGTTCTTACATATGATATCTT